>NW_024063495.1:5612500-6212500 GCF_006381635.1 Hibiscus syriacus
ATGTAAGTCTAATTGATGTGTTATTGGCCTTATTCAATCTCAATTTCAATATGAAATATTCACATTGTTTTTGAAAATGTAGATGGGAATTCAAATCAAAACAAGTGGAGACATAGGGCCAAAAGTTTATGACATCGGTAAAAAGTTGGTTTCCCGATTGAAAAAGCCTCAACAAGCATTGGAAATAATCCATAACAAGAAAGAAGAGCCTTTCGTTCATCGTTCGACGACCAACAGAGTTAACATTCCCAATAAGAAATGCAAGAGAATCTCATTCTCAAATGATATCCTCAAAGGCAAGGTCTTAGATGCTCAAAGACCGAAATATAGCTCATCTAGTTCCAAACAAACATACATCAAACAACAATCAGAGCAAGTCAACGTTTCTCGAGACAACGAAAACGACAACCGATATAACTATGATATTTCCACCACCAACAATGAAGCCGAATACGAGTACATTGCGATAATACTAAGTCGTACCGACTTAGACAAAGATATCCAAGTTTACATTTCATTCTGGTTCTCTCCTTCCCATCCTCTTGACCAAGGGACTGTAACAGAGTACAAAGTAATATTTGTTAAAAACTCTTAATAATTTGACAATATGAATGCTCATACTCCTACATACGTGATGTTCAGACCGGGGACTTTAAGAGAGAACAACAAATCTCTTAACCACTGAAGTCGTTTGGGTAAGTAGATATTAGGATCATAGTAGAAGGTAATCCTTGATCGATGGCTGAATTAGGGTTTGTTAGCTAATAAAACAAATATCAGCTAGGTGTTAAATTGGTCATAACAACATAGGTGAGCTGACATAACAAACAAATGATTTTAGTATGGCGTTTGTAAAAGGATAAATATAGGTTGTGTGAAATGAAACAAAAACAGTGCATTTGTGTTTTTTTTATGATAACAGAAAAGTTTACAGAGAAGTTTAACATGGTATCGAGAGCCTTGGGATCTGGGGGTACCTACCTTTCTTAGTTTTTTTTCCTTCTTATTTTGATTTGTTGGTGGTGAGATGGGTGATACAGACATATCATCACCAACGCTGCAAAAGATCTTCACCAACAAACGGCTCATTGTCGTCTTGGATGAACATAACTTTCTCTTATGGAAATAACAAGTGCTTCTGGTGGTTTGGAGTCATCGCCTGGAAAAACTTTTCACTCATGCAGTCACTCCTCCTCCTACAACAGTGGTTCTAGGAGATGGTATGATTACTGAAAATGAAGATTATGGAATATTTGTTGCACAAGACAATGCACTTATTTCATGGCTTTTGTCCACCATAAGCCTGTCAATTTTTTCCCACTTGGTCGGAGCTGATACGGTTGTGCAATTGTGGGCTATGGTCACTGAGTATTTTGTCATCAAGTCGACAACCTGATAGCTTGATGATCAGTGCAAATCTTGTGAACCTTTAGGTTTCTGACTTACCAGTTAATGGGGTTGTTCTTTCATCTCGATCGTCTCCTAGATTATATGTTTATCGCCAGGGTGGTCAAGGTCGAGCTAAGCCTCGGATTCAATGCCAACTTTGTGAAAAAATTAGTCACTTAGTGAACCGTTGTTGGTATAGGTTCGACCAAAATTTTCAAGGGGTTTCTGCTGGTCGTTCTTCTTCGATTTTCAATCCAGCTGCTCATTCTTGTGTTTTTCCCTCATCACCTACGTGTGGCTGTCAAGGAGTGTGGGATGCCAATGCTACAGTAGTTGCGGCTGAATGTGCTCCTAAGTCTAATATGGGTATTGGTGGTGTTGCTCGGTCCTCTAGAAAATGGATTATCGACTCAAGTTCCACCCATCATGTGACGTTGGATGCAGATAATGTTGTTGGTCGAGAGGAGTATATCGGACAAGGTAAGCTTATGATTGGTAATGGAAATGACTTATCTGTTTCTAGCATTGGTCATTCTCGTTTACATGGTTGTGATCATTCTTTAACGTTAAATAATTTACTTCATGTTCCTTATATATTGAAGAACTTAGTATCGATTTCTAAGCTTGCCAAAGATAACTACATATTTCTTGAATTTTATACTCATAGATGTGTAGTTCGGGATGAAGTTACAAGAGCGGTGCTACTTAAAAGATGTGAGAAATATGGTCTCTATGAGTTTGACTCTATCTTGCTAAGGAATAATGATCATGTTGAGTGTAATGTAGCTCGTGGAGTTGTTGATTTTCGCTTATGGCACAACCGATTAGGACATTTCTCTCGAGATACATTACTAAAAGTTTATAAAGAATGTAATGTTGATACAACTTTGGTTAATGATGAATTTGTGTGTGTTGCTTATCACTCTGGAAAAAGTTATTCTCTCCCTTTTTCTCCATCTGTTACTGCTTATGCTGAATCGTTTAACTTAATATTTGTGGATCTATGGGGGCCTCCTCACATTGAATCCAACAGATATCGCTACTATATGTCGTGTGTTGATGCATGTACCAGGTATAATTGGATTTATCTTTTAAAAGAAAAGTCCCAAGCTTTGTATGCCTTCAAGTTGTTCCAACGATTAATTCTTGTACAGTTTAATAAGGAAATAAAGGAAGTTTGGGGTGCTTGGGGTGGAGAGTTTCGTCCTTTCACTAAAGTTCTTCAAGAACTCGGGATACATCATAGACTCACTTGTCCTCACACGTCTCAACAAAATGGGATTGTTGAGCATAAACATCGTCAAATTGTTGAAATGGCTCTTACGCTTCTTTCTCAGGCCTCGTTACCACTAAAATATTGGTCATATGTTGTTGTTACAGCAGTCTATTTGATCAACAAATTACCTACGAAAGTTCTGCACGGCTCGACTCCGTTCAGCAAGCTATTTGGTAAAAATCCTGGTTATGAACACCTACATGTCTTTGGATGTCGTTGTTTCCCATATCTTTGTTCGTTTTAGTCACACAAGCTTGCTTTCTAATCACATGCTTGCACTTTTTTGGGTTATAGCGTGCAACACGAGGGATATTTATACCTGGCACCGGAGGTCGGATATTTATTTATCGACACGTTAAGTTTGATGAGGGTACTTTTCCTTTTGCAGGACAGGTTATGGATTAAATTATTGATTCCACTACGATGCTATGCACCAAGATTGTTTAGATCCCAGGCACTCAACGACTAACTTGCGCTCTTTCTCCAACTTTGTTGCACGAAAATCTTGGTTCTGATCCAACTGGAACTTCTGTATCTTCTATCCCAGTTGAAAATTCATATGATAACATGGAACAACAAAATATAATGCCCAAAAATTCAGGTGTTCATACTCACTCGTCTGATGACTTACAAATAATACATGTGACTGAAAATTCAGCAGCTAGTTCTAGTGATTCACTTCAAGAATCATCAACATCTGTTCCAACTGAAGCTGCTACTACGAGTACAGTATATGGACCACTTCCTTCCATGTCCAATATCCATCATATGGTTACCAGGAGCAAAGTTAGCATTTTTAAACCCAAAGCTTTCTCCGTGCATTCTTTGATCAATGGCGATAAACCAGTGTCAATTCAACAAGTGTTGCTCTCACCCATATGGAAGGAAGTTGTTATGATTGAATACAATGCATTGGTTCAAAATGGCACTACGCGATTAGTTTTAATACCTCATGGTCAGACCGCTATCGGATGTAAATGGTTGTTCCGAATTAAAAAGAATGAAGATGGGTCGGTTGCACGACATAAAGCCAGACTTGTAGCAAAAGGGTTTACTCAAGTTCCTGGTAAGGACTTCCACGACACCTTTAGTCCTGTCATCAAGCCGTCCACAGTTAAGGTCATTTTTTCATTAGCGGTGACGCATGGGTGGAAGTTACGACAAGTCGACGTCAACAACACTTTTCTCAATGGGGAACTCAATGAGGAAATGCACATGATGCAGCTGCCGGGATTTGAAAAATCCACAGTCGATGGCTCTCAATTGGTATGCAAGTTGGAGAAAGCGTTGTATAGTCTCAAACAGGCTCCTCGCAGCTGGTATGCAAAGTTACAAGCCTTCTTAATTCGGGTTGGTTTCAATGGTATTCAGGTCGATGCCTCATTGTTTATTCGTCGGCTTCAGACAAGATGGTATATGTTCTTATATACGTTGATGACATTATCATCATGGGTTATGATGATGACGATGTTGCACAAGTGGTGATGCTCTTAAGTAGCAAATTCTCTCTAAAAGATTTAGGGGAATTGAATTTCTTTTTGGGATTAAAGGTAACACGAAATGATCAAAAGTTAGTTCTATGACAAAAGAAGTTTATTCTTGAGTTGCTTGACAAAGCTGGCATACGTGGTGCTCATCCGGTTCCAACACCAATGGTTTTATCACCTAAATTAAGTAAAAATGGTGGAAGTCTATTACCTTATGCTCAAATGTATAGAAGTGTCGTGGGGGCTCTCTTAAATCATACACGTTCAGACATTGTATTTAGTGTAAATCATGTGGCTCAATATATGCATGCCCCGTGTGAACAACATTGGATAGCCGTAAAGCGCATCCTTCATTATCTCAGTGGCACTTTGTATTATGGGTTAATCTTCCACAAAAATAACACTGGTATTCAACTTGAAGCATATGTTGATGCTGACTGGGCAAGCAATGTTGATGATCGTCGTTCTATTTCTGGATTTTGTGTGTTCCTTGGCGGAAATCTAGTATCTTGGTAGTCTAAAAGACAACGATCAGTCTTGAGGTCCACCACTAAAGCAGAGTATCGTGGGATTGCAGAAGTTGTTATGTGTTGTCTAGTAAGCCTGTCATTTGGAGCGACAATACAAGTGATATTGCCATGAGAGAAAACCCAGTATTTCACTCACGTTCGAAGCATGTCGAGTTGGATTTACATTTCATTCGGGAAAAGGTTGTTGCTGGTGATGTTACCGTTAATTATGTTCCATCCTCACATCAGTGTGCAGATAGTTTAACCAAACCTTTGTCGAGAGCCTATTTTTTCATGTATCGCGAGGAGATGCATGTCTCTGGAGGTGATGTTGAAGCCATAGAACGTAGGGAGAATGTTAGCTAATAAAACAAATATCAGCTAGGTGTTAAATTGGTTATAACATCATAGGTGAGCTGGTATAACAAACAGATGCTTCTAGTATGACGTTTGTAAAACGATAAATATAGATTGTGTGAAATGAAAGAAAAACAGTGCATTTGTGTATATTTTTATGATAACTGAAAAGTTTACAGAGAAGTTTAACAGGGTTTGGGGTCATGGTAGGTTAAGAGTTTAGTTGATGTTTGTGAGCATATTGTTAGTGTTGGGCAGTACATGTAAGTTTGAGTACTGGTACCTAACGTTCTAGTCAGTTGTGTGGGATTGTGTGAAATTTTGGTTGAGAGTCTTGTATTTTTATAGTATTAAGAAGTTTATATATATGTCAAATAAATCCAATTAGATTTACATGATTGTTATTACAATAATTAGAACATCGTGGATTCAAACGCGTTTAAATGTTTTAAAATTTTATAAATAATATATATATATATATATATATATTAAATAAATATAAATGACAAATTAAATTAGTTTAGTTGACATCTTCTGAAAAATGTGAGTTAAGATGATGCCTGTCGCATTTTAGTTTAAGCAAAATAACGGAATTCTCAGTAAATATTTTTTTAAATTAATCTGGGGTGAATACAAAGAATATTTATTTATAGATTCTCAATTATTTGACATTAAACGTTTTTGTTCATGTATATGTTGTGCTCGAACTTAAAACCTCAAGAAATAACAACATTAATCAATGAGATCATTTAGTTTGTTTCTCAGTAAACAATTTTATCCTCAGAGGCGATGCTATTATCATTTAGGCAAAACTTTATGCTTACCATATACCTATTAATTGCAAGCAATTTGGATGAGAGAAAAGGACCCATCTCCCAACCACCACATAATTGAAATCTGCATTTAATTCCAAGTGAATAGACTTTTGACAATGAATAGCAAATACTACATTCTTAATTTCTATCCCACAATTTTATGACGTTTTGATATATATATATATATATATATACAAGCCTGTAGTAATTTGAAGAAGCTTATTATATTCAGTTTGTATGGGCAGTATGACTACCTCTATAGTTTCTCATCAGTTGAAGGGATGATCTTGATAACAAGGCCGGGGAAAACATCGTCGGGGTCATGAATGTGCGGGTTACGCTCGACGATAAAAGGGTCGCCACACTTGTCGCTGATGGTGTGAAGAGTCTCCCCTTCGCCGACGACATAGATTTCATCACAAGGGCGGTTGAAAATCTGCCTCCCTCTCGCATGTTCCTCCGACGATACAGAATTCGCCCCAATGGAACCGATCAATACCAAGACCAATAAGACCAAGGCACAGTGCCAAGAGGCTGCATCAGCAAACTCCATGGATAACTTAATGGTTTGGCTGGAGGAAACCATGGGAAGAGAAGAGAGAAGAGAAGATTGGGATTTTGAATTATCTTTTGGTTAAATTGAATAAATGAAAGAGTGCTTTATATGAACATTACATATTTGGATGTTTGCATATTGTGTTGTTTCTTAAGACACGGATGTTAATAAGTGTGATATTTAATTTCTAATGTTTTGAACTTATGCATCGCTTGGTATTATATTGGCATGATGACTATAAGCGAAATCTTTGACGTGTTGAAGTTGGTAACTCGTGAAGAAACATCAATATACATAATATTTTTTTAATCAACTAAATAAATATAAAAAAATATTAAATGAATCTAATGGTTTTAACCCAAGATGGCTTAACTACAAAACTATTATGCGATTGATTTTTAAACAATTTCAAAACTTGGATCATATGCAAATATTAGTATTTAGTTTCTCATGTGAATTATTAATTTATTATTATTATTATTAGGGTTAATGTAAAAATAAATTTACAAAATATACTGAAAGTTAATTTTAGGTGTCTAAAGAATTTTTTCATTCAAGGTTGGTATCTAACATTTCCAATATTATTTTTTTCGGTGCATACACCGTAACAAGTGTTAAAAAACTTTGTTATCTTACACATGTCATGTTTATAGAATTTTTATAAAAAAAACAACATTTAAAAATATTATTTTAAAAATCCCATTTTTAAAAAAATTATAATGAAGACCCAAAAATTCCTAAAAACCCTAATTTCAATCCTTTTATCACTCTCAACAGCCACCAACGCACCACCAACCGATCAAAATTCTAACGATGTGCGACCGACCAAACACCCAATGAACGAAACTCCTTGCTCCAACCCCTTATTACAACGAATAATTGACGATTACAGTGAGGAGATTCAGTTGATCACAAATTCTTGCATTTACACAGTCATTAGGTGTAAGTTGTTCGCGAAAGTAAGGGACTTCAATCATTGGGTGGTTGGTCTGTCGCATAACGTTGGGTGTTCGGCCGATTGGCGGTATTGGTGGCAGACGACGATGTTACGAGATTGAAATTAGGGTTTTAAGAGATTTTGGTTTTTTTAATTTTATAAAAGTTTGGGTTTTAATTTTTTTTTCTAATTTTAATTTTAAAATTAAATAAAATTTTAAAATGTTATAAACATGATATGTGTTGGATAACGTTTTTTTAACGATCGTGAAGAACTAGACATCTAAAAAGATAATATGAAAAAGTTTGACATCTATTTTAAGCAAAAAATTTAAACACCTAAAATTAACTTTATATATAATTTAAACAATTATTTTCTCATTAAATCTTACTATTATCATTACTATACTTAAACTAAGTATAATCTCCTAAAATATTGTTGTGCCAATTTTGTGTGGGTGTGGTGAATGCCAATTTGCTTATCATATCTATGTTTTTCCTTTTAATTATTGCCCTACTGAGATATTGAGGGTCTACTTACAAATAGGGTAGGCCTTAGAGAAGGATTTCGGATGGAATATCGTTTTGTTCTTGCAATACAAAATTTTAATTAAAAATATTGTCTTAGACAATAAAATTGAATTTTAAATCATTTTAATGGATATCATATATATCTCGATTCTGAATTAAATTATGATCCAATTTGATATCTAAGTTATGGGACCAAAATGGATTTTTGGAGTTATGTTTTGAAGTCATAGGCGTGCAGAAGAAATGGCCATTAGTGGACATCCTAGCTGACCGGTAACCAAGGGCAGGTCCAATTGCAAGAGCCATAGCCACTTAACAATATGCATTTTTATAGTAAGTTATTTAATTTTAGGGTAAACTACACGGATGACCACTCAACTATGATAAAAAATCAATTTGACCACCGAAGTTTCGATTGAATCAATCAGACCTCTCAACTATTTAAATGGTTCAATCAATCTACTTTAGCAGAGATGGTGACGTGTTCGTTAATAAAAATGACATAATTATACATTTTGTCCTTAATATTTATAAATCCTATCAATTTGGATATAAATTATTTTAATTAAAATAAATTTAATCTCCAATTAAATGGTAACACATGTCATTATCTAGTTGGAGCATATTTTCTTAATTTTTTGTCACCACCTTATAAAAGTGAGAAAATAATGAATGAAAGTGAACCTGGATGAAATTGAACTTAGGTCACTCGTTTAGCCAAGGTCACACCTAAACCACTGCACCAAGTCCCCTTTTATTTCCAATCACAACATATTTTATATATTTATTTCATTTACCGACAGAAAAAAAAGGAAGAAACAAAAATGCAAATTGGGATAAAGGATTAAATTAAAGTTCAATCACTTAATTTAATATAATTTACAAAAAAAAATTATTGTTTTTAATTTTTTTAATGGAAGAAATAATTCTTAATTTTTATTAATAAAAAAATAATCTTTAATTTTTATTTATTAATTATAATTTAATAATTATTTATTCAATTAAAAATTTAAAATATAAAAAACTGTAAATTAATAAAATTAAGAATTTTTTAATCGAATAAATAATTATAATTTACCGTTTTTTATATTTTTAATCGAATAAATTCAATAATGACATGATAGTTAATATTCTTAATAAATAAAATTCAAATATAGAAAATAATCGCCACTCTAAATTTTTTACTCCAATGGACTGAATTTTTTGGAAAAGGTTAAATTAAAAAATTAAATGGCTGAGATTCGAAGGAACCTCAATATGAGGGAATTGATCCTAAACCTCATTTGGAGGGTGAATACATCTCAACCACTAAGGCAATCCCAATGTTTGTTATTAGTGTGTAAACTTGTTTATATATATTGTTTTATATTATACATAAAAAAAGGAAATAATAAGTAAGTATTGAGGATGACAATAAAATTAAATTAAATTAAGACTAAATTGATAGAATAAGAAAGTATTGAAGATCAACTGTATAATTATATCAGTTTTATCAACTGCCACGTCAACGCTTACATCAAATGCTAACGACATATGACTATATTGAAACCAATTAAATAGTTAAGTGATCATATTGAGATAATTTTGAAAATGGTGGTCATATCGATACCAACCCTATAGTTAGGTGATTATTCAAGTACTTTACCCTTAAATTTAAATATAATATAATTAGGGTAGGAAAAGTATATTAATTTTATAAATTAGTTTATTAATTAATCAGAGCTGGTGCTACGTTGGGTTTTTTTTAGTAATGCTACGTTGAAAATTAGACAAAGCGACAGAGTCGAAATCAATTGATAAATTAAAACAATAATATCCAACATTGAGTTCAAAGGGGTATTATGGCTGTTCTTGTTGGACTCAAGTGGCGTATGTTCTTTGCAACGTCGACCACCGTTCACAAAGGGAGGTCTCTGTAGTTAGGGATGGATCGAATGCGAGGATGAAACAATTATTTTCTTAAAATTTTCAAATTCATTAATTTTTTAATTTTTTATGTATTTTCGATTAGTAATTTATTTTTATCATTTAAAATTTTATAAATTCATAGTTTTTAACATAAAATGATACGTATGTCCTGTCCGTAACTTAACTTGGTTTTACACAAAAGTTACAAATACATGGGTTTTAAGCTTCATTGACATTAATAATTCTGAAATAAAAAAAAGTAAATAACCATCAATATGTTTGAAAATTTGGGGTTGCGGTTTTCTGTAGGGATTAGCAATTTTCAATTTGATTTGATAATTCTTTTATTTATTATTTTAAATTCAATGAAATGAGTAACTAATATTATTTGGATGTCACAATTATAATTTTCACATATTAATTACTACCTCATTTGTCCAAGATGAAACATAATGTAATAATAAGTATATGATAAATAAACTTTTTTATATCAACTCAGAAAGATTTATAGAGTCCAAATATATCCTCAAACACTATGACATGCCAAGAGGAATAATAGGCCAATAAATCCATAATTAAATATGAGTTTATTTGTTATTTTTAATGCACATTTCATTAAATTTGTTCATCTTTTCTCATCACAATCGCAAATTATAGGAATATTTTCCACAACATAATATCATATACCGATGGTCATCACTAATGCTATACATTGATATGCACCATTATTTTTATGAATATTTTAAAATCTTGAAGGACTTAAAGGACAATTAACCATATTTATAATTGAGATCACCCATGAATTCAAAACTCATGCTACTCTCCAGCTCTCCAGCTTTGTCTTTTACCCAACTCTGGAAAAACAGTCACGAGGCTTTAACATATTCCAAAGGGAATACTGATCATTGAAGTCCTTAAATTACACTTTCAACTTTAAGAGAATAATGATAATTGGTGTAATTACATCTAGAATTAGCCTCTTTAATTATATAATTAATATTATTTTAAAATTTAAACTTATATAATTGAAACATGAGATTTAAAATTAAAATGTAATTATACTCCACCAATCAAATATTTATAAAAAATTAAAATATCACTTAGCCCACATATGAATTAAAAAATTCAACTTTAAAACATTATCTTATTTAGTTCTAATGTATATTTTTTATATTTTATATTATTAGAATTATTTATATATTTTTACAAATTTAATGACATTTATATTATATTATATTATATTATATTATATTATATTTATATTATATGTATGTATCATTATATTTTTTATTATTTTTTTAAATTTATAATTTTTAATATCTTAAAATGTTTAAGAGTAAACTACACCAGTAGTCACCAATCTATTAATTCTTTTATATTTTGGTATCTGAATTATTTTTTATAAAACCATTACTAACATTACGTTTTTTTTTCTATTTTGATCATCGATTGTTAAAAGATTAGTGACAATATGTATGTGAATTATATTTAACCTTTTGAGTTTCCACGTAATTTTGTCTCTCATCATCAACAAACCAAATGTCGTTTTTAAATAATTTTCTTAATCTATTGACAATATACACGCATCATACACATGTAGCAGCTCGAACTTAAATCTTTAAAAAAATTATCTTTTACTATTGATATCACTCAATGAATTCAATACACAATTTAAATTAGATATTAATTTCGATAATAATTTAGTTTAGTTGCTAAGTATTAGATCCTAAAAGTCTTTAAGTCATAACTTTATTCAATTCTTCAATTTAATTTTTTAATAAGGTGATAATGCATGACATTGTCTTATTTTTTTTAATAAATTTATTCTAAAAAATAACTTATAAACTATTAGAAGTAATAACGTAATTAATGATCAAAATAAAAATAATAATAATTTACCCAATTATTAATATAAATATTTATTCAAACAAAAATCATAAATACTAAACCTATGAAATTTTGTATTTCAAAAATATCTAAAGACACCCATTTATAAAATGCGCGCGTGGTTTACAAATTCCTGGAGACAAGAATGGCTCGAGTGATTTGAATTGTGGATAATTGGTCACTCTCTCCAGTACAGTAAATGAGACGATATATATTATAAATTTTTTGAGTTTAATTTAGTTAAAACTTAATAATTATTTGATTAGAATAGATTTGATTCGAGTTTGAGTTCAAGCTCGACTCAAGTTCCTAAAGAATTGAAACAAATTAATTAATATATGATTCAAAAAAGTTTATAAATAGCTCAAAAATTATATGTTAATTTTTTTAAAATTAAATTATTAATAATATTAATATATGTATGTTGATTTTTTTTTTTTAAAGTTGTATAACTGTTTCATGTACTCAAGGTTTGGGTTAAAGTTTGAGATTCAATGAGTCAAGTTTAATTTCTTTTTTTTATTTCAAATTTTTTCAAACTTTAATTCATGATTTTAAATTTGAGTTAAACTTAAAAAATTTAAGTTTATAAACTTTTAAGTTAAAATTAATTTTAAAATTTTCTAGTCTAATCAAGCTTAGGCCCTACTCTCTCCCTCTTCTCTATCACTGGTTTCCATTCTCTACTCTTTTACTCCCCCCCACCCTCCAAAAAAAACTTATTTTCAGTTAATCATGGCTTCAACTTCACGTGTACTTCTCCGGCAATGAACCATGGGCTTTTTCCGGGGACTCTTCGGCGCCAAAAAGTCCGACAAAACCCGCTCCAATAAAGAACGGAGGCGTTGGAGCTTTGCTAGATCTTCCAATCCCACGTCTTCAACTTTCCATACAGATGATGCATGCGGTGACACGTTGTATGCCAACAAGCACGCCATAGCAGTGGCAGCCGGTACAGCTTCTGTAGCCGAGGCTGCTCTCGCGGCCGCGCATGCGGCTGCAGAGGTCGTTAGACTGACAACAAGTAGGGGTGGCAATGGCAGCAACCAACGCTTCTCACGGGATGTGGCGGCTGCCAGGATACAATCCGCTTTTCGAGGTTATCTGGTTAGTATTTTTACTTCGTTTGTTCTTAGAAACTGCCCACTTTTCTTCGCGTTCTTTGATCTGCAAAAATATTCCAGATTGTCTTGTTAAATTCAAAAGAAGAGTGTTGTTCTAAAATACAAAAGTACAGTTGAAGGTTTTAAACTTGGGAATGGTCTATGAAGGAGAAAGAAGGGTGAAAGAAGTGTCATTTTGCCATCAGGCTTTTCACTAGGCGACTGATTTCCTGTTACCTTCTACCCCGTCTTCACTGTCTTGTTTGTTATTTACTTACGAGCCCTTCCAGGAAAGTGCTTTTCCAGTCTTTTGGGGTTATGGCCTATGGGAAGAAGCTGAAGAAGCCAGCCATCAATCCCTCAAATGGCTCTGGTTCCTTTCATTTATTTGTTTGGTTTAACAGAAAAGAACGAGTCCGTGAAGTGATGGGTTAATTATGGCAAATATTTGTCATATCTGCAGCAAAGAATGTAATCATAAAGTTGCATTGCTTCCTCTTTCTGATAATCTGATCTGAACCACAATGAATTCTACACATATGTTCTGTAAAAATATTTTTGTCAAAATTGGTTTCTTGCCTTTTGGTGAATCTTCTTTCAAAGGTAACAAGTAATTTTCTACCTCATTTTTGTAAGGCACCATTCTGCAAATATTTCATGGTACAGCCAAGCAGCTGGGCCAACTTTATTCTTTTCATGAGCCGGTTACACCATGTTCTTTTTCATATTCTACCAACTGGGATAGCCTTTTTGATATCAACTTTATCCACTGATTATTAATTTTCTCCAGAAAGTTGTTAGGTCTTTATACCAAGTTCCTAGCTTTATTCTGATTTGAACTAAAACAATTGAGTTAAAGCTGCAAAATTAGTACTGCAAAATTGTTTAAATTTATTGCCATTTCCTCTTTTTAGTTGGCTTGTATGGTAGACAATGGTTTCATCCATGGGCTTCTTGCTTTTCAAGTTCATCGTCTATCTGTTGCAAATCATTTTTTTATTAGAGCCTTCAACTTCTAAAAGGACTAAAGAAATGGCTTGGCTTTGTTTTCTTGTGTAAATTTCTTAAAAGGGTTATGGTACAATCAATTAGATGGATGGTTTTTGGTTAATCTGATGTAAATGGTGCTTGATTTTTTGACTGATGCAGGCACGGAGGGCACTGAGAGCCTTGAAAGCATTGGTGAAGCTTCAAGCGCTAGTGAGAGGCCACTTGGTGAGAAAGCAAGTGGCAGACATGCTCAGACGTATGCAGACATTGGTCCGACTGCAAGCTCGAGCCCGTGCTAGTCGTGCACATGTGACAAAGTCTTTAGATTCTGTCGTCAAGATGTCGAAAGTTACACAAAATGCTGTAAGCATATCTCTCTGCTCTAGTCGATGTTTAGGGCGCATTTATGAAAATGATATGGAAGGTTCATGTTAGGCAAAAGATATGCTTTTGATGTGCTTGCTATGAGCTAACATGATATGCTTCAAGCACTAATAGACTGAAATACCGAGGGACCACTTTTGCCTAAACTTAAAGTTCTGATATTTTTATGGAGGATTTAAGGTTAATATGAGGTATGATCATAACATATTTTGAGGTTAACTATGACTTGAAGATCAGTTTTGGTGAAATGTAATTAATTGTGCTAGGCTGAATCTTTAATTTCAATAGAAAGAAAGCTTGGCATGCATTTGAACAGATACGGTAGGGAGGAGTGATTGATATCCAAGGACTTCTCGAGAATTACCGGTCATGTTGTTCAGTCTGCTGATGTCCGTTTTCCTAAGTATTACTTGCAGGTCCAAGCAACTTCTGGAAAACATGAATGCCAACTCCATGCTTATTATACTAAATCTGATAGGCTCTCGATCTTAAAGGTATTGCTCAATTGGCAGTTTGCCTCTGCAGATTCCCATTTAACATTCTCTGAAGTGGGAAAGGATTTTATTCTTGGAACTTCTTGGTGTAGGATATGTTAGTTTTAAACATGCATTGAAAGTCATAATATTGTTCCCGGATCCTTTGAGCACCGATCCTTACGCCACAGTGAATTTAAATGGACTCTGGTATAAAATCGATCTTCAGATCGGTCTTGAATATTGTTTTTGTTCATGCAGAGAAGTGGTTCAAATTCAAACCTGAGGGACATCATTGGTATAGAGAAAGCACAGATGGGTTCGAATTGGTTGGACCATCGGACAGAGGAAAGCTTATGGAACAACCGTAGAGATGGTCCATTTAGCTGTAGGCATGTTGATGTTGAGAAGAGTAACAAAATTCTTGAAGCTGAAACTTGGAAACATCACTTGAACTCCCAACAGAGTCGCAAGAATTTTACGTCATCTCAGCATTATTCAACTTTGGATTATAACCCGAGCTTTACGGCATACGATTCCCCAAGAAAACCATTCGGAAAAGCTTCAAATCTGATACCAAATATCTCTTCAGCAGAAGTTTTCTCATTAAACTCCATGAAATATCCTGGAGGGAAGGATGAAGCAGTTCTAAGAACAGCTGCCAACAGCCCACAAGTGCATTCTGCATCATCTAGACCTGGAAGCAGTGCACGGAGAAGCCCTTTTACACCAACAAGGAGTGAATTCTCATGGGGATGTTTAAGTGGATATTCCGGTCACCCAAATTACATGGTGAACACTGAATCATCCCGGGCTAAGTATCGGTCCCGGAGTGCCCCAAGGCAGAGGCTTGAGTTCGAAAAATATGGTTCAACCCGAAGAACTTCTCAGGAGTTGTGATTTTCCTCATAATGTTGACTTCAGGTACATGACTCGTCCGACATCCAACCGCTCGTATCATCCTGGTAGTGCCGACCAAAGGGAATGATTGATGATGATCCTCGCTTCCCTTTCCTCGTGTGTGATAGCAGCATTATGTGCTAGGGTTGTAATTAGTTACCATGATGTTAAAACTTTGATCCTGCTATATCAAATTCTAAATTATCAATATTGTAAAAAATATATTATGAACGTCATTTTCTCCAGCACTATGATAATAATGTCGTCATAATTGTTGTTCAACTGTTTTAAGGTAATTTTCGGTTGGAGTTTTGTCTGTTTCAAACTGTGCATTCACGGGTGCTTAATCCATCAAATCTGGCTGTCTGGTCCATCTAAAATGGTGATAATGACAGTGAACAGCCAATATTCTTTTGTTATCCGTACAAATAAACAAATGAAGCCTTGGATTCTCAGAACTAACAATCTTACGGACAAGGTGAATCATACAGTTATGAGAACCGTTTTGCAGAAAGCAGTTCGGTTCGCAGGGTGAAATTCTTTCAATGATGATAGTCTCGGGATCCACGCTGATAACAGCATATCAGACAAAGATCAAGTCATACGCACTTTGATTTTTATTTTATTTCTGAGCATTTTAGATTTTAGTTCCGATGTTTTGTTTTGCGTCAAAATAGCCAATGATAGGATGAAAACCATTAATTGATCAAAAGTTAAAGTTGTCGATGATGTGGCACATGTCATGTATCTAATCCAATGACACGATACATATTATATGTCTAAAATGATGGTATGACACTGTTATGTGTACATAAATATTGACGTTATTTAACATGCCTAAAGTGATGACGTAATACATATTGTGTGTCCAAAGTGATAACATGAAATTAATACATGTTTCACATCATCATTTGTCATGTCATTACTATGTGTGTAGCATGTATCATATTATTACTTTAGACATGATACGTGTTACATCATCAATTATGTACATGTAACAATGTACATCAATGATAAGTGTTGATGATTAGTAAAGTAACTATTTCTATTTAATTAGGAACTATTTTGATTAAAAATGAAAAGTGAGACTAAAATTCTTTAAGAAAAGAAAAGAATAAGGTGAATATACCTTTACTATTTTTCATGTAATCATCTTTGGCATAATATGCAATCATTACAGAGATGTAAAAGTAATTACAACAACGGTCCTCAGATGTTTAAAAGAAAGAAAGCAAAAACAGAGGAGACATCACTCACACTTTCAAACAATAATTATGCATTTACAAAATGAATGTAGGAAGAAGAGAGATCTCCAAAGAGGATGGAAGCTTATGCAGTGCTAGTTTTGATTGCAATCCCATCTAGAGGTGGAGACACATGTTATATAGCGACACCAACGGCAATGATCATTTCCGTTTTCTCCCCGAAACAGCATCACCGATGCTACTGTCAACCTGCATTAAGAGTGAACCATGTGAATTAAGAGAGAAGAGAACCAATTACTTGAAGCATGAATGGTACCTACCCCACAACCAGCAGAACCACGGAAACCAACCACAGGGCATATTGGTAAGGCTTGTAATTGGACTTAAAAGGAGTACCAGCTGGAAGATTCTGGCTCTCTAACGAACCGTACTGAGGACGAGATAGCAGAACGAAGCCGAGGAGGAACCCAGTGACGAGCCCACCAATATGAGCAAAATTATCAACATGTGGCAAAATTCCTATTGCAAGGTTAATGGCAATGATGATCAGAAGAGTGAACAAAGCTGCGGCCTGTGGAATATCAAGAAGGGACCAAGCAAGACAAAGGGTCACTAATAAGACCATTAACAACACTAGGATACTGATGAACATATTGTTCACCGTGTTTTTGTGTGTGTGTGTATATATATACTACAAGATTCCATGATCAAGTAAATGGAAGAATTGATATTGCTCACCTTGTTTGTGTATATGCTCCAGTTGGTGAAAAGTTCAGAAAGCATTGCACCAAGAAGCCCGAAAAGAGCACCAGAAGCACCAACAGAGATGTTGTTTCGGTTAAATAGAGAGGAAAGCACACTTGCACCAAATCCTGACAAGAGGTAAATGATTCCAACCCGCACTGCCACATTGTGAATTCGTAACAACAAATTATCAGATCATCGCATTATCTCAAACTCTAATTTACAGACGGTTTAAGAGAATTAAAGACAAGATTATTAAATCACCACTGAATTCAGTTCAACATGTTGCATAAAGAGTGTGAACAGAAGGAGAAAACATACCGAATCCGAACTGTTGTTCAAGGCGTATACCAATGAAGACCAGGCTCAGCATGTTAACTAGAAGATGAATAACACCGGCATGCAGCCAAATGCAAGTAATAAGCCTCCATCCTTGATGGTTAATCACAACTTTGGTCCACTCAAGAGCTCCCAACTTAATCAATCTACCAAAGTGAAAATATATATTCATTTTAAAGGGAAATCCAATGAGATCTGTTGCTAGTTTCAGTCAATATCAGGAAAATCACAGTTGGTCCTTGCAAAATCATTCAAACCTTGTTATGAACTAACAATGACAAAAGAAAACTAACAATGGAAACATATATATAGTACATAAACATTTGTCATGAGAAAGTAAATTCCCCAACCTTGAGCAGAAATCATTTTCCACATACAAATTCCACAACTTATGAATTGGAAAAGGAAAGCAATTTCAGAAAAGTTGCAGCAACAACCCAATTTAATGCCTTGGGAGCACCAGCAGATATATGACCGGAGAGAAAACATGGGTAAGAAATACTCCAAAAGCTCTACCAAAGGTGACCCGAATTCAAAACTCAAACTCATCTATAAACAAGGAGACAGTCTAACTAAAAAGAACATGAAAGTAAAAAAAAAGGGGGGGGGGGAATAAGTAAAAATACGTTGAAGAAGATGGACCAAAGAGAGGATTCTCTCTCAAAGGCTCAAAAGAGAAGCGTCCAAGAAACCTAGCCACACACTTGCCGACAAGCCTCGTATGCCTGTGATCCGGACAATTGTTGACATACATAACTACAACAAAAACAGCAATATTAGCCACCACGACCATGGGTACCAACCACGATGTCCATTGCGAATCTGTATCCTCTATCATGTAAGTTGATGAAGCTGCATAAACGCTGCTCCTGTTGTTGTTGTTGGCGATGATGTTGTTATAGCTGCTTCTCTTCACCCTTCCTCCCCTGCTCTCTATATCATCCCCGACCATTTTCACTTTTCTTCCTCGAAACCAACGGCGAAAGAGAAGAAAATTCTTTTATTTTTCGGCTCTGCCTCTTGAAAAAGTTGAATTTTTGATCGACTTGGGAGTGTGGGTTTAATGAGAAGCTCTAGGTAGAGATGGGAAAGGGAGTGGGAGACTGGTATTTCTGGTTTCCAACAGCCAGGGAAACTGGGTAAGATGGTGGGTGTTGTAGGAGAGAGCCATGATTGATTGCCATGTAGGAAGTAATATTGTTTGGTGAATTCGAGGAGAAATTTGATTGGTTTTTGGAGTTTGACACTTCGCACATGGGATGCCGGCTCCACTCACGTGCACTACTCGAACTCAACGCGCCGCCCACACCTTTTTCCTTTTCTGGATAGTAGGGCCTCTCGTCTTAATTACAAGCATAAGTAAAATACTTTTACTTTTGCTTGTAACTAAAGGTTGAATGTTAAAATTAAAAGTTATAAATTGGTTTTTTGATTTTTTTTATATATAATAATATAGTATAATTTTTGATTTTTTGAAACATATGGTTTTTTTATTAAAAAATGATTTTTGAAAACATATATAATATATAGTTTTTGAAAACATTTTGAAAACATTTTGAAAACATATATATAATATATAGTTTTTGAAAACATATATAATATATAGTTTTTAAAAACATATATTAATATATAGTTTTTGAAAACATTTTGAAAATATATATAATATATAGTTTTGAAAAAAATTTGAAAATATATATAATATATAGTTTTGAAAACATTTTGAAAAGATATATATAATATATAGTTTTTGAAAACAATTTGAAAATATATATATAATATATAGTTTTTTTAAAACATTTTTAAATATATATAATATATAGTTTTGAAAACGTTTTTGAAAGTATATATATAATTTTTGAAAACGTTTTAGAAAATATATATATAATATACATTTAAAAATTTTATATGATTTCGGAAATATATAGTATTATTTTCATTTATTTATTATTTATTTATTTTTCGTTTTTATTTATTTATTTATTTTGTTTTTTTCAGAGTCCAATACGTCTAAATCGATAAGGAGCCTAAAATCAGGGTTCAAACCTCGCCTGACCCAACAGGTCACTAAACCTGAACCGATGAGCCTAAAAGATTAGGGTTTTACCTTCAGTTCAAAGGCGTAGCACAACACGTGTGGCGGCCACGTGCCAAACAGCCAGCGAGATTTTCGGCCATACCAACAGTTACCATCGTCGAATGGGACTGAACCATCCCATATATTCAACAACAATGACCATTCCGATTAAATCGGGAAACGGGGTAAAATAACCCCTCAAAACTAACGGTGGACAGCCCCGATTGGAGGCTATAAATACCTCGTTGAGGGGGCATAAAAAAAAGACAACTTGAGAGCAATATCGCACATCCAACACGGTAAAAATAACAAAAACACCCATCACAACATCAAGCAAACGAAGCACAAAAAAGGCAACAAAAAACGAAGCAAAAAATATATTCGGAATAGCAAGGAAAAACATAAAAAAATATTAAGGATTCGGCTTTGGGACTGCACGGAGGAGAGCACGGTCGTGGAACGCCAAAGGTCGCCGAAAATCGTAGAGGCTCATCGGAAAAAGGTAAACCCGAGACTTTCATTGCTAGATCTACACCGGTGAGGATTTTTTTTTTGGATATTTAGGCTTCGGTTTTTGGGTTGGGGAGTTGAGAGGAACATTTTGGGCCGATTTAGTTTTTTCGGCCACCAGGGGCGGTGGCTGGAGTGACGGTGGACGACAGAGTGTGGTTGGGGTAGGTAACCGGCCTTCGACCGGTTGTTTGGCTTGGGTGAGAGGTTTTTAAATGAGGAGAATGTGTTTTTTTTAGGTTAAAATGAATTTTTTTAGGTTTAGAGGTATTTATAACCGAGGGACCTTTGTGTAATTAGGTAATAGTTAAATTATTTCTGCAGTCCCTCCAACTTTGAAGTGTAATTCATTTTGGTCACCTATTTTAATTTTGTCTCAGAATTTTCAATTATTTCAATTTAATCCATGTTTATATTTTTAATATTTTCCAAATTTGCCTCCTAACTTTCATTTTTCCCTTTGTAACTTTCAATTAACATCAATTCGATCCTTAACTTTTATTTTTTTCCCAATTTAATCCTTTTAATTTGAATTTTCTTTTATTCCTTGTATTTACTTATTTTTTTTTATTTCGATCTTAATACTAACTCTTTGTTTTTGTTTTTTTTATTATTTATTTTTTTAAATTTATTTTTGATCTTTTTAGGACAATTTTAATTGATCAAAAGGTAAGTAATTCGGATCGAATCTGTAAATTTTAATTTAAATTGTAATTTTTGCAATTAAGACAATCGATAAATTGAAAAGGTACCGAAAGGGCAGTTCAAGGGTGCTAATCCTTCCTTGACTCTAACCAACTCCCGAATCCGACATATTTCTGGTAAAACGCGGATTAGGTAAGATGGTGTCTGATCAACCAATTTTTCATAAAAAATGATCGGTGGCGGCTCTAATATTTTTATTCAAGTCGAAGCCCAATTCTGTGCCCACTCGAATGACTGTTGCGACAATTTATATGTTCTAAATTTGTTCTTTTTCGTTAAAAATTAATGATTGTTTGAGTTGAATGTTAATATGTCAATTGAGATATGATAAAATTATATTTTAATTATGTCTAGTAATATCATTGTTGCTTTTAGCACTTGCTCGATAACTTAATGTTTCAAGCACTAACTCGACGACATAATGTAAACATAGACTAGATCCACAAAATACAACTTAAGCAGTTCTAATATCAAATTTTTATTATCCCTTAGTGAATAGGTTAACATCTAGCTTCAGACGACCTCAATTTTTTTAACGAAAAAGGATGGGTTTGAAACATATGAATATTCAAGTGACTATTTTGTAACTTTTAATAGTTGAGAGACTCAACATAACAACACCTTATAGTTCATAGACTATTTTGTAACTTTCAATAGTCGGGACTAAAAAAGAAACATCCTATAATAAAGGGACCACTTGTGTGCTTTACACATTAAAAATTAGAGTAATGAATTAAAGTATGATTGAATGATTAATAGAAGAATTTAATATTTAAAAAATATACTATAATTTTGTATTGATGATTATATTTATAGAAATATATTTACATGCATAAGTATGAGTCATAAATTTATAAATAAAAATAATTAATTAAGATAAACCTTTCTTTTTGCTATTGGTACATGATTCGGTTTAAACACAATCAAACCTACCGAGTTAATGCCCCAAAACAACTTTAATATTTAACTTAATATGTTTTTTGCTTAATTAAACAATAAGTAACTAAATTATATATTTTATTCATTTTAGATGTTTAAAGTTATTATCAAGGTAGAAGTCTAACATTTTTTTCGTTAACATTTTAAGTGCCTAATCTTGAACAATCATTAGAAAAATTGTTAATCGTTTAAAATGTGACATATATTGTGTTTTTATTTTTTAAAATATTTAAAAATATCTTAAATTTATAATTATTTTAAAAACAACTCAAAATTTCTCTAAAATCCTTTTTTAACTCAAACCCTTAAATCCTTAAACTTAAATCCCTAAAAAATCTCCAATACTCAAATCTCAAATCCTTAATTCATTTCTCCTCTAGCTGTCTTTTTCTCCCTTTGTTGGAAACTCATTGCCAATGACGATAAAGGGGAATTGACTATTGGAGGAAGAAATGATTTAGGTATTGAAAATTTTAGGGATTTAGAGATTTAGAGCATCTTAGCGATGATAAGGGAGATGGTCGGTCAATGTGTTGGCGACTACGAATGGTGGGTTGTTCGACGATAAAGACTGACGACAATAATGGAGGATTTGGAATGAAGTATTTGATTTTTTAGGGTAAAGTATAGTAATGGTCACTGAACTTTTCTAAAGCTTTCATTTAAGTTCCTCAACTTTTAAAACTTACAATACAATCCCCCAATATTTAGTCCATTTGCAATATGGTCCCCCAACATTTAGTCTGTTTGTAATATGGTTCCCGACCGTTTGACGCCATTACACTGCCGTTAGTACGTTTGCAATATGGTCACTAAACTTTTTAGGCACTTGCATTTAGGTCCCCCAACTTTTAAAACTTGCAACACAATCCTAAATTTCATTTTAATCCCCAAATTCCTTTTTGATCTCGAATTTCCTTTTTCACTTCTTTCTTCTCATTTTCAGCGTAACTTTGCAGTCGGGGATGCATGGGAAATTCTAATCTAACTTTGAATTATGTGGAGGTGTTGACTTGAATAAGGGTTCATTGAGAGAAAACCCGACCAGGAGACTATCTGGACCATCAACGATTCGAGGTGTAATGTTATATACAAGTCATCTCAGGTGAAGCATAGATGTTCGATGAAATGCTTATGAGAAAAAAATGAGGTTAAAAATGCAAAGTTGACAAATACTACTAAGATGAAGTAAGTATCATTGTTGAAAGTCACCAACAAAGATAAAATTATTTTGTATAAATGACATATAATAATTTCTTCGTTTAATCCTTGTGCTTAAAGATTTTACAACAAATGGTCAAATATAATAAAATCCCAAACAGCGCATTCACCTCTCAGTCTCTTTCGCAACTTGAAAGACATCATGATAGGGTAAAGTAGCTGCTCCAAATATACTACGCTGTCATGATGCCTTTTGAGTTGCGTGCATGTAGAATTGTCTTCTAAACCTATAATTCAATACAATTCAACTGTAAAATTTCCAAAACATGTAAAAAAAATTAATTCGTTCACGATATATCAGTCTTATAATCAACATGAACTTATTAAAAGAATACAAGCTCACAGGACGCCGAAAACCACAGGTCGGATCAATACAATTCCCAGTAAACTAGTACCAGCAGTCTCTCGGATTGAGCCTGACGATTTCACTATATCAATACTCACAACCAATTCCCTGATTTAAAGAAAAAACAAACAAGAAGATAAAAAAATTTAGCCTAGGACCCTATTTCACTTCTATTTTGATGGCCTGAATATCTTTCATAATGAGTACTAAAAGTTTTGATTAAAAAAAAAGAAAGAAAATTAGATGGTTTTGGTTCAAAACTAACACTGAATATCCAGATCATTGACATGCAAATCCAGAAACATAAAAATTTCAACAAAAAACACACCATGCGAGCTGAAAATAGGAAAGTGTGAAAGAGGAAAAGCTTACTTCCGGATAGCCCAAAAGAGAAAATAAATACCTTTTTGCAAGTGAGGGGAGAGGCTAAGAAATAAACACAATCGATGTTGCGTTCAAGCAATTCTTCCTCCATTTTTCCTTTGTAAATAAAAAAACTGAAAGACAGAGCACTGCTTGAGTTTACAATTTTACATGGCGGAAAATTGAAGAACAAAAACGAAACAAGAGGTGAATGCGCTGATTGGGATTTCATTATATTTGATCATCTGTTGGAAAATCTTTAAGTACAAGGATTAAACGAAGAAATTATTATATGTCATTTATACAAAATAATTACATCTTTGTTGGTGACTTTCAACAATGATACTTAGTTCATCTTAGCAGTATTTGTGTACTCTGCATTTCTAACCCCATTTTTTTCTCACAAACATTTCATCGAACATCTATGCTTCACCTGAGATGACATGTATCTAACATTACACCTTGAATCGTCGATGGTCTTGATAGTCCCTTGGTCGGATCTTCTCTCAATGGACCCTTATTCAAGTCAACACCTCCACACAATTCAAAGTTAGATTAGAATTTTTCATGCATCATCGACTGAAAAGTTACGCTTGAAATGAGAAGAGAGAAACGAAAAAGGAAATTTGAGATTGAAAATGAATTTAAGGTTTAGAATGAAATTTAGTACTGTGTTGCAAGTTTTAAAAATTAGGGACCTAAATGCAAGCGCCTAAAAATTCAGTGAACATATTACAAACGTACTAACGGCAGTGTAACAATATCAAACGGTAGAGAACCATATTACAAACATACTAAATGTTGGAGGACCATTTTGCAAACGAATTAAATGCTAGAGGATTGTATTGCAAGTTTTAAAATTTGAGGGACCTAAACAAAAACTTTAAAAAAATTCAGTGACCATTGCTATACTTTACCTTTTTATTTAGAGAAATTTGAATTTTTTAAAAAATATATTTTTAAATATTTTAAACACGTCTCATTTTAAGTGGTTAACGAATTTTTTTATTGGTCGTGAAGGACTAGACATTTAAAATGATAACGATTAACATAAAAAAAACTACGAAACAAAGGAGTTGAATAACTACGAAACAAATGAGTTGAATTGGTTTTAATATGATCGTAGTTTGGTGACCTCTCTTTGGCAATGCTTGCATCCATAATATCGAAGTAGTTGAATAACTACGAAACAAAGTTGCTGCCTTATATCGGCATGGCATAATTTGAATGGAAACGACATACGTTGTGACTTCAGAGTGAAAATCCATCGATGATGACAATCTCGGGATCCATGCAGATAACGACATATCCAAGGATGGTTACAGGATTATATATATATATATATGCATATTTACAATTCAAATGTAGAAAAAGAGGATGAAAGCTTATGCCGTGCTAGTTTCGATCGCAGTACCCTCTCGAGGTGGTGACACATGTTAGAAGTCGACACCAACTGCAATGATTGTTTCCATTTTCTCCCCGAAACAACATTACCAATGCAACAGTGAATCTGCATTTTACAAGCATAAGAAGCAACAGAGTCAGGCGTGTGACAATTAGATAGAGCTACCTCTTGCAGAAGCATGGAGTTCAATATAAACAGTACAAGGAATGTTTCCGGTTTCTTCCTGATCTCAAGAATCATGTAAAGATCACCATCTCGGGCCATGGAAACAAATAACCATCCAACGAGCAACCTAATCGAAAGCCTGCCTTTCATGTTACGTGCAGATATCATGGAGATGGAAACACTAATCCAGCATGACAAATGAATCTATGATGTGGCAAGTCATTTTAGAATTTAAGAACTTCATTCCATCACCAAATATGCCTAATACTGATGGTTTTGCAGATAAAAATGACCATTCAAGCCATTAAGGTCACCAAACTACGATCATATTAAAACCAATTGAAGCATGAATGGTACCTACCCCACAATCAGCAGCACCAAGGAAACCAACCCCAAGGCATATTGGTAAGGCTTGTACTTGGATCTAAAAGGAGTACCAGCCGGAAGATTCTGGTTCACTAACCGCCCAAACCGAGGACGAGATAGCAGAACAAAGCCAAGGAGAAACCCAGTTACGAACCCGCCAATATGAGCAAAATTATCGACATGTTTTGCTGGCGAAAAACTGATGCAGGGGGATCCGAGACAAATGATGCTGAATTGTCAGATTGCACGTTGATGGCGCTGAGATACCATGAGTTGGCAGATCAGCGCAAAGGCGGGAATTGATTGTGACATGTTCCTCATTGGGGTCGTTTTGAGTATGTTTCAGTCTTTTGGCCATAACTTTGGCTACAGGTGTCAGAATCGTGCATAAGACCCCAATCCGGAAAGCTCTTTTCGACGCGCACGCTCTCCACATTGAGCTACGCTCCATGTGACTTTTTTTTTCAACCTCAAATTCTGCCGTTTTCCTCTTCGAATCACTAGATTTAGTTATTTTTTACTATTTATGGTAATATTTCGATTGTTAATTAGGAAGTCAATTTAAATCCGATTTAGGCCGGATTTTTGGGAGATTGCTTATTTTATTTCGAATTTCAATTTAGAGTGATTTTCGGGATTTTGCTATTTTTGGCAAAATTCGAATAAAGACGATTTTTTTGCTATAACAGTCCGGCTTGTGGACTGCTTTTTAGGTTGTTTTGATTTTATAATATTTTATTAAACCCTAGAGACTTTTTTTCTCTGGTTTTTGGGCGAATTTTCTCTTGTGAATCGTCTGTCAGAACTAGCCTACAGAATAATCACTATTCTGTCTGGCGTCAGTTGGTGTCAGAGCTTCAACATCTTCTTGGGAAATTTCACCAGTTTCAATGGCTGGAGGTCGTGGTCGTGGTCGTCGTGAGCAGGTTCCGAATGAGGAAGCCCAACGCCGTGATCGCAGCGTTCAGGATGTGATGATTGCGGATTTGCAGAGGCAAGTCGCAGAATTAACCCAGCGCCTGGCGGCGCAGGATTTCGAGGATCGTGAGGCCTCTGATCACGATACCAATTCCACTTTCGAAAACCCATATCACAATCGCGCAGGATTCCGGGGCACAGGATTCCGGGAGCACCGTGGTCGGGAGGAGCGTCATGGAGACCTCGGTTTTCAGGTCGATCTCCCTGAGTTTTCTGGTACATTACAGGCCGAGGGATTCGTGGATTGGATTAATGAGGTGGAGCGTATTTTTGAATATAAGGAAGTCCCCGATCGTGTGAAAGTGAAACTGATCGCCATCAAACTCAAGGGCAGAGCATCTGCGTGGTGGGAACAGTTACGACGTTCACGAGAAAGACAGGGCAAAGCCAAGATCACTGATTGGGAGAAGATGAAAAAGAAGATGAAGGGCCACTTCCTTCCCTTCGGCTACACGCAAACCTTATTTCAGCGACTTCATGCGTTGAGGCAGGGCGCGCGATCAGTCGATGATTACACGGAGGAGTTTTACCAATTGGTCGCCCGGAACGATTTATCTGAGACGGAGGAGCAGATGGTGGCGCGATATTTGGGGGGTTTACGCCAGCCCTTGCAAGATGTCCTCAGCCTTCATTCATTGTGGAGTGTTTCGGAAGCATACCAGCGTGCACTTGCTGTTGAAAAACAGCAAAACAGGAGACCAGTAATCAGGAGCGATCACAACAGTCGACCAGTTCGCCCTCAAGAGTCCCGTCCTGCTCAGCAGCCACCGCAGGGTAATTCTAACCCTACTATTAGATGTTTTCGTTGTGGTGAACAAGGGCATAGGGCGACTGATTGCAGGAAGCCTGCTAGTCAAAAGGGCAAAAATTTGTTGATTGAGGAAAACGTGGAAGACGAGACTGAGGAGATTGGCGAACCCGTGTATGACGATGATGAGACTGATGATGTGCTGTATGGAGATGGTCATGAGACTCTGGTCATTCGTAAGAGTCTACTTACCCCCAAGGGCGATTCAGGGGACGATTGGTTGAGAACCAATATTTTCCACACGACTTGCACAGTTGCAGATAAAGTCTGCAAAATGATCATTGACAGCGGCAGTTGTGAGAATGTAGTGTCCGAGGAGGTTGTCTAGAAATTGCAGTTGAAGACGGACCGTCATCCTAAGCCATACAAGTTGTCATGGCTAAATAAAGGCAGTGAGGTAACAGTTGATAGGCGATGCCTCGTGTCTTTTTCAATTGGTAGAAAATATTTTGATAATGCCTAGTGTGATGTTGTGTCTATGGATGCGTGTCATATATTGTTGGGTCGACCTTGGCAGTATGATCGCAGTGTCATTCATGATGGACGGAAGAATACATATTCCCTTAGCATCAAGGGAAAAAAGATTGTGTTGGCACCCCGGCGGGAAGGACTTACTCCTACCCCAGTAACCCATAATACTAATCTGCTTTCTATGTCCAAGTTTTTAGATGAGATTGAGCATGGCGGCGTGGTCTATGCCTTGCTACCTTACGAGAACAATGCAGTAGACGTGGATACAGATTTACCAGTAGAGGTGCAGCGGCTGCTAGCAGAATTCTCTAACTTGATGCCAGAGGATCTTCCTCCTGGACTACCACCTATGAGGGATATTCAGCATCAAATTGACCTTGTTCCTGGGTCAAGTTTGCCAAATCGACCAGCATATCGCCTCAGTCCCAAGGAGGCCGAAGAGTTGCAGCGACAGGTGAAAGAGTTGTTGGAGAGGGGCTATATCCGAGAGAGTATGAGCCCATGTGCAGTCCCTGCTCTGTTAGTGCCAAAGAAAGATGGTTCTTGGCGTATGTGTGTTGACAGCCGAGCGATCAACAGAATTACAGTGAAGTACCGGTTTCCAATTCCCCGTCTAGATGATATGTTGGATCAGCTATCTGGTTCTAAGATCTTCTCAAAAATTAACCTTAAGAGCGGTTACCACCAAATCAGAATAAGGCCTGGAGATGAGTGGAAGACGACGTTTAAAACGCCACAAGGGTTGTATGAGTGGATGGTCATGCCTTTTGGGTTATCCAATGCGCCCAGTACATTCATGAGATTTATGCATCAGGTCTTGCGGCCTTTTATGGGGAAATTTGTTGTAGTTTACTTCGATGATATCCTCGTTTATAGTCTGACATGGACTTCACACTTCGATCACCTCCGTGCTGTTTTTGAGATGCTGAAAACAGAGTGCTTGTTTGTCAATCAAAAGAAGTGTTCTTTCTTCACTACTTCTGTGACTTTTCTTGGTTTTGTTGTGTCTACTGATGGTGTTCATGCAGATCAGTCAAAGATAGATGCAGTCTTGGAGTGGCACAGACCAAGAACCTTACATGACATCCGAAGTTTCCATGGCTTGGCGTCTTTTTACCGTCGATTCATTAGAAATTTCAGTACTCTGATCGCCCCTATCACAGAGTGCCTCAAGGGGCGTGATTTCCAGTGGTCTGAGGAGGCAGAGGCCAGTTTTCAACTGGTCAAGCAGAAGATGACCGAGGCTCCAGTTTTGGCACTTCCAGATTTTGACAAAGTGTTCGAGGTAAATTGTGATGCATCTGGCGTTGGCATTGGTGGTGTTCTGAGTCAGGCAGGTCGTCCGGTTACTTTTTTCAGTGAGAAGCTATCGGGATCAAAGAAAAATTATTCCACTTATGATCTGGAGTTCTATGCCATAGTTCAGTCCCTGAAGCATTGGCATCACTACCTAGTACAGAAGGAGTTTATTCTGTTTACCGATCATGAGGCCTTGAAGTACATCAATGGCCAACACAAGCTGAGTAGACGTCATGCCAAGTGGGTAGCATACTTGCAAGAATTCACTTTTACGCTGAGGCACCAAGCAGGGAGTTTGAACCGCGTCGCAGATGCCCTGAGCCGTCGTACCTTACTTCTCACCACCATGAGTACTAAAGTTGCAGGATTTGAGACGTTCACAGATATGTATGCAGCTGATCCTTCCTTTGGAAGGATATTTCAGGAGGTAACTGAGGGTCACCGTCATGATTTTGTTTTGCATAATGGGTATCTGTTTCGTGGATTACAATTGTGCATTCCAGATTGTTCATTGAGGCAGCAAATTATAAGTGAACTCCATAATGAGGGACACTTTGGCCGAGATAAGACATTGGCCCTTATCTCTTCTGAATTTTATTGGCCCAAGTTGACTAGTGATGTGGCCCATTATGTGGACCGTTGTTATGTGTGCCAGCGGTCTAAGGGAGTTCTCACCAATGCGGGATTGTACACTCCCTTACCTGTTCCTGAAGCTCCTTGGTTCGATGTCAGCATGGATTTTGTACTAGGCTTACCCGCACCCAAAGGGCCTCTGATTCTATCTTTGTTGTGGTTGACAGGTTTTCCAAGATGGCTCATTTTGTAGCTTGCAGAAAGACTATGGATGCTGACCGGATTGCCCATCTCTATTTCAAGGAGATTGTGCGTTTACATGGTGTTCCTCGATCCATCACTTCAGATCGTGATACTAAGTTCATCAGTCATTTCTGGAAGAGCCTGTGGGGGAAACTGGGAACGCAGTTGAATTTCAGTAGCGCCTACCACCCCCAGACGGATGGCCAGACTGAGGTGGTGAACCGAAGTTTGGGAAACCTTTTAAGGTGTTTGGCAGGAACGAAGCCGAAGCAGTGGGATTTGGCATTGCCTCAGGCAGAATTTGCCTACAACAGATCAAAAAACAGAACCACAGGTTTAAGCCCATTTGAGATTGTCTATGGTCAGAACCCATCCGGGGTGTTGGACTTAGCCCCTATTCCACGTATAGGACGTTTCAGTCCTAAAGCAGATGAGATGGCAAAGTATCTTCGGGGTATCCATGAGCAGGTGAAACAGACCATTCATGAGAGCAATACCAAGTACAAGACTCGGGTCGACAATCATCGTCGTCAGGTACTTTTTGATGTTGGTGATTTTGTTTGGGCTGTATTAACTCGTGATCGTTTTCCTGTTGGTGAGTATAATAAGCTTAAGGATCAGAAGATTGGACCTTGTGAGGTCGTGCAGAAGATCAATGATAATGCTTACAGGTTGCGACTTCCCAGTCACTTGAAGACTTCTGATGTCTTTAATGTGAAGCACCTGAGTCATTGTTTTGTGGATCCTGATGACACTACTCTGAACTCGAGGACGAGTTCTTTCCAACCCGGGGTGACTGATGCAGGGGGATCCGAGACAGATGATGCTGAGCTGTCAGATTGCACGTTGATGGCGCTGAGATACCATGAGTTGGCAGATCAGCGTAAAGGCGGGAATTGATTGTTACATGTTCCTCATTGGGGTCGTTTTGAGTATGTTTCAGTTTTTTGGCCATAACTTTGGCTACAGGTGTCAGAATCGCGCATAAGACCCCAATCCGAAAAGCTCTTTTCGACGCGCACGCTCTCCACATTGAGCTACGCTCCATGTGGCTTTTTTCCAACCTCAAATTCTGCCGTTTTCCCCTCCGAATCACTAGATTTAGTTATTTTTTACTATTTATGGTAATATTTCGATTGTTAATTAGGAAGTCAATTTAAATCCGATTTAGGTCGGATTTTTGGGAGATTGCTTATTTTATTTCGAATTTCAATTTAGAGTGATTTTCGGGATTTTGCTATTTTTGGCAAAATTCGAATAAAGACGATTTTTTTGCTATAACAGTCCGGCTTGTGGACTGCTTTTTGGGTTGTTTTGATTTTATAATATTTTATTAAACCCTAGAGACTTTTTTTCTCTGGTTTTTGGGCGAATTTTCTCTTGTGAATCGTCTGTCGGAACTAGCCTACAGGATAATCACTATTCTGTCTGGCGTCAAAAACCTATTGCAAGGTTAATGCCAATGAAGACCAGAAGAGTGAACAAAACTAGCAGCTGTGGAAAGACAAGGGGTCACTAATAAGACCATTAACATGACATAGCCTATTATGATGGAAGAGTCAATATTGTTCACCTTCTTTGTGTATATGATCCAATTGATAATAAGTTCAGAAAGCATTGCACCAAGAAGCCCGAAAACAGCACCAGAGGCACCAATGGAGATACCGGTTCGAATAAATAGAGAGGAAAGCACACTCGATCCAAATCCTGACAAGAGATAAATAATTCCAACCCGCACTGCAACATTGCAAATTTGTAACAACAAATATCAGATCATCACATTATATCAAACTCTAATTTATACAGTTTGGGGGATACAAGACTAGATGCTTAAATCACCACTGATTCAATTCAATGTATTGCATAACAAGTATGAACAAGCGGTAAGATAAAGTTCAAACAGAAGGAGAAACATATCAAACCCAAACTGTTGCTCAATGCATATACCGATGACAAGCAGGCCGAGCATGTTAGCTAGAAGATGAATAACACCGGCATGCAGCCACATGCAAGTAATAAGCCTCCATCCTTGATGGTTAATCACAACTTTGGTCCACTCAAGACCACCCAACTTATCCAATCTGCCAAGCCAAAAACATATCTTCATTATCAGAAAATCAAATCAAATCTCATACTATAAATTTTTCCGGGTCTTACTTTTCTCTTTTCCTCCGGCAAGCAAGTTTAACACATACTCTAGCTAAAATAAGAATAGCAACACATATAAATAAGAAGTTGATAAGCATATAATATTAGCATTTGGCATGGAAAAGTAAATTCACCAAATTTGACCAGAAAGCATTGTGTACACACACAATAGTGAGACACAGTCAGAGATTCCAAGTACTCTAATGCCAGCAAAACATATGCGGAATTCTATTTCCACAAACTGATCAATGAAAAATCCATGGAAAATAGAGCCAACCTTCTCTCAAATCCAGACTAAGCCATGAAATCTAAATTCCACAACTTATTACACCAAAAAGGGGGGAATTTTGAATTTTGACAAGATTTAGTAGTGGAATAGCGGTCACTATATGGCTGTAGTGGCGCCGTTCGAAACTGTTATTGCGGAAAATAATGTGAAAGTGAAGTGGAATCACACTGATAACAGTGAATGGCAGCTGTAATTTAACCGATAGCAGCTAATAGCGGCCAAATAAATATTATGAATTGGAAGAAGAAAGCAATTCCAGCGAAGTTCCAGCAACAACCCAATCTAATGCCTTGGGCCCTTGAGAACAGCAATAGAAATATAATCAGAGAGGGTAAGAAAAAAGCTCTGAATGCTCTACCAAAAATGACCCAAATTCAGAACTCGAACTCATCTATAAACTCATATTCCGAAATTCAAAAATCAAAGGAAAAATGACGATAGAACAAGAGGGCAGACTAACCAGAAAAGAACGTAAAAGTAAAGAAGGGTACAAGTAAATATACGTTGAAGAAGAGGGACCAAAGAGATGATTCTCTCTCAAAGGCTCAAAAGAGAAGCGTCGAAGAAACCTCGCCACACACTTGCCGGCAAGCCTCGTATGCCTGTGCTCCGGACAATTGTTGACATACATAATACCAACAAAAACAACAATATTAGCCACCACGAAGAGAGGCACCAACCACAATGTCCATTGCGAATCGCTCGTATTTTTGTTGTTCCAGCTGTTTCTCTCCACCCTTCCTCCCCTGCTCTCTGTATCATCCCCTGGCATTTTCACTTTCTTCCTCAAAACCAGCACTAAACAAAGAGAAGAGACTGCGTGTTTTAGGGTTATGCTACTCGACAGACAACAGCAGCTGTTGTCAGGGAAATCGGGTAAAACCATGGTTGATTATCATGTTTGGTGATTGATATTTCGAGTTTTGCTGAGTTTGGACTTCGGCACAGAGGATTCTGGCTCCACTTACGCGCTCTGCCTACGCTTGTGGCATTTGAAGAAACACGGTACACGTTTTTAATCAGTGAAAGAGTCGCGCCTTAATTTACAAGCCAAAGCAAAAGAAAGATGAGTAAACTACCTAAATGGTCAGTGAAATATGAGTAATTTTCTCTTTTCAGCATTGAAGTTTTAAAAATAATGAAATAATAATTAACATTATCATTTTATAATAAACAAGTCACTCAACCTTTAACGGTCTTTTGTTACTGCATTCATGGAAGTCTGATATGATATGTATGATGAAGTTTCTGGTTTGATGCATAAGTTTTAGTAAATTATTCTGAAAATTATATTATATATTCAGTGATTTTAGAATGATTGAGGTGTATCTTATTATCCAATTAAGAGTGACATGGTAACTAATGTAATTTTGTTTCAAAACTGTATTTTAGAAAGGCATACGTGTAACACCCCATACCCGATCACGTCGTATGACCATGATCGGAATATTATGAGTGCACAATATATTTTGAAGCGAATCGGATAAAACAGATCCTAATCCTGCATACCAAGCAGCAACTGATTTAAGTTTGAACAACAATTATGCAATGCACAGCAACAGAAATGAACATTCATCATGCCTCAAACAACGAGTGTTCATGCTTCGTATATTACTCGTATTTAAACATATGGGCAGACTAGACATTTCACTTTTAATCATTATCCAATAAAATAATTCGATAATTAAACATGCCAATATTAATTATTAATCATTAACTAGTCACGTATCAAATTGTATATTAATCAAACTTCATTTAGGGACCTAACTGAACATGTTTATCTATGGAGTAAAACGTAAATTAATTTAAAACATGTTTCCAAACACCAAACATCAAATTGGTCATTTCATTATGTAATTAGATATGTTAAAGGGTGGCAGAATAAATATGAGTCAAATCCGATTTAAAACTGAGAAGTAATTAAATAATCATATTTTGGATCAATTTAAACTAATTCTAATATTTTAGGTCATATCTTGACTTAAGATACACTTGGGACATTTAATGAACCGAATTTTAATATTTTTCAGTTGGCTAAAATACAAGGGATCATTCCTTTGCAAAATAGTAAGCTTAACAAACGGATCTATCCTTTACTCGTAAAATCAATTTTTATGTCAAATGATCGATTATTTTATAAAAATGCATATAAATATACAAAAACATGTTACTAAACTTTCACACAATCGATCTTAGGGTTAGTGAACATGCTTAGACAAACTAGAACCACTTAAAACATATCATAACATATATATTTATATATATCATTTTTCAATTAACATACAATTCACAGCCTGGGCGGAAGTGTCAGATGTGGTTGGCATAAGCTTCCTACCACTTATCTTGGATTGCACTTGGGTAGGCCGAGGAAATCTCTCGAGCTTTGGAAGCCCATAATAGACAAATTCCTAAGTCGTCTCGATAGCTGAAAAGGTGGCCTTCTGCCGTTTGGAGGAAGGCAAACACAAGTAAAGTCTGTTCTCTCAAATTTGCCGGTGTAATACCTATTTTGTTCCAAATGCCTGCCGGAGTTGCGTCTAAGTTGACAAGTACCATCTCAAAATTCCTGTGGGGTCCGAACAGTAAAAGTCCCTTTCATTGGGATAAGTGGGAGATAGTGTGTAAACCTAGGATTTTTAATTTTAAACGATTATTATATCTTAATCAATATATTAATAACTAACTCAAATGATTGTTAATTTTTAACCAAAAATAAAGAATTTAAAATATAATAAATAATCGATGACCATTTTATAATCTTTAATAATTGAGAAACTTAACAAAATATCCTATAATTGAACATCTATTTTTAACTTTTTAATAATTGAACAAAATAATATTTTATATTCTTCTGAGAATTATTTATATAACATACTATAATACTTGGAAAGAAATGATCATCCAGCTCAGTTGGTAGAGCACAAGGTTCTTAATTTTGAGGTCATGGGATCGAGTCCCACAGAAGGTATTTCATAATTCGGAGATCTCTTACGGAAGCTGCTTTCAACCTGATGTTAGAGATAACCTACTATCTTACATTCCCTTATCTCATATATATATATATATATATATATATGAAAAGAAGGGACATCCATTTACTATAAATACTTGGAAGGGGGAATTAATAATTTAAGAGCATAATCAGTAACAACGAGGAGTTAGATTGATGGGACAAAGCAGGAGATTTCAGCCAATAGTTTAACGTAGAGTTTGTGTATGAAAATAATGAAACAGTGAAGAAAGGAGGGCAGTTGTCAGTTGTAATAATTGAAAAGTCCACGTCATACTCTTCCATTTATGGAAAATTTCCTTAGTTTTTAAAACAATAATAGGAGAAAATAAAATCTGAATGCGTGCACGCAACGAAGCAAATTCCCCATGTTTTGTTTGTTTTCTTTAGAAAAGGTTTGCCTCATAAGCTGACGCCACATATTCTCGATTTCATTGCTTGCGTTCTATACTTTATTGGGGTTTAAACTACACTATTTTTTATTAAATTTTATTCTCATTTCTTATTTAATTTATTATATATATATTTTAATTTATTCACTAAAATTTTAATTATTTTTATTTTAATCACTTTAGAATGTCATGACTTATTTTATTATTATTTACCTTTGGCATGGTATATTTAATCAATATATTTTTGCCATGTAGGAATACAGTAAAAAAAACCTTATACAGACCCTAATCCCTAGTATCAAAGCCCAAATCTCAGCCGCACCCCCAAAAGCCCGTCTTAACTGTTTTGTATCAAGAAGGCAGGTGGGTTCTCTTTCTATCACACAGTCGACCGTCGTCGCCGACTAAGCTTTTGTTTTTGTTTATCGTTGCTTGGGTTTTCGTCATCCGGATCGTGCGCGGCGTTTGGGATTTGGTAACAGTAGTTGTTATTATCTCAGCGATGTCTTCTCTTCCTCGTTCTATCACCTTGGAACCTTTTGTTTGAAACCCACCGTCATTGCTTATGTTCAATAACCGTCAGTGGGTAAGATATATCTTCTCTCGTTCATCTTCAAACATTTTTTTATGGGTTATGTGTTATTATCCTTGGTTTCTGTATGTGATGGTTTCTGATTGATACACTGGTGGCACGGTCGTGCATGTTGAGAGGAGGACGCTAGGTTTCGATGAAGTTGGTTTCTGACTGATCCACCGGTGGAGGGATTTATCTGTGGAAGTTTGTAAGTGTTCAAATTTCTCGATGGTTGTGGTGCAAAGGAAACATCTGCACTTATATGCCCTTCAATGATAACAAACTTTATGGTTTTTGGTGGAGTTGGGTGGTAAGGCCGTCGACGGACCTCCGAATCTATTAAAGACGCGCCTGTTGCCGCCGTCAAAATCCATAATAACCTTTTCTTTTTTATCTGTAACAAAATATGGATGGGAACAAGGTCAGTAATCGAGAAAGAAACTGTAAATGAAAGAGATCGATGAAACCCTAAATCGATCGAAACTTATCCTATTTTTGTTATCTATTTGATGATGCAAAAGCTCAGAAATAAGGAGGATGGTTTAGGGGGAGGAACATGAGTGCCGCGTGGTCGTCGCTGTTGGAGAAAGGGAAAGAAATGCGGTGAAAGGAAACAAAACAAAATCGCGTCAGCTTTACAATGATAAAATATGCCATGTCATAGGTAAATAATAATAAAATAAACCATGTCATCTAAGACTAAAATAAGAACAATTTTATAGACACCAATTTTTTTTGAAAGATAGAGCTAACAAGAGTTCATCTCTTAATAGGACTTTTCCACTACTATATCTTTTAAAGCAACAACTATATCAACAAACGTGCAACAACCGAATAAGGAGTCTAGTTGCATTAGGATTCAATTGTTAGTTTTTTTCCACTATAAATACATGTAATCCTTCCCATTTGTAAGACACGATATACGAAATAAACAGCAGAAATTACTAGTAAATCGAAGCAAAAAACGTGATTCTCGAAGAGGAAAATAAGTAGAAAAGGTAAAAGTTTGTACCTTTATCGTTTTAAGTCTTTGCATGTGTGTTTCTCCATTATTTTTGCTCGAGTCAAATCCAAATAAAATCATTTTTGGCCGATAAATGAAAAGGCTTTTTTAAAGATCTATCTTGTAGATCTAGTAATCCCGAGGGCCGATCTTAGAAAATTATTTGGATTTTCGAAAAATAGAGAAGAAAAGCTTAAAGTTAAAACATTCATTTTGCCCCCTAATGCGCAATATCAACGTTAATTGTCTTTCAAATTTAACCCAAATTTTAATTTTTCTTTTATAATAGTCCTTTGTTGTTACATACATATTTTTTATTATTATTCTTATTATATATATATATATATATATATATATATATATATATTAATCATCTTCATTTGACTATTTTTTTTTATATTTTTTTTATTTTCTATATTCTATCGTTATATATATATATATATATATATATATATATTCTTTTAATTCTTTTCATATATCATTATTATTTATATATATTTTTCTTATTATAATTATATGTTATATATTTATTATTTTATATATTCATTTTATCTTTTATTTTTTTATCTTCTATTTTTATTTTTGTATTGTTATTGTTATTATCTTCTTTATTTTATGTATTTTATTTATATATATATATATTATATTTGTTTTTGTGCCTCTTTATTTTATTTTATTTATCTTGCTTACATCTTCTTTATCTGTTTTATTTTCTCTACTTTATTGCATTTATTTTTATTTCACCTTCTTTATTTTATTCATTTTTACTACATTTTTATCTAACATGTTTCTTGACTTCCTAAAGAGTACAATTTTAAAACTATCAAGGGTAAGTATTTGGGATCGTTATTTTACCTTTCAAGTTAAACTTTCAATTTTCTTAATTAAAGACAATTGGAAATTATATAGTATCGAAAGGGCAGTTCAAGGGTGCTAACCCTTGCTTGACTGTAACCAACTTCTGAATCCGAAACATCTTTGGTACGACGCAGATCAGGTAAGAAATAAGGTATCCGATCAACCCATTTTTCATAAAATAAATTATCGGTGGCGACTTCTAACCTAATTATTTCAAGTCGAAGCCCAATTCGGGGCCCAACCGAAAAACGGTTACATTTTTCCAGTTAAGGCTAAGGTAAGTGAGTCAGGCTAAGGTAATTTACAGTTGTCTTTTTAACGAAAAGGGTAAGTTTAAATTTTAAGGTAACATTTCGATCCTTTTTTACTTACTTTTGATTATATTTTCGAATAAATAGTTGTACTAATCGTTTTCTTGTGATTTCAGCCTTCAAATCTTTTTCATTTAAGGCTCTATACCCGAGCTCCAAACCTTGTCTTAAGTGGGGGTGAAAGCGACGCCTTCGTGTGAATTTATTCACCGTGCGGGCCTAGCAAGTAACATTTGGGATTCATATACCTTATGTCTTAGTGTGAATTTATTCACCGTGCGGGCATAAGGGAATGTGTCCTCTCGAGTTTAACTTAGTCCACACAAGCCTGTGATGGGTTTAAGACTAAGGGTCTGGCAAGCCCAATGGACACCGGCAAGGAGAACTCGGGTACCGTTTTTAGAACTTAAACTGGGAAACCATAGAGAATTAGAGCCTACCCTGAAACCACATTCCAAAACCTATGATATTTTTACCCTAACCATTTTTTTTTTGTGTTTTTTTTCTTTCGTCATTTTTAAAAAAAAAATTTACTAATCATTTTGCCTTTGTGTTTGTTTTCTAGCATTTGCATCATAACAAGATGCTATTGATCATTAAAAAGCGCTTGTTAAACACAAAATAAATTCGAATTAATGGACAAAGGTGTTGTAATACAAGAGATTAAAAATGCTGAGGCATGACTATGGTCCGAGAAGACTCAGAAAGAGAAGGGAGACAGTCTTTAGGGAAATTATGTGTCAGAGCTTGTTAGTTACGCATCTGTCAGCCTGAAACAAAACGATGTCCAAGAACTGCGAAATATTTGGGACAGTTGGGGGAATGACATAAAGCATAAGTTCAACCAACGATATGGTGATATTGCCCTCTTACTCCATGTCAAGACTGATGAACCCCTGTTCTGAGCATTAATTCAATTCTGGAACCCGGGATATAGTTGTTTCACCTTTAACCGGGAGGACATGGTGCCCACAATTGAAGAGTATACTACCCTACTGCACTGCGAACACATCAGACTAGAGAGGGCATATATCAAACACATCAAGAGTCAGCCTTTCAAGAACGGACTAGCTAAGATTGTAGGGGTTGATGAAAAATGGGTGACTGATCGACTTCGACACAAAGGTAACGGGGAAGGAATCGAGTGCATTCACATAAGGCAACTAATGAAGAACCACCCTGATGAATGGAAGACTATAGACCTTTTTGCACTAGTTCTGTACGGTCTGGTTATCTTTCCGAAGACTTTAGGCTGCATCGACGCAGCCGTGGTAGAGCTATTCGAACAACTTCTAAGGCGATTCAACCCAGCACCAGCCATCTTAGCCGAAACCTTTCGATCTCTCAACCATTGCAGAAGAACTGGCGGAGGAAGGTTCGTTGGGTATATTCAGCTCCTTCAAGTCTGGATTTACAACCACTTTTGGAAGACTAACGGGGTAGCATATCGCCGATTCAGCACTACCTATTCACCTTTGGGAGAATTCATCACTAGGAAATGGCATGAAGGTGCTTCAAAGAAAAAGTGGATGAAAGTTTTTACACATCTTCAGGATCGGGATATTACCTGGAGAGCCCCCTGGTTGTTCCTCGGTGACATTCTTTTTAGGTGTGGATATTCTGATACTATGACCTTACTTGGACTTTGGGGTGCAGTTGGGTATGCTCTGTTGTTAGCACTTAGACAGTATGAGGCACGCCAGTTTGTCCCGGTAACATGCAGGCTAGCTAGATCAGAGTTTGTGTATAATGGTGACAGTTATAAGAAGAGGATCAAGGAAGCAGTTGATTCGTGGAAGAAAGTATACTAGATAGATGTTGTGGCTGCCAGAGACATGCTTACTCCGGATTATGTGGAGTGGCGAAGACTGAGAAAAAATGATAACATCCCGGTGCCAGAATGTGAAGACACTCGGACCATGGAGGAATATCTCAGGCATGTCCCTTCTGAACTTGAGATAGCTAAGGCGGAGTTTGAAGCTGTGAATAACGAGCTGAAACAGAAGGTTAAAAAACTGGAAGCTGAACGTTATCAATGGAAGCTAGATGCCGAATCTCAGAAAGATAGAGCAGACAAGCTGGAAAGAGAACATAAAAGAGTCCATTTTGAGCTCGATGATTTGAGAAAATGGTATCAAGATAAAGTCAAGGATAATTCCAAGTAGAAAGTAACCTCTGAATACTGGAAAGACGAAGTTCATAGCTTAAAAAGAAAGTTCGAGGGGTCTGATGAAAGAGCTTGGAAAGAACAGTTGAAAACTGCTCAGAGGCGCTTAGCAGACATTCAGCATCAAAATCAATGCTTGAGAATCTAGATGGCTGACCTAGAAAAACAACATGATAGAGATGGAAAAACAATATCTGAGTTAGAAGTTATTGTGGATGGATTCAAGAAGCAAGCAGCCGAGCTTCAGATAGTACCCTTCGACGGAGGTCTGCAGTGGTGTTTCCGTTGGGAGCAAGCACAACAAAGGGTGAAAGCTAGAGACGCAGTCATCCGAGATTTCCTGGATCAAGTGCAAAAAGTAGTCCGTTATCTTCACGGCCTGGCAAGGGAAGCTGGAGTAGTTCGACAAGGCATTCAACCAATGACAGATGAAGGCAGAAGGCTTGTCAACCTATTAAAAGCTGTTCGGGGTCTAGAGGATTTAGTCCGAACGTACCTTTGATTGTTTTTTATGTCTCTTACAAGATAAAACATTTCTATCTAAATAAGGATTATTTATAATAATAGACACTTTTCTGGATCAATGCCTCTAAATTGCATACATTGTGCATTGCATACTTTGCATTTTATATTTCATGTTTATTTTTATATTTTCCATGTTTTTACATTCATATTAACTAACAGAACATGTCTCAGAAAGGGAAAGAGCAAACACCAAATTTACCACCGTAAGCATTAAATACGCATCATCCATATAATACTCGAGCAAAGAAGAGACAAATGGAAGCCATAATGGAAAAACTCGAGGAGAACATGGCAAGACTACAAAAAGAACTAGAAGATAAGATGACTCAAAACAATCAGAGTACCCTGGAGTCCATCAAGAAAAATTAGGAGTCCTTGGTCGACTAAATTGTAGCCATGTTATCAGGATTACAACAAGCTAGTGCAGTAGGGGGAAGTCCCTCCGAGGGGGTAACCATATCACCAACCCCACAAGTGGTTATTTCACCCGGGATCTTACCCAAACCACAAGAAAACTCCTCTGCTGTCAAAGGAAAAGCATCATATGCTGTAAAGGCGTAAACTTCCACAACTAATCCTGATAATCATCCGGATGATTAAAATATCTATGATTTCAATGAAGATGACAAAGCAAGAAAGATGGAAGAGAAGATCAAGATGTTAGAAGATCGAACGAGGATGGTCCAAGGGGACCATGATTATTATGGAGTGGATACAAGAGAGTTAAGCCTAGTTCTAGATTTGGTGCTTCCGCCAAAGTTTAAAGTTCCTGAGTTTGAGAAGTTTGATGGGAACAACTGCCCATCAGCCCATATCACTATGTTCTGTCGGAAGATGACAGGATATGGAGAGAATGACCAACTCTTGATCCACTACTTTCAGGAGAACCTGTCCGGTTCAGCTATCCGGTGGTACAACCAACTCAGCCGAACTCATATCAAGACATGGAAAGACCTAGCCAAGTCTTTCCTGGAGCAATACAAGCATATTAATGATATGAGACCAGATCGAGTTATGCTACAAGGCTTGGAAAAGAAGCACAACGAGAGTTTCCGACAATACGCACAACTTTGGAGGGATTTGTTTGTGCAGGTTCATCCACCCTTGGATGAAAATGAGACTAGAAAGTTGTTTGTACAAACCCTTAAGATACCTTACTTCGGGCACCTGGTGGAAATTACATCGGGAGGTTTTTCAGACCTAGTCATGGCCGGTGAAATGATCGAGTTGGCCATTAAACAAGGAAAAATCGAGGAAGGAAACTCCAGTAAAAAGCCTCCCACAAAGGACAAAGACCGAGAGATCAACAATGTCAACACTTACAACGTCAACAAGGGTGTTACGGTCTCAAGCTCAAAAAACACTACAGCTATACCATCTGGTACTTCAAACCAAGCTCTGGGAGAACCAAGGAAAGAAAAGGAAATGGAGCATATCGATCCCATTCCCATGACATATAAAAAGCTATATCAATAACTCTTTGACACTCATGTAGTGTCGCCTTACCCAATGGATCCGATGAAGCCCCCGTACCCGATATGGTATGACAAAAACGATCACTGCGAATATCATACCGGTGTTTAGGGACATTCAATCGAATGTTGTATCACATTCAAGAGGCTTGTACAACGAATGCGGAACAAGAATTGGATCACTTTCGACTCTGAAACACCAAACGTTGCCCAGAATCCCTTGCTTAATCATCCAGAGACCGGAATTAATGCAATCACCATCGAAAATGGTAGGAGAATTAAAACCAGTGTTTCAGAAGTCAAAGCTCCTCTAGCTTGGGTATGGAGCCAAATGGTAAAGGCAGAGCTTCTTACACCACAGTCATGTGCAGCAAAGGGTGAATGTGGTAACTATTGTTGTTATCACAACGAAGAGGGACATAAAGTGCAAGAATGCTCTGAATTCAAGACATTAGTCCAACTCATGATGGACCAGAAAGATTTGGAGTCTTACGAAGAAGTTCAGGATTCCCTAGAGGCAGATGTTTACTCTACCGGAGAATCATCAGACAAAATACTCGGTAGGGGTAGTTCTTTGGTTATTACTACTAAACCAAAGATTATAACACCAACTCCGCAAGCAAAGGTGGTGATCACGGCACCTCGACCTTTTCAATACAAGGAAAGTCGGCAAGTGCCTTGGAAGTACGAATGCCAGGTAAGCGCTTCCAAATGTGACAGCAAGGTGGGGCAAAGACCACTAGAGCCCTTCAAGGAAGATGTGATGGCTATCAATGAACCTATAAAGGATAAGGAAGCTAAATAATTCCTCAAATTCTTAAAGCATAGTGAGTACAATATTGTAGAATAGCTCCACAGCTTGCCAACGCGCACTTCAATATTGGTACTTTTATTAAACTCTGAAGCACATCGGGAGGCACTGTTGAAAGTCCTGAATCAAACGTTTGTGCCACAAGACATATCAATCAGCAAGATGAATCGACTGGTAAGTAATATTCAAGTTGATAATCTCATCTCATTCTCAGATGATGAGATTTCATCCGGAGAAAGAGACAAAACTAAGGCATTACACATCACTACCTATTGTAAGGGGCATGCTTTACCGAGTGTATTGATCGATAACGGCTCAGCCTTGAACGTGATGCCTTTGGTGAAATTGAAGATGCTGCCAATAGATACCTCTCATATGAGAGTCTGCCAGAACATGGTCCGAGCATTTGACGGGACCAAGAGAGAGGTAATTGGCAAGATTGAGGTACCATTAACGATCGGACCAGCCACCTACAACATTGAGTTTCTGGTGATGGATATTATGCCTTCTTACAACTGTCTTTTGGGAAGACCATGGATTCATCAAGCTGGTGTAGTACCATCCACACTGTACTAAAAGGTTAAATTTGTTATTGACAGGGCCTTAGTAATTATCAATGCTGAAGAAGATATTGTGGCAAGTGTGACCACAGAGGCCCTATATATCGGAGTAGATGAAGAAGTGGTGAAATGTTCATTCCGTTCCTTGGAATTTGTGAATGCCACCTTTGTGGCAGAAGGAAGAACGATTCCTGGACCCCGGCTTTCCAAGTATACCAGGATGGAGATCATGTAAACATTGGGATGAGGTGCTAATATTGGAAAAGGGTTTGAGAAGTTTCTGCAAGGGATGATTGATCCACTCATTCCTATTTCAAAGCTAGACCGGTTTGGGCTCGGCTTTCAACCCAGTTACCATGATAAGAGAAAAGAAGTTCAGAAAAACCGAGAGAGAAGACTAGCCAGGTTGACTGGAAGTGAACTTCAATGGGAACCCATGACATTCCCGCCTCTTTGCCACACATTCAAGTCAGGTGGTTATGTATTTGAGACCACCTTATCAGACTTAGAAGCAGATTTGAAAGATCTGAGCATCAATGTCGTGACCACTGGAAATGCTGACAGCGAAGATGAATCTGGGATATGCCCTCTGCCACCTAGGTTCGTGCCTAGCAGTTGGTCGGTCGAAGAACTACCTGTGGTTTACAAGAGTCTTTCAGAGTAATATTCGAACTATCCCTATTTGCCTATACCAGGGCAATATATAATCTTTTGTAAGGGCGAATAAACATTTGGTTTAAGTTCAATAAAAGATGCATTTTTCTCTTCCCATGGCAAACAAATTTTCCTTTATTTCTTTTTGAATTCATTGTCTATCTTCTTCATTTCGGTACTTTATTTCCTTTCTCTCGAATTCAATTCTTGATTATTTCGTGTGGGATATTTTCCTCTCATACATGCACATTTTCCCTTCTTTCAGATCCCCATATAACAATAATGTAGGCACTAATGATCCTGATCCGGAGGTGGATTTTGAATCAACTATTTGTCTCGGGGAATTTGATGAATGCTACACTGAAGAGGAGTAATGTAACTTGCCTACCGAATTATTGAGAATAGTAGAAAGAGAAGATAAACAAATACTGCTCCATAAAGAGACAATCAAAATCTTGAATATGGGCACTGAGGAAGACCGAAATGAGGTTAAAATTGACACAACTCTTTCGACAGAAGCAAGACACAACCTAATAGTCTTACTTCAGGAGTACACAGAGGTGTTCGCCTGGTCATATCAAGATATGCCGGGATTAGACACATATATGGTAGTCCACAAATTGCCTATCAAACCAGAATGTAAACCAGTGCAGCAGAAATTGAGAATGATGCGACTAGAAATGCTCTTTAAGATCAAGGAAGAAGTCAAGAAACAATTTGATGCCGGTTTTCTTCAAGTGGCCAAATATCCGGAGTGGGTGGCCAACATAGTGCCTGTACCGAAGAAGGACGGGAAAGTACGCATGTGTGTCTATTACCAGGACCTTAACAAGGCAAGTCCCAATGAAAACTTTCCTCTGCCACACATAAACACTCTGGTGGACAATACAGCCGAGAACAACTACTTTTCATTCATGGATGGATTCTCGGGGTACAATCAGATCAAGATGCACCCTAAAGACATAGAAAAGACCACTTTCGTCACAATGTGGGGAACTTTCTATTACAAAGTGATGCCTTTCGGATTAAAGAACGATGGGGCAACATACCAGAGAGCCATGGTGACCCTGTTTCATGACATTATACACAAAGAAATTGAGGTTTATGTCGACGACATGATTGTCAAAGCACAGACCGAAAATGAACATGTCGAGCATTTGAGAAAGCTCTTCCAGAGATTGAGGAAGTTCCAGCTACGACTAAACCCTAGCAAATGTACTTTCGGGGTGACGTCTGAAAAACTGTTAGGCTTCGTGGTCAGCAGAAAAGGCATTGAGGTTGATCCCGATAAAGTTAAGGCTATCCAAAATCTACCTCTACCTCAAATACAAAAAGAGGTTTGAGGTTTTCTAGGCAGATTGAATTACATAGCTCGGTTCATATCTCAGTTAACCGATAAGTGTGATCCAATCTTTCGCCTTCTCTGAAAGAACGGCCCTGGAACATGGGATGAAAACTGTCAGATTGCATTCGAGAAGGTAAAAGAGTACTTGTCTCATACTCTCATCTTAATGTCCCCCATCCCAGGCAAACCTCTGTTCTTGTATCTATCCATATTCAAAAACTCAATGGGGTGTGTCCTGGGTCAACATGGCGAATCTGGAAGAAAGGAAAGAGACATATACTATTTAAGCAAAAAGTTCACTAATTGTGAGGTCAGATATCCTTCTATTGATAAGGTTTGATGTGCTTTAGTTTGGGCTACAAAAAAACTCTGACAATATATGTTGTATCATACCACTTGGCTGATTTCCAAGCTGGATCCACTAAAATACATGATGGGTGTGCCTGCTCTATCTGGAAAGTTAGCCCGATGACAAATGTTATTGTCTGAATTCGACATTCGAATACGTGAGCCAGAAGGCCATAAAAGGAAGTGCCATATCAGATTTCTTGGCAAGCAGAACCGATGAGAATTATGAGCCGTTATACTTTGATTTCTCATATGAAGACTTGATGGCTTTATCCTTAGAAGAAACAAATACTTCAACAGACAGTTCCTGGAGAATGTATTTTGATGGGCCGTCAAATGCATTAGGACATGGTATCGGGGCAAATACTGATCTCTCCAAAAGGGAGTCACTATCCATTTACCAGCAGACTGAACTTCGATTGTACCAATAACATGGCAGAATATGAGGCCTGTGTCTTGGGAATTCGAGCTGTACTGGGGCAAAATGTAAAGACCTTGCGGATATACGGAGATTCAGCATTAGTAATCTATCAGCTCCGTGGAGAATGGGAAACCAAAGATACAAAACTGATGGAATACCGGAAGCTAATATTGGATCTGCTCGAAGAGTTCGATGAAGTCACTTTCCACTATGTGCCAAGAGAAGAGAATCAAATGGCTGACGCTTTGGCTACCTTGGTAGCCGCATTCAAAGTTGGTGGGGAGTCTGAAATGATGCCAATTAACATGCAGTCGTATGAGTACCCGACTAATTGCTACCAAATTAAAGAAGTAAAAGACACTAAGCCTTGATACTACGACATTTTGCAGTATATCAAGCATCGAAGTTATCCAGAGGAAGCCACTGAAACTGATAAAATGACCATTAGAAAGATGTCAGGTGGATACGTCCTTGATGGGGAGGTCTTGTACAAGAAAAGCCATAATCAAGTTCTGTTAAGGTGCGTCGATACTGAAGAGGCAAAAATGATAATGGAAGAAGTACATGACGGAGTTTGTGGAGCACATGCAAATGGACATATGATGTCGAGACAAATAATGAGATGTGGATATTTCTGTTCCACATTGGAAAGTGATTGCATCAACTATGCTAGAAGATGTCATAAATGTCAGGTTTATGGAGATAAAATAAATGTTCCACCTCATCCACTTCATGTCATGACGTCACCATGGCCTTTGTCTATGTGGGGCATGGATGTTATTGGGCAAATCCATCTGAAGGCTTCGAATGGTCATCATTTCATCCTTGTAGCCATCGATTATTTCCCCAAGTGGGTAGAGGATGCTTCCTATGTCAGTATCAATCAATCCGTTATTTGCAAGTTTTTGAAAAAAGATATCATATGTCGGTATGGTTTATCTGAAAGGATCATTACCGATAACGCTACAAACTGGAACAATAAAATGATGAAAGTTGCTTGTGAGCAATTCAACATAAAGCATCACAATTCTACTACTTACAGACCAAAGATGAACGGCGCAGTAGAAGCAGCAAACAAAAACATAAAAAAGATAGTGGAGAAAACAACCGAGACCTACAAAGACTAGCATGAGAAGTTGCATTTCGCTTTGTTCACTTACCAAACCTCAATACGAACCTCGACTGGGGCAACTCCATTTTCATTATCTTATGGAATGGAAGCAGTACTGCCCATTGAAGTAGAAATTTCGTCATTACGGGTCTTGAATGAAGTTAAATTGGATGACGCATAATGGGTGCAATCCAGATATGACCAGCTTAATTTGATAGATGAAAAGAGACTGAAAGCCATTTACCATGGTCAAATCTATCAGAAACGAATGATTCGAGCACATGACAAGAAGGTACGCTCGAGAATATTCCGTGAAGGAGATCTGGTACTAAAGAGAATTTTTCCAGTCCAGAAAGATTTTCGAGAAAAATGGACACCAAATTGGGAAGGACCTTATGTCGTGAAAAAGACCTTCTCCGGAGGAGCCCTTGTCCTGGCTGAAATGGACGGACCCGAAATGCCACATCTCATCAATTCGGATGCAGTCAAGAAATACTTTGCTTAGGATGAAAACCCAAAAGGGAGTCCTAAGTAAAAAAAACAAAAAAAAAATGAAAAACATTTAGGGTGAAAACCCGAAAGGACGCCCTAAATTGAAAAAATTGAAAAAAAAGAAAAAAGAACAAAAAAGAGAAAGAACAAAAAATAAGGTGGGTTTAAGATAAAAACCCGCAAAGGGCGCCTTGCAACCAAGGATGGGTCCAAGTTGAAACCCCGAAAGGGCGATTTGGATAATTCAAGAAATCCAGACAGTTGAAACTCCCCGGCATCTGAATTTTCCACAGACTCAACGAGTCGGAGAAAGGTTGCACTCTTCTAAATGTTGTCGCACTCTCAAAGATCCTTTGGCAAAGGCTGTATTCAAGGTCACCTAACGACTTTTCAGCTCAGAAGTACCCCATTATTAAAATCTAAGACATTCATTTACACCTCATCATGTCTTCATCTTCCAGAATATTTGTCATGTGTTATTTGTTCTTTTTTTTTCCTCATGAATAAAAGACAATCTTTTTTTATCTAAACCATTTCCTTTTGAGCATCTTGGATTGAGCTTAAGCTTAATGATTTATTTACTTATGCAAAAGATATTTGCATATTACTGTACAAAGATTAATTGAAAAGTACATGTACTCGAAAGCCGATCAAGGCTCATGCATATACTTGAGATGGTCGAGAAGCATTTCCCAGATCAATGATAAAAACAAACATCAGATTTGAATATTTGAATATTTGAAGAATTCAAGGTCAGGGATCGAAACTTCAAGATTCCAGAATCAAAATTCCAAACAGGTCTTAGCTAGAGTCAATATCAACTTCGCGGCGGAGGATATTGAACTCAAAGCAACACAATTGGTTCGAGAGTAGATTTTAACCTCGCAACGGATGATATCTAGCTCGAAGCCAAACTTCACAATAAAAGGGACATCCACGGTTTCAACCTCATGGCGAAGGGAATCGTGTCCACCCGTAACATGCAATACTTGGATTTCAACTTCACGACGAAGGATATCCAAGTCAAGGCTCAACTTCACGACGAAGGGGTCATCTGCGATTTCATCTCCACGACGGAGGATATCGTACCCGCACATCCACGATTTCAACTCCACGAAGGAGGATATCGTGCCATTTAAGACTCAACTTCACGACGAATAGGCTTCCCAGTTTCAGAGCCAATTTCAACTTCACAACGAGGGATATTGGACTCAAGACAACACAAGCTCAACTTCACAACGAAGGGGCGACTGATTGTTAACAAACAACTTTTTAGTTTCATTCAGAGTCAATTTCAACTTCACAGCGAAGGATATTTAACTCGAGACAACACAAGCTCAACTTCACAGCGAAGGGGCGGCTGACTGTCAACAAACAATTTCCAGAGCCAATTTCAACTTCACGACGGAGGATATTGGACTTGGAACAATACTACCTACTTTGATTTCAACTTCACGATGAAGGATATCCAATTACCAGGCTCAACTTCACGACGAATGTGCCACTCGCGGTTTCAACTTCACGACGAAGGGAATCGTGCACACAAGCAACATCCATCTCTAGATTGGATTTCAACTTCATGACGAAGGATATCCAACTCAAAAAAGGGTTATCTGTCAACAAAGACCTTCGAGTTTGACTACGCTCAGCTCCAAGGCACATCATTTACAGTATAGCTCAAGGCAAGAAAGGCTATCTGTAAATAAAATTATCGAGTTCGATTCCATTCAGCTCGATAACACCTCAATCACACTATTTTCCGGTTGCAATCGAGGTTTTCAAGCCGAGAAGAAGATCTGGGTTAGTCATGCCTTAGTAGCAAGAAGCCTTTTTTCCGTCAGCATAACTTAAGTCAAGAAAAGCTATCTGTCAGCGAAGACTTTTCGAGTTCGGTTTCATTCAGCTCGAGGGCATATCAACCACATTGTAGAGTCAAGAGATTACTTTCCAGTTGAATTTTTAGCCAATGTCTTTAAACCGAGAAGAAGACCAAAGTGAACTACAACGAGAAGCCACATTCTGATTCAAATCATTTCAAGATTGACTCGACTTCGCGACGGAAGAGCCATCCACAACTCAATTCGACAAGGAATTATTCTTCAACTCCATTGAACGAAAATTTGTGTCTTTTTATCTTTGTCCTATTTTTCGTTCCAAGAAAAAGGACAAAGAGGGGCAGCTGTAGACACCAATTTTCTTAAAAGATAGAGCTAGCAAGAGTTCCTCTCCTAAGAGGACTATTCCACCACCATATCTTTTAAAGTAACAGCCACACCAACAAACGTGCAACAACCGAGCAAGGAGTCTAGTTGCATTAAGATTCTATTGTTAGTTAGTTTTTTTTTCACTATAAATACATGTAATCATCCCCATTTGTAAGACACGATATACGAAATAAACAGTAGAAATTACTAGCAAATCGGAGCAAAAACGTGATTCTCGAAAAGGAAAATAAGTAGAAAAGGTAAAAGCTTGTACCTTTATCGCTTTAAGTCTTTGCATGTGTGTTTCTCCATTATTTTTGCTCGAGTCAAACCCAAATAAAATCATTTTTGGTCGATGAACGGGAAGATTTTTTTAAAGATCTATCTTGTAGATCTAGTAATCCCGAGGCCCGATCTTAGAAAATTATTTGGATTTTCGAAAAATAGAGAAGAAAAGCTTAAAGTTAAAACATTCATTTCGCCCCCCTAATGCGTAATATCAACGTTAATTGTCTTTCAAATTTGACCCCAATTTTAACTTTTCTTTTATAATAGTCATTTGTTGTTACATGCATATTTTTTATTATTCTTATTATATATATATATATATATATATAAATCATCTTCATTTGACTATTTTTTTATATATTTTTTATTTTCTATATTCTATCGTTATTTATATATATATATACTTTTAATTCTTTTTCATATATCATTATTATTTTTATATATTTTTATTACTATAATTATATGTTATATATTTATTATTTTATATATTTCATTTTATCTTTTAATTTTTTATCTTCTATTTTTATTTTTGTATTGTTATTGTTATTATCTTCTTTATTTTATGTATTTTATTTATATATATATATTTTATATTTGTTTTTGTGCCTCTTTATTTTATTTTATTTATCTTGCTTACATCTTCTTTATCTGTTTTATTTTCTCTACTTTATTGCATTTATTTTTATTTCACCTTCTTTATTTTATTCATTTTTACTACATTTTTATCTAACATGTTTCTTGACTTCCTAAAGAGTACACTTTTAAAACTATCAAGGGTAAGTATTTGGGATCGTTATTTTTACCTTTCAAGTTAAACTTTCAATTTTCTTAATTAAAGACAATTGGAAATTACATAGTACCGAAAGGGCAGTTCAAGAGTGCTAACCCTTCCTTGACTGTAACCGACTCTCAAATCCTAAACATCTTTGGTACGACGCAGATCAGGTAAGAAATAAGGTATCCGATCAACCCATTTTTCATAAAATAAATGATCGGTGGCGACTCCCAACCCAATTATTTGAAGTCGAAGCCCAATTTGGGGCCCAACCGAAAAACAGTTACGACAAATTTAAAAATTCAGTTAAAAGTACCATAAGTAAAATATAAGAAAATAAAATTTAGTGAGAAATGACTTAATTTACCCATATTTTATACAATAACATTATGGGTTAATTACTCATATGATCACTTAATTATTATTCTTTTTTATTTTGACAATCGATATTTTGATTTTGTAAATTAAATTATTTTATCTAATTAAATGTTTCAATCAGACTATTAACTCCATTGGCATTTAACGAAGATGATGATATGACAGTTACCCATTGATAGAATATATGTACTAAATATCAAATGTATAATTATATTAATTTTATTAATTATCTTTAAATCTCACAAACTTCACAACCTTATCCCTCTTAATGGCGTCAGAGATGCGTGCTCAGACGGTGAAGGGATACAGAACACAACAAAGGGCTGGGCGATGTGGGTGCACGAAGAACGGAACACGGACAATTGGTGGAAAAGCAACCGGGACGCACTAACCCCGTTGAAAGGAGAACTCAAACAGGGTTAGGGTTTCTCTTGTTCAGATTTTGAAGGTGGGAGAAAAACAAAGTAACGTACTAAACGAATTTAGGTAAACTATAAAATAAGCCACTAAACTGTTTGATTTTCTTGAATGGCACCAAATATTCTAGACTTTACATTTTTCTCTTACAAGTTTTAAATTCCTTAATTTTAGTCCACAAAATTCAGAAATTTTCACAATTAAACTTAAAAACTTCCTAAAATTCTGATTTTGATCTCACTATTTTCAATAATTACCATATTTCCACACAAACTCAAAACTTTAATTTAGTCTGGATTCAAATTATTCCTTAAAAACTTTAAAATTTACAACTTTTATCAAAACTTCTTCCCATATTTTGGATCGTGACATTCACCATGTTTCTTGTGTTTGAATTATTATAAGTTTGTATATACATTTAGACACTAATGATTTACATAACTTTTCATACTTAATTGATTTTAACATATATATATATAATTTATTCAAATTATTTATTTCGTTTTTTAGCATTCACTTTTAAAATTTTATAAGTTTATTTAAATTTTTACATATTTGCCAGTGGTTTATATAAATTTTGATAGATTTGTGTTTTTGTATTCCATTTATTTATATAATGTGAGTCGAATAAATATCAAGTGGATTTAGTTTATTATTAACTCATATACTAAAATATGAGAAATAAATAACACTTTTTACCGAATATATTATAATTTTTTTTAAACAAATTATTTTTGCTTTTATAAATAATAAATCATTTTATTTTGAAATAAATAAATAAAAGTAGAGCTAGTGATTTCATAACTTTATAGATTTCATTATTTATCATGATTATTTTTCTTTAGTCCTCAGTGCTGCTTAGGTAGGTTTAATCAAACTTGAGGTTAGACTATTGTTAGAATCCACTAAGTTATTAAAGTTTATTTATTTTTAATAGTTTTTTAATTTCACGTTTTGTAGATCAAATTGTTTTTGTTTTTTTAACAATTGTTTATCAAATTGAAGGCTAAATCATCAAAATAATATTTTTAATAATTATTTATCAAAATAATATTAAAAAATAGATTAAGATACTATACAAATAAAAAATTAATAAAAACAATTAACAGATACCCTGAAAATCAAGATAGTGTTGATTAGTATTTTATTAGTTCGACCATACAACTTCAAAATACCATAAAATGGTTATTCGAAATATTGAAAGTTATAAAACAATTAATTTCTATTAGGTTTAACATAAAAGAAAATCTAAACTATACCCCTTCTCTCATTTAAGTGTATATTTTTTTTAATTATGTGTCTAATGTTTCTAATGTTATCATTTAGATGTCTGGACTATGACATACATTAAAACAAATTGGGTCAACAACTTAGAATGTGACACGGTTCCTTTAAAAAAATTTAAAATTTTTATTTAAAAAAACTTAAAATTATTGTTATTTTCAAACAAAAAACCCTCAATATATTTCTAAAATCTCAAAAAAAAAAAGTCTTAAAATCATTACTCTCAAAGCATCTACTCCACCTGTCGGCCGTTTACAGTCGCTGTAAATTTTGATTCTTTGTCAAATTCTATAATACAAGTATGCTTCCAAAAGGATTATAATTCTTAAGAAGTGTCCTAAATAATTAGATTAAGTTTAGGTATTATTTGAGCATGCTTAGAAGCTCGTAAAGTTGGAAAACTTTTCGAAATAAAGCATACCAACTATAGGGTACCGATACCTAAATAAAGATATTGATATATTTTTAAATGACCAAGTTCCATAAATCTGAGTAAATTAATTCGGTAATATATCCAACTTTATTAATAACAATGTTAAACTTTTATTTATAAATTAGCCATCTGTGATTTTTTTTAAAGTGATCAGTATATAACTTCTTAAATTCGGATGATTCAATTAAAAAATGTCTTATTATAATCAAGTGACTATGATTAGTTTATCCAAATAAAAAATGAAAATGTCAAAAAAAATTGAATAGTGCAACGTGATTAGAAGAACACCTTTGTTCATAGTTTTTTTTAGCGATTAATAACGTGCACACACACTTACAAACGTAACTGATTAAATTCAATATCTCTAAAGAAAACAATACACCTTTTAATTATGGGTGAGCAAAATTCGACTATTACTTCTAGTTGTAATTTCATAAACTTGAATGAACTTAAAAAAATTTCAATTTCAAATCGAGTTATAAAATACAACTCGAATAACTTAATTTTTAGTAATTAGTGGATTGATTTTCAAGGTTTATATATAACACATATGGAAAAAAATTGAAAAAACACATATGTACTGTATATGGTTTTAAAAAATAATTTAAATTATAATTAAATAATATAATAGTATTATAAATATTTACAATTAAATTAAACAAAAATTCAACTCCATTCGACTCGAATTTTATAAACTCAACTAAAAAAATTCAAGTCAAATTCGAGTTATAAATAGGACTCCTTAACTCAAACAATTTAAATTTTTTAACTTAACTTGACCCTATGATTTATTCATTTGATGTGTTTAAAAGTTTAAATAGAAAATAATTTATAAATGCAATGGGCAGTCCATTTAATGATTAACGGAATAAATAAAACTGTAAAGAAATCGTACAAGTCAAAACAGCAAAAGCAAAAATGGTCAAATTTGAATAGCACCTCTACTACCTTCGGCTTGGTTAGGGTCCTCTACAATTGTAGATCCCTACATATACCATCAGCTCATTCAACAGCCCAACCTCACTCTTGTCCTTTTAATTTGTCTAGGAATCACAGGAAACGTGTAAGTAAATGTAGTTTAATATAATATTAAAAAATATGATATAAAAAATTTTAATATTTTTTTGATATTTTCTGTATAGTATTATTTAAAATATTATTTTTTTTAACCGAAAATGTTAATATCAAAAATATTTATTTTAGGTAGCGGCTATATTAATATTTTTGGTAGTAAAAATAACATTTTAGGTAACGTTCTACTAGAAATATTAAAATTCCTTGTAGCACATTTCCTTAACCTTATATTATGCTACCGTACAGCAGAACTACCCAAAATGATATAAATTTCGTAGAATTTCAACTCCATTCATTTTATTTAATATTAAACTTTAGTTTGATTTAAAAGTTTTCTAATTTAGTGAAATATTATTTTTTGGAAAAGAATTAGACAAAAAAAAACTAGAGGAAAGTCTTCATTTACTCTGGATAACTTTGGGTAAACATGTATATATATATCAGTAATAAAATTTTTGTATAAAATGAACAAAAATAAAAATTTAAGATAAACACTATAAAAAATAAACAATTAATATAAAACTTGATTTTTTTAAATACATCATTATTCAAAAGGATTTTATACGTGTAATTTTATTACATTATGAATTTTTTATTTTAATTCTTATAATGTTTATTTCAATTTAGTCTATGCGATGCAAAATAAAATTATAATTAACCCGTACAATATCGATTGTAAGTTAAAAAGTAAACATGCATTATATTTCACACTAAATTAAACATTTTTTCTTAATTTTAACTTTCTAAAAAATTTCATTTTAAGTCCATGTAATTTTAATATCCTTTCAAAATTTTACAACATGATTATGTACACGATATTTTTAATTTCTTTAAAACGCACCGTTTTCAACGAAATGCCTTATTTCTAAAATTTTCAATTTTAATTCTTATACATTTATTTTCTTTCATCTTAGTCTTAAATTTAGAAGAAAAAAAGTAACAAAATCATCTTGAAAATAGGATGAAATTCATCAAGATTTTATGACGATTTCCTTATTACTATAACATTCGCACTAAATTATTAAATAATCCAAAAGCAACCACATTTAAAAAAAATCATAACAACAATATTTCATAAATTTTGCTAGGTTCGCAAAATGATTGAAATAAACTAAGTATAATAAAATATATAAATTTTGAATCATCAATAATTAATTATTTGAAACTCAAGTTTGGACTCAGAACCGAATCTTGTATCTTGGAGTGGCTGAAAAGAAAGTGATGTAGGGAATAGGAACCCATAATCACAAAGGAGGGACCACCCTCTGATCTCAATATCCCATGGAATCCTTCCTGCACCTGCTATGCTTCAGAGATATAAACCAATACAAATCCAGTATTTTCATCATATTTTCATATTGCAGCAATTTGGGATATTATGTTGTACGCAAGTTTAATAAAACAATTTTTAATTTAATTATGTTTAACATATAGAGTTATATAAATTGGTAACATGTTCTATTAGAATTAAAAAGTTATATATATATATATATATATATATATATATATTTGGTTGTCCTCCAGGTTTCAAGGCTTTGCCTTGATTAATTCGCACATCTAGTTTCGGTGGGTAAGTCTTCCAGTAAGAATTTTTTATATACACAAGTGTAGACACTCGTTTTGTTTGGATTATTATTATTATTATTATTATTATTATTATTATTATTATTATTATTATTATTATTATTATTATTATTATTATTATTATTATTATTATTATTATTATTATTATTATTATTATATTATTATTATTATTATTATTATTATAGGTTTTTGATTACAGACCCAAAACCGGGCCCAAACTTACATTGCAATCCAACAGCCCAAGACCCGAAACCCTAGGGTTTCCCCTATTTCAGACGCCGCCATATTTCACTCTCTTCGGTCAGAGCACAAAAGCCGAAAGAAGCAAAAAAGGAAAAAAGACAATAACGAAAATCAGAAAGTATATTTCCCATAACATGCAACACAAGAAGAAACAAATAAATGAGATCTACATATATTCGAAGCAAACCAGGGGAAAAAGAGGAGATTTTGAAGAAAATAGAAGGCTTACCGTTCTTCTCGCCGGAGAGTCCAACCGACGCTGGAGAGTGTTTTTCCATGAAGGTAACCCCATAGATATATGGTGTTTTGTGACTCTTTTGATCTTGATATGTTGAGTTGTTTGTTATCTATTCTTGTATTTATTTGATTTCTTTAATATTTTCAATGAATTCTTTAATCTTGCTTTGAGTTGAAAATCGGATGCATGATAGTTAATTGGCATAGCTAGTGAATTTTTATGAATTTTTTGACATTCCATGGTTTATTGGTTGAATTTATGCTAGACTTGATACATTGAGCCAATTATGTGATCTTTGAGCCTATTAAGCATGCATGTTTCATTTTTGCTCTTTGTTTCTTTGTGTATACCAAACTCGTTTTTAGCATTCTAGAACTTTTGGTGGAATACTAGTAGAGACTACATGCTTGAATTTGATGTTTTTAGTATGATATAGGCATTTAGGATTAACACATTCATTACCCAAAAAGCCTACCCTATAATTTATCCCTTATTAAACCATATTTGAGTCTATTTCCCTTCGTTTGATTTTCAACTCACCAAATTAAACCCGAAGCCTTTCTTTTTAATTTTTCTTCTCTTTTCACACCCTTATCAAGACTTGAGATCTTGTATCATTCTTGCCCACGAAGAAAAAAAAAAGAAAAAAGGAAATGAAAAAAATAACTTTGTAAAAAAAGTGCATTGTTCATTGTTTCGAAATATAGAAAAAGAAGAAAAAAAAACAAACCCTTTGTTATAGTGAAAAGAAAAATAAGGAAATATCAATTGTTCCAATTATCTTTCATCTATTGTTTTTACTTGTTTTATTTTTCATTGTGCTTCATGTTAGTTCATTGATTGTTCCTAATTATTTCGATATCTTGTTTTGGCATTTTAAACCTTTCTTTTCGGCCTTTTTCCCTACCCATACCTTAGCCACGTTACAACCCAAATTAAAGACCTTTTGACTTTTGCATATTATTCAATTTAAAGTAATGGATATTCGATTTAATCACAAGCTTATGGAAATGCTTTGACTTGTTCTGGCTTGAGCGTTTCTTTGTCCTTAAACACTTTAGCAGAATGAGTGAATCCTTTGTGAGGGTATTGGGTCTTGCATCATGAGATTAGTTAGTTATCAGAATGTCTTGCTTTGATTTAACTTATTTCCTAGCTTTGTCACATGCTTGATTGTTTTCTAATTTCAATTTATTGCCTTGGTTTTGGTTCATTGGATGATAAAAGTATGATGTGAGTTATAGAATGACAATGGCATGTTGATTGATAAATGCTCGAGGACAAGCTTTAGATAAGTGAGGGGGAATTTGATTAGTGTTTAAATTATACATTATTTTATGATTAATTACTCATTGATTAGATAATTTTAGTTGCTAACTTGAGCCTTTCCATTCATTTTCGATGCAGGACATTGAATTCCAAAAATTATGCTAAGAACAACGAAATTGTGCAATTTTTTATTTTTCTGAATTTATGGTCGGATTAGTGGGCATGACTCTAGGCATGATACATCTAACGAGGCGATGAGTCAACACCTTCCAGAAGGTCTAGTCAGTACTTTTAGAAGGATGAATGGGTCTTCCACATTTTTGAAATTTGAATTCAAGTTAAACTCATGTTTTTAGGATTTTAGTTTAAATATTTTAAGATTTATCTTTAGGAATTATCTCTTGTTTTTAGGATTTTTATAAGGCTATAAGTAAGCCTAATGGAATCATCATTTCTTTAGCTTAATAAAAATTCTTTTCTTTTCATTTTCTTTACTTTTCTTTCAGGCCGAGGGCTAAAGCGATGACTCAATTCCAACGTGAGAATTGAAAAACACTTGACTAACTTCAGAATATCTCTCTCAATCTCTGCACTTATTTTCAAAATCAAAACAGTTTTCAAAATCAAAGATTGACTTTGGTCAAGATGTTGTTGTGATTAAATGTGTGGGAGGATGGATCGGCTTACTGAAAGCATATTCGACTTCTTGGGAACATATTTGGCAATATTGCCTTGCTAAGAGGGAATTGTGATTGGAATTAGTAGTTATTGAAACAACAATCCGAGTCAATCTTCACGAACTTAAATGGTTATTGATCTACGAAAATTGATGTTGATCATATCAATTTCCGAAGCCGGAATCAAATATTGCCTTGGGTATTTGGTATACAAAGAAGAGTCACGAGGATTGCCCTTGCAGACAAAGTAACCGACGTGAATCCCGAAGGAAAAATTTAATTCGATGATTCAAATGAAATTGAGTTAAAGCGAAAGTCTAAGATTGATTTTACCATATTGAATTTTATTTTAAACTCTCTTTTTAAATTTCCTTTTAATCTTTTTTTGAAATCTTTTAATTTTTCTTTATTCGATTTTATTTCTCTTCATCTATAAATCCCCACCATTACTCAAATTGTATTCCATCCACTTCTTGGCTTAAAGATTAAACAAAGCACGAAAAAATAGGAAGTTTTCTTAGTCTATGTGGGATCGACCCTTACTTCTCTTTTACTATATTATTTATTAATTGAGAAGAATAAATTATTTTGACGCGAAAAACGACCGCGTCAATCCGACAATTATTTTTCATATTAAATATATATATATATATATATATATATATATTCATTAAATAACCAAAGAAACATTATTTTGTAAATGTAAACTATGGGAACACATCTTAACTGACTAGGTGCGTGTTTCCGAGGATTGTCTATACAAAGTGATATTTCTTTTTGTATTCGAATGTTTTTATATATTAAATATTTATTTTTTAAACAAAAAATTAAATCTATATTATTTTGTATGGGAAATCCATATAAAAGTGACTTAACTAATAAGGAGTGTGTTTTTTTAGGATTGTCTGTACAAAATAAAACCCTTTTCGAATTTTTTTCTAACAGGATCATAATTTAAATGTATATTAAAATTTTCAAATTTCAATATTTAGATGACGTATAATAGCTTAGGTACTGATTTTGGGCGCTATGGGGGTGTTTATCATTCCCCGCGTGTAATCGACTCCCAAACCCATTTAAAAAGGAGTTTCTGGTTAAACGTAGATAACTTTTTATCTTTTCAAATATTTTGTTTAAAAATTGTTTTAAATGATATTTTTTAGGTATTCGACATGCCTAATCTAAATGTTGACGGCAACTCTAAATTTAGTTATTTGTACATTTACTTTAAAACCCAATATTTTATAAAATTAAGTTAGATCACTCCCACTCCCAACCATAGCCCCAAAAAGCTTAAGGGTCGTTTTGATAGCTTGGTGACTCCGTGTGGACTTTAGAGAGTTAGGTCGTAATCGATTATACGTCATCTTTTTAGTTGAAAATGGTAAATTTGAATGATATTTAAATTTTGATCCTTATATTTTGTTTGCATCACATCATGTCATACATCTTTTTTTACAATTATTAGTTGTACTAATGTGTGGTTTCCATTGTTTCAGATTTCTGACTATTTTTAAGTTTGTTTGTTTTTGAATCGAGGCAAAGGATTATGAGTTTCTCCCCCCACACACTATAATCATTTGATTATTTAGAGCCTTCTAACTGTGCTTTTTCCCGTTAGGTAGGGGTCAACGCTACGCTTACGTGAGAAAAATTATTTTTCTTCGCATGAGCTTTAACATGTAACCTCTGAGGTATATATGTCTTGTGTTTACGAGCAAAACATTGATTTTCCTCGCATAGACATAGGGAAATGCATCCTCTCGAATTGAACATGATCCGTTTAAGCCTATAATGGGTGAGGATCAAGAGTCTGGCAGGCTTAAGAGGGCACAAGCAAAGGACAATTCGGTGACTCTTTTTGTAATACCGAAATTATATCCGTGGTTCTCCAAAATTCACAAAGGGGAAACTCACTCTAAACTTTCCTCGGATTTATTTAGTTATTTATTTATTTTACAAAAAGTATGAGAACTAGAAGAGTATGCGGTTAGGATTTTTTTGTGAATAACAAAGCATGTGGGTAGAAAACATGTTTGGGTAGGATTCATCGTACCGTGTATATGTAGTCAACCTGTGAAAGTACATTTTATTTGATGCTTATAGTACTTACTATCTTGTTATTTATCTTATGTGTACTAACCCAATTTTGTTTTGTGTCTATTTTATTTTGATTTTAGTTTCTTGCATTTGCATCTTTATGTTAACCAAATGTGTTAATTCACAAATGGTTGACTAAATAAGAAGATTGTTCTTAGTGAGACAAGAAATTCTTAGCCATATAGTCAAAATAAGGAGATCCAAATATGTTTAAACAATCCATGGAGAAAGACATCTGATGAATGAAGAAATTTGAAGCTGATTGAAGACTTCTTTTGAAGATGCTAAGGTCGAGAAGTTTCCTCAAGAGATAGATGCAATCAGATTAAGGACGAGAAGACCCTTCACGAAGACATGAAAACAACTTCGCATTGCAAATAAAATTAAGATATCAAGATTCAACCATAAATAATTTAAAGAAATCATACGTCATCAAATATCAAAAAGTACACCGACAATTTTGGGTGCAATATTAGATTCCATGACGAATATGGCTCAAGGAAATGAAGAAATGATGAATAACAATTTTATTTTGACTACCTAGTGTAATGAAACCTTGTTCTCTAAATGAAGGTTATTATATGGTGGTCACTTATGGAATTAACACCATTTGCATTTGACATCTACATTTGCACTCGCATAACTTTAATTTAAGCATTTTTACATACATCGATCATGAAAACGAGAGAATAACTTGTGAAGGATAATGTGACAGAAGTTCTGAAAACAAATTGAAGTTACCTGAGGTGTGTCTATAGAAAGATCGAAAGCAATGAATGAGATATTAACACGTGTTAATAAGATCGAGAGAATCCAGAAACAAATCATAAGGACCCAACAAGAAATTATTGATGAAGCAAGGAAATTCCAAGTTAAGTCGAGGGAACATATATCCAATTTGATGAGCATGATAATTACAGTGATATATGGGGAGAAATCTTTAGAGGACTCTATTATGCAAGAAAAGATGAAGACTTTGAGTGAAAATCTGAATGTTAGTTGTGCAGCCAATGTAATGACGGTAGATGATCAAGAACCTCCTGGGGAGTATAGTAATCCAAGTCAACTCCAACAATAGGGTATGATTTCATAAAATTTGATAGAAATCATGTTGGAAAAAGTGAAAATTGAGGTTGAAACTTCTAACACGAAAGTTGAGTTTCACTCAAAGAAGAGAGGTATAGAGGAAGTTCAAATGCCAGTAAATAAGGCTAAAAAAAGAAGAAAAAGAAAAAGATACCACTCGTTTCGATTCTAAGGTATTATTCTGGCTTGTTACTCTTTCTCTTCGAAAGTGGCATTCTAGCATATATTCCTCCAAGGCATAATACTTATATGTGTCCATATTGGCAAGATGCAAAAAAATCATGCATCTATCATTCTGGAGATTTTAGACAATCTACGAAAAGTTGTGTAGTTATGAGATTAAAAGTTCAAAACCTCATCACGAAATGGTTGTTATGCTTTGAAGATGGAAACCTAAATTCCCCGGAATCTTAGAACTTATCATTAAATGGAGATCTACAAGCCAATGTCTCCCCCAAGACGTTAGTCAAAAGTTGACCATTCAAAACAAATATCTCAATGATCATTCACTAGGTCTTCAAGATGATCATAATAGTGGCAAAGAGAAAATGTAGTCAAAAGAGCTTATACTCAATTTCTTTCATTTTCATACAGCAAATTATATCCCAAGTTGCTTGAAGCTCAACTGATTACTCCACGTCTGGATAAACCTCTATTACCCCCTTATCCGAGTTGGTATAATGAGAAAGTTTATTGTGAATATCACACCGGTGCCCGAGAACACTCCGTCGAAAATTGTGGTAACTTTAAACGGCAATTCCAAGATCTTTTGGCTTATGGATTAATAGAGGTGGATGTTAACAATCAGTCAGTTTTAGTCAGATAGTTGGGAGTTATCCCCCAAAATAGAATTGATGGGTTCAAAACAAATGAAGTGTATACAGAAAAAAACGTGAAGAAAAAAAAACAAAATCAATGGAAGCAAGATATGTGAGGTGGAGTTAAAGAATTCAACTCTCAAGAATTCTCTAATGCTGAAAAAGGAGAATGAAATGGGAAATAACGAAAGAGAAATTAAAAGAGAAGTAATCCGAGACTAGTCGTAAAAGATGTCTTGGAAAAATACGACCCTCAAGGTTTTTCAAGTGCCTATTTTTTACTAATTATCCCCTTTAATCAAGAGTAAGTACCTCACCTCAAGGCCCTTGAGAATAAGGACTAGCCCATCTGGTTATGGTTATGACCCAAATAGTGCTTGCAATTTTCATATGGGGGCATTGGGTCATCCCACTGACAAGTGCATATCGTTGATAGAAGAAATAGAAAAGCTTGTCGACAAGAGAGTCCTGACACGAGAAATGATCAAGATATGGGGAGTAAATAAGGATAAAAGACCCTAATCCTATTAAACACCCAACATTCTATAAATAATTGGCATTCTAGATGAACAAGTGAAGGTCGTTATCCACCAGTGTTGTACCTTACATTGAAAACATCTTGTTTGAATTTTTTTGTCCTTTCTCAACTTTCTTGTAAATATATTTAAATGAACCTATGTTATTTTAAAGATTGTGAGCATTGAATCAAATTTGTAATCTTGAAATTCTCTGAATATCAATTAGATTAAGGGTTCTTTAAATAATTAGAGTTATAAATCTTTGACAAAGTGACAAGACGGAACCCGTACAAAATACAACCCTTGATCTTACTCTAGAAGATACACCAGAATACCATACCCTTCTTTTACAGGGACCAAATTATCATTCTCCTTGCATGAAGAGACAATCGAAAGGCTTGGCATGCAGGTATGTATATGAGCATACAAAATGGGCATATTGCATACGAGATTGCAAAACAATGGCAAACAATAAGGGTGATTATAATATATATATATACACACACATATACAATAAAGCTAAAATCAGCTAGCCAAACAATGGCAAATTAAGTCAAATTTATTAAATAAGGGGCTTCAGTAAAATGGACTAAGAGAGTCGAGGAAACCTGTTATAGTCGACCTCACACAAGCACTCAGGAATTTTATATTTAGATTGATATTTTCGACAGTGCCTATACTAAAGGAGTTTGCAAAACTTGAACAAATAGAAGATTTTAGAGAACTGAAATAGAAGTGTTATAAAAAGTTTAGTAATTAATTATATTATGTTACATCATTTTGTCTGCATCCGATTAAAATGTCAAGCCAAGATATTGTGGCATGTCACATTGTTTGCAATAACCAAAAAAGAAGGGACGTTTCAAGGATTGAAGCCTTAGAAAAATAAAAAACCAACCCAAAACCAACCCTTAATCTTAACACTTGTCAAAGAGCTATGTATACCATATGTATTTTTGAAAAAATGTATATTTTATTTACCCAATATTCATTGAATTGATCATTTTTTTTGTGAGCTCGAAGTAATGGGTATTCTTTTGTTTTATAAAATTCTTTTATTCTTTTGAAACTTAAAGATAATATAAATGAGGAAAATATTTTCAAAAAGGACAATCTCTCGAGAATGAAGAATACACCTGAAGATAATTAGATGTGTTCTGCCTGAAATGAAGGAGTGAGAGGAAATAATAAGAGCCAAGGTAAGAAGAATAAAAATCATTGGAGAAATGAAGACATTCTTCGTTTTCTTTTGAATCAATGAAGTTTTAAAGATCAAACGACTCAAAAATTTCTCATACTTTGTTGTGACATCATCAACATCAATAATATACCATGAAACAGGCAATCGCCTTAATAAGAAGGGCTTGTGATTGTTGATAAATGATGCAAAAATGAGACTAGACAAGGATAAAATTTTGGCACCCAAATAGGGATGAGTCATTAAAATACCCACATTGGGGCATGACCAAAAACCCAGATCATGTTGAGATAACACAGTTCAGACCAAAAAGACGTTGAGAATGAGCCTCACAACTTGGAGTGTCAGAAGCATACCCTGAATTTGAGAAGAGCTTACTTTGTAAAGAAAATCAGTCAAGCGTCAATTAACTGTAGAGTCCTTGGAAAACAACTCTGATAGCACAATTGAGTCAAGGACAGAAATGCGCATCAAGGTCATATTCCTGATTACAGTAAGAATACGAGAAACGAAACATTTTTTCTGAGACTTTAATACAGATAAGAGGCAAAGAAGACACAAAGACATAAGATGATAAGATGGCTCTTAAAAAAAGCAAGCTTGAAATTATAAGTTGATACACTAATATATGAGTAAACTCTAGAAAATAGTGATCAAGTGGAAGAAAATCGAGTTTTCCACTTTGGAGTCAAAGAAAATTTGAATCAACATTTATGCATTCATGAGAACATTATTTACATAAAAGAAAATGCATTACATTGATACATTTAATTGCATTCATGTTTCATACATAAACGCATGCTTTTTACAAATCTTCCAATGAGAAGAGAAGATTCATGATGTCAAAATTCCAACAAGTGAAAATTGGAATTAAAACCTCAAATGCAGGGAATCATTTTTAGAAAGGCAGGACCTGAAGAACATATGGGTTCAATCCATATAAGAAGCATTACTTTGAAGTAAAAGCATGGTATGTTAACCAACCATTAAGTTATTTTTATATAATTTGAAAAATGAGAAAACAATTTTCAAAGTTTCTAATTTAATGTTTTAACAAAATAAAATCTTTGAAAAGTAAAAAAGCTATTTCCAAAGTTTCTTACCTAGTAAACTATTTCCAAAATTGGTAAGTCATTCGAGCCATCAGTAAGTCTTTTGAGCATGATGATTAAATCATTCGAGTCATCTGTTAGCCTTTCGAGCAATATGATAAGTCCTTCGGGCCATCCATAAGACCTTTAGACAGTATGTTTTCATATAATGTTTGTGAAAAATGAGAAAAGCAATTTTCAAAGTTTCTCATCTAATGTTTTCAGAAAATGAAATTTTTGAAAAGTAAAAAACGGTTTCCAAAGTTTCTTACCCAGTAAAATATTTCCAAAATTGGTAAGTCCTTCGAGTCATCAATCAGTCTTTCGAGCATGATGATTGTATCTTTTGGGTTATCTGTCAGTCTTTCGAGCAAGATGATAAGTTCTTCAGGCCATCTATAAGACCTTCGGACAGGATGTTCTCACATGATTTTCAAAAAAATATATGAGAAAACGATTTTCAAAGTTTCTCATTTAGTATTTTCAAAAATGAAATTTTTGAAAAGTAAGAAAGTAATTTCCAAAGTTTCTTACCTATTAAACTACTTCCAAAATTGGCAAGTCATTCGGGCTATCAGTAAGTTTTTCGAGCATGGTGATTAAATCTTTCGGGTTATCTGTCAGTCTCACTTGAGACGACATCGAGATGAAACCGGACAAAAGCGTGTAGTCTTTTTATCTTTGCCATATTCTTGTTAACAAAAGCATAGGCAAAGAGGGGACAACTGTAGGCACCCATTTTGTCCGGATTATTATTATTATTATTACTATTATTATTACAGGTTTTTGGTTACAGGCCTTAAACCGGGCCAAAACTTGCATTACAATATAGCAGCCCAATACCCAAAACCCTAGGGTTTCCTATATTCCAGCCGCCACCAAGGAGCACCAGTCATTGGATCTGTTGATATCCAACGACCCAGATAAAGTGAACCTTAGGGTTTTAACCTAAACTCGTCTGCCACCACACGCCAAGCCCACTGCCTCCACGAGCTGATCATTCCTACACGTGCCGGACCAGGAAACTCGTCTGTGACTCACTGATTCCCGAGACCTGGCGCCATCACCAGATTCATCGTCGATTGCCTCGAAAGTAGACAAACAAGCCTCAGAGTAAAATGTTTTCCCCGTCCTTTTGCCCAAGTCACCGCCGGATTTTACAATCCTTGGTCAGAGCACAAAAGTCAAAAGAAGCAAAAAAGAATGAAAATCAGGAAGTTCTTTTCCTATAACATGCAACACAAGAATAAACCAGGAAAATGATATCTACATATATTCGAAGCAAACCAGAAGAAAAGAAATGGGAAAAGGAGGATATTTTAAAGAAACAAAAAAAAAACAAAAGGGGAAAAAAGAAAAAGGAAGGAAAGAGGAAGCTCACTGTTATTCTCACCGGGGAGTCCATTCAACGTTGGAGAGTTTTTTTTCGAATGTAACCCCGTAGATCTAGGGTGTTTCATGAGACTTTAGATGGAAAGGGGCTTAGATCTAGCTTGAGGAAGGGACAATGGTCATTTTGAGGGGTTTTAGGTTTTTTGACCACCATCCCCGGTGGTTGATTTTGGTGGCTGGAGTCAACCTCCCTCGGTGAGGAGACGAGGAGGAGAGAGGGAAGAGAAATGAGAGATTACTCTATTTAGAAAGGAAAAAGAGAGGTTATAAATGAGTATTTAGGCCATTTTTTGCCATGGTTTTGGGGTTATATACCCCATGATATGCGACGTCGTTTTAGGGAGGGAAGAGTGAGTGCCTAGCGCGTGGGTAAACCCTTTCCCAGTCCTCCTAGCTTTGTAAATTTTCGATTTAGTCACTAAATAAAGTTGCATTTCTTTATTTAAAACATGTTAATTTATATGTTTTCTATTTTAGTCCCTTTAATTTTCCCTCCCTTTTATTTTAGTCATTTATGCCTATTAACTTATGTTTTATTGTTTTTTGTACATTTGAATCTTTATTTTATATAGATTCACTTTAGTCCTTGTTTGTTTGTCAGCCATTGTTTTGGGATTCTCTTAAATTTAGAACCTTATTTTTATATTAATCATTTTAGTCATGCATAAGATTTTTGGGTTTATTTCACTTCTAGTATGCATGTTGTAAGAAATTTGCATTTTTGTCATGTTTTGTGCCATGTTTACTATTATACCTTTCTGCTCATTTGTTATTTGTTATTTTATATTTAGTATTTCATTTTAGCCTATTCATGTTTCGATCCTAGTTTCTTTACCATGTTTGTATTTATGCCCATATAATTTATGTACCTTACATTTGGATCTACCATGTACCCTTACTTATATATTAATATTCATGTCATTCATTTTTTTCATGCATATGTATATACTTTGCCATGTATCATAATATATATTATATATACATATATAGCTCGCTTGCTTCCCCGTGTTTCGTAATATCATGTTAGGTAATATATATGGTACGTTTCATACTTTATATATATATATATATATATATATATATATATATATATATATATATATATATATATATATCCTATACTATCCTACAATTATTATTCATATTAAATATTTTTATATTATTCATAAAATAACCAAAGAAATATTATTTTGTAAAGGTAATCTATAGGAACACCTCTTAACTGACCAGATGCGTATTTTCGATGATTGTTCGTACAAAGTGATATTTCTTTTTGCATTCAAATGTTTTTATATGTTAAGTATTTATTTTTTAAACAAAAAAATAAATCAATATTATTTTGTATGGGAAATCCATATAAATGTGCCTTAACTAAGGAGTGTGTTTTGTAGGATTGTCCGTACGAAATAAAACCCTTTTCGAATTTTTTTTCTAATTGAATCATAATTTAAATGTATATTCAAATTTACAAATTTCAATATTTAGATGACGTATAATCTCTTAGGTATCGATTTTGGACGATGTGAGGTGTTTATCATTCCCCACGCGTAATCGATTTCGGAATTCTTTTCAAAATGAGTTTATGATTAAACGCATATCACTTTTTACCTTTTAAAATTATTTTTTTAAAAATATTTTAAAGGATATTTTTGTAGGTATTTGACCTACCTAATCTAAAGGTCGATAACGACTCCAAATTTAGTTATCTGTGCATTTATTTTAAAACCTAATATTTTCTAAAATTAAGTTGGATCGCTCCCCGCCATAGCCTCAAAAAGTTTAAGGATCGTTCCAACAACAAGGACTCGAACTCGAGATCTTGCTTAAGCGATATCAAATTTATTACCACTTGAAGAAAAAAAGGTTATATTAGAGGAGTTTAGAACTTACAACTGAAAAAGTTATATAAATTTGTAACATTTTCAGATACAACGAAAATATATGTTTAATCCAAAAATCATGCTATTGATAAAAAAAAATTATTTATAATAGATTTATATTTTCTTTTGTCTTATATTAATAAATTGTATTTTTATAATTTACTATTCACTTTGGCTTTATATGTTTTAAAATATATTAATTAATATCTAATGAAATGAAATTGAAGTCATTTTTTTTAAATGATAGACATCAATTAATTTATACCATTTCCTTTTGCTTTATAATGTGATTTTACTGTGTCAATGAATAGAGTCGGTAGTTATGTTGTTCCCAATGCATGCATTTCAATTTTCACCTCTTCAGTTTACTCTACAGTTGTGTTGGGGTTAGGTAAAAAGATCATTTTATAGGTGAAGGCCACACATAATTCACGTTTACAAACCTTTATTCCTGAATTACAATTTTTTATTGGGTAAAGTGGCAAATGATCCATCAATTATAAAATATTATTTTGTTGAGTCCTTAAACTATTAAAATTTATAAAATGGTCTTCAATTAAAGGGCATTGTTTTGTTGCGTCATCCTACTATTATAAGTTACAAAATGATCATCTGACTATTCATATATTCTAAACTCATTCTTTTCTGTTAAAAAATTATCAATCTAAGTTGGACGTTAATCTGTTGACTGACATATAATAAAATCATTTTTAATGATGTCTACTGGCACCTCTGTTGCTTTTAAGCTCTGACTCGATGGCATAATATTTTAAGCATTGGCTCGATGGTATAATGTAAACAGATAACCAATCCATAAAATACAACTCAAACGGTTTTGAGATCATATTTTATCATATATCAGTCAATAGGTTTACGTCTAACTCATATGACCGTCATTTTTTAACGAAAAATGATGAGTTTGAAATATATGAATAGCCGGATGAACATTTTGTAACTTTTTATAATTAGAGATTCAACAAAGCATCAGTTTATAGTCAATGAATCATTTTATAACTTTTAATAGTTGAGTGACTCAATATGATAACATTCAATAATCAGGGCCCCTTTTTGTTATTTACCCTTTTCTATTTTTACCTTTTACCTCATCTAGATTTTGTTTACAACGATATTTTCCCCAAAAAAATTAGGATTGAGAAATGGGCAGAAAAGAAAAAAAGAAAGCAAAGTACAACTGAGATTCTCTAAACCATTTTTTAAAGTTCGGGGACTTTCCCAAATGAAAAAGATTAAATTAAATAATTGGTTTTAATAAGAGCCAAAAATACAATTTTCCTTTTCTAACCTAGGGGCAAGTACCCTTCCAATTTATTCACATAAAATTTAAACAAATAAAATTCACCACTTTTGGGTAATTTGGTCTAACTATAATCTAAAAAATCCTTCTCTAGGAATTGACCATGCAAATTGAATCTCTATCAAGTCGATCAAATAGACCAACCTTTAAATAACTTTATTTTTACCTTCCAAACCTTTCCTGTTGTACCCATATATATATATATATACATAACGTTTTTAATGAATTAGTACTCCTCGTCATTGAAGTATAAAATTTTTAAACAAATATAATCTTACAATCACTCGAGAGTAATAAAAAAAATACTAAATTTAAACCCTAAAATCAAGCTCTCATTTTCTCTCTAAAATGATTTTGTAGTTTTCATTCTAAAGTGATTATGCGATTTTCTTTTAAAGTGTCGTCTCAGTCGTCGTCTCTCCTTCTTTTTTTTCTTAAATATCTTCCGATTTAGATCTAAATAAACATATTCTTGATGCATTTATTTTAACATTTTAAGGACAAGATTGGAAAAAAAGAGTGCATATTCAAATAATAATCAGAAATATATTAATTTATTAATAATCTCTTAAGTAAATGATTAAAATCTCTTAGCTCATAACTTTTCTCCCTTATGTTGTTGTTTTAATACCGTAAAGAATAAAATTCTTTTTATTTTTTTCTAGGCAGTAAACGTTCAAGAAAAGAATATTGATTTTAAAATAATTTTTTAATTGTGATATTTAGATAAGATCTCCCATTATCCATGCATTCAAAATAATAGTACATATTCTATTAACCTTTATTTTCTTTTTTGTTCTATTACACTTATTATACGTAATCATAATCGATTCATTGCATGATCCCCGATCACGTTCTAGGAAACCCTAGGAAAAGAACAAAAGAAAAGAAACTTTTAATTAGGGCTGAGCAACGAAATCGAGAAAATTGAAAAATCGACACGAATCGAGTAAAATAATTCGGTTCGATTCGGTTTGGCTTTAAACGGTTCGATTTTCGGTTCGGCTTAAAGGCTTTATTTTTTTAATTCAGTTCGGTTCAGGTTTTTCATATGGAACCCATTTGTTCTATATTGAACCGAATAGGCAATTTTTGTAAAAAAAAATTATAATTTCAAGTGATTTTTTTATTGAAAAACTGATAAACCGAACCGAACCGAAAAATCTGAACCGTTTAAAAAACCGAACCGAACCGAACCGAAAAACCGGTTTCGGTTTTTTCGGTTTTTTAACTATTCGGTTTCGGTTTAAATATTGAAAACCCGTTTATTTCGGTTCGATTCAATTTTTAGTAAAAAACCGAACCGAACCGAATACACCCCTACTTTTAATGCCATAAAAAGAATAAAAATAATTACCCCTTAAGAGCAGGAAACACGTTGCAAATAAAAGCTACTTAGTTATTTTCTTTTTAATTAATAAAGTCCCCCATCCTAAGACCTAAACCCAATAAATTTGGTAAAAAGGAAAAATACTTTATTATAAAACAAGAGTTAAAGTTATATATATATATATATATATATATATGAGATGTATATCTCTTTTAGTTTTACATAAATTTAAAATTGTTGGATGAATGAAAATAGATGGATGAGATAAAAAGTAGGAGATTAGAAGATATCTACTAGAAAAAAGATTCAATCTTAGCTATCTATTTTCACTCATCCAAAAATCTTAAATATGTGTAAAAGTAAAAGAGTTTTACATTATGTAAATGTATATTATTTTTACTCATGCCAACGAATGTTGGTTCAAGTGGTTGGGATTTAGGAATTTGAGCTTGTAAGGTTAAGTTTGAATCCTACCACCGTCACTATTGGTTGACAATTTGTAAATTTCTATGTAAATCTCAATTTGATCTTAGGTATGTCATGATACTGTACTAGGGAAGCTACCTCTAACTTAAACCTTTTTGTACCAAAAAAAAAGATATTAACCACACACCTATATATATATATATATATATATATAGATAGATAGATAGATATTTAAGTTTTGGGATAATGATTAAAAATATTCTCAATATTTGATTAATTAGTTACTTTGGTCCTTATTATTTTTTTGGAGTATTTTAGTCTTTAAAGTTTTATTTTGGGACAAAAATGTATATTCATAGGTAAAAATTGTTAGTCTAACAAAAAAATTAAAGGTAATAAATTTAGACATTTTTACCTTAAAATAAAATTATAAGGGCTAAAATACTCTATAAAAAAAATAATAGTTAAAGTGACTATTTAATCAAATATCAAGAGATTTTTTTAGGGGTCGTGTTTCAAAATGCCAAAAAAAAAAAAGAATGTATCAAAATAACTATTCTGTAAATCATTAAGATCTTTTTTTTCGCATGCCTTGATTTTTTGAAGTTAGTACATGTGTGTAATGTTTCATTCTTTAATTATTTTTAGGCCATTTGGTAAAAAAATTATTATCCTACATTGATGAGTTATTAAGATCATTTTTTTCGTTAGAAATTTGAAAAAGAAAGATAAAAAAGACGATCAAAAGTTACATGTCACTCATTTATTAGTTCTTTTACAATCGACTTAGAAATAATTATAAAATATAAAATATTTATTTTAACAAAAATTATCTACCTAAATAAAAATAATATAATTTCAACATTTATTTTAAATTAAAGGCAGAAGAAAACTATATTACTAATACTCACCTGCTAACATAATTCAATAACAAATGCCATTCATTTACCGCATTGACACTTCCAACTGTCTCCTAAATTTACAAGGGACACCCTTTAATCCATTAAATTTAATAATAAGATTTTGGTTCCAACATTAATCATTCCTAACCAAAAAATGGACTACTACTAACTTTCATTTATATAATGGGTAAACTACAGATTTAATATCCTAAATATCACTTTTGTTTTATTTTAGTCACCTATCTATTTTTTTCCAACATCATACCTAACATCTGAACATTTAATTTTGGTTTCATTTTAGTCAACCATAACGATGAATGTAGATGTGCTCCAGGGTGGGCACGTGGTCATGCTAAAATCTGAATTTTTTTATGTTAATTGTATATTTTATAGATAGTGTTCACCCTCAAATTTAATTTGTGTTAACCTCATACAATTTTTTTTGTTATTGATATATATGTGTTCATCTTCAAAAATATTTCTAAATTCGTCACTAGTCACCTAATATTAAAAAATTAATGATAATGCTGACATGTCAACATAGAGGAATGCCACATTATCATTATTTTAAAAAAAAATTATAATGTCAGTAATTTTGATAATTTTTTTAAGATATATGATTAAAATAAAATTAAAATATAACCTTAAATATTATTTTATAAAAATAATTAAATGACTAAAAAAAGTGATAGTTTAAATATTCAACATATAATTTATCTTTATATTATTTTCACAAAATAGCCAAGGATTTCTTTGAAACCCCGGAAAGAAAAAGATTGAGAATTGGCGTTACAAAAGCTCAACCCACGTGAGCTACGTTGTCCACAGTCTCTGACACACGACTTCTTTGCCAAAATACCCTTCTCCCTCTATCTCTGCCATGTCGCTTCTTCAAGCTTCAATCTTTTCCCTCTTCTCTGTTTTATTTATATCCCTCTCTTTTTCTTCCCTACTTTGATCATTCATGTCTTTATCACTGTTTGTTCATTTCACCCTGTAAAGTTCACTTCTTTGGCCATGGAGTTTAAGCTTTCGTTTCACTTCCTCTGTTTTCTTCTCCATTTGTTGTTGTTGGGCGCCATTAGAGCTCGAGAGGAGCGAAACCCAGAAAGGGAAGCTCTTATTTCTTTCAAAACAGGGCTTCAGAACCCTCATCTCCTTTCTGCATGGAACCGGAAAGCTCATCACTGTGAATGGGATGGTGTCGTGTGCCAACTCGGTCGAGTCACCGTTCTTGCACTTACAACTAGGTCTTTGAAAGGTCCACTCTCTCCGTCCCTTTCCTCCCTCTCCACCCTCACCCTTCTGGACTTGTCCTCCAACTTTCTGTTTGGCCAAATACCGGTTGAGTTGGCTGAGTTGACTATGCTGGAGACTCTCAAACTCGGGTCCAATTTTCTCACCGGAAAAATCCCTCCGGAGCTCGGCAACCTGAAAGCTCTTCGTACTATTGAACTTTCCACCAATGCATTCAGTGGAACAGTGCCGGCTCAGCTCGGGAAGTTGACTCGGTTAGAGTTCTTGGACCTAGCCAACAATTTCCTTTCAGGTTCTCTCCCTTTAACTCTCTTCAAAAACCTTCAATCTTTAACCTCTCTAGATATTTCCAACAATTCATTCTCTGGTAACATCCCACCAGAAATTGGTGACCTTAAAAACCTGACCGCTCTTTACATTGGTAGTAATCAATTCACGGGGCAGTTGCCACCTCAAATTGGTAACCTTTCACTGCTTCAGAACTTCTTTGCACCCTCCTGTTCCATAACAGGGCCTTTACCTGAAGAACTATTCAGTCTAAAGTTGCTTTCCAACCTTGACCTTTCATATAACCCATTGAAATGTTCCATCCCAAAATCCATAGGAAAGTTGAAGAATTTGAGTATATTGACCCTTGTTTACTCTGAGATCAATGGTTCTTTACCAGCACAGCTTGGAGATTGCCAGAAGTTGGTTATGTTGATGCTGTCCTTTAATTCTATATCCGGGTCCTTGCCTGAAGAGCTTTCCAATTTGCCTATGTTAACATTTTCAGCTGAAATGAATCAGCTCTCTGGGCCATTGCCGCCTTGGCTTGGGAAATGGAACAAAGCGGAGTCATTGCTGCTTTCGAGCAACCGATTTTCAGGTAATATCCCTCCTGAGATTGGGAGTTGTTCAATGCTGAAGCACCTTAGTTTGAGCAATAACAACTTGTCGGGTGCGATACCGAGTGAGTTATGCAATGCGGAATCACTTTTGGAGATTAATCTTGATGGCAATAACCTGTCGAGTACTATCGAAAATGTGTTTGTGAAATGTCGAAATCTCACTCAGTTGGTTTTGTTTAAGAATCATATCAATGGTTCAGTGCCCGAGTATCTTTCAGAGCTTCCATTGATGGTTATTGACCTTGACTCCAACAATTTCACTGGTAGTATACCTGTGAGCTTATGGAGTACAGAAACTTTGATGGAGTTTTCAGCTGGAAATAATATGCTAGAAGGTTCTTTGCCAGTTGAAATTGGTAATGCTGTTACATTGCAGACCCTTGTTCTTAATCATAATCGCTTGAAGGGCGGTATACCTAAGGAGATTGGCAATCTAACAGCTCTTTCTGTGCTTAACTTGAACTCAAATTTCTTACAAGGACATGTACCAGTTGAAATTGGAGACTGCAGAGGATTGACAACATTGGATCTTGGAAACAACAATTTGAGTGGATCAATCCCGGTGGAACTTGCAGATTTGCTACTGCTGCAATGCCTGGTTCTTTCTCACAATAATCTATCAGGTTCAATCCCTTCAAAACCATCATCGTATTTCAGTCAGGTTAATATGCCTGATTTAAGCTTTGTTCAGCACCATGGAGTATTCGATTTGTCGAACAATAGATTGACTGGTCCAATACCTGAAGAACTGGGAAACTGTGTGGTGGTGGTGGATCTTCTTCTCAACAACAATATGCTCACTGGCAAGATTCCAGGATCACTTTCTCGACTGAAAAATCTTACAACTTTGGATTTGTCTGGAAATTTGCTAACAGGTTCAATTCCTGTTGAATTTGGTGACTCTCTCAAGCTTCAGGGCTTGTATTTGGGGAATAATGAGCTTACTGGCGCCATCCCTGAAAGCTTAGGTCATGTTGGTAGTTTGGTGAAGCTAAACTTGACTGGCAATAAGTTATCAGGTGTTATTCCTGCAAGTTTTGGGAACTTGAATGAGCTTACTCACTTGGATTTAAGCCGAAATGATCTTATTGGGGAGCTACCTTCTTCGCTGTCGGAGACTATTAACCTGGTGGGGCTATATGTTCAGCAGAATAGGCTCTCTGGTGGGGTAGCTAATCTGTTCTCCGATTCCCTGTCATGGAAGGTTGAAGACATGAATTTGAGTAACAACATTTTCAGTGGACACTTGCCACACTCTTTGGGCAATTTGTCTTATGTGACTTACTTAGATCTTCATGGGAATATGTTCACTGGTGAGATTCCTTCAGAAGTTGGTAACTTGATGCAACTTGAATATTTTGATGTATCGGGAAACAGATTATCAGGAGAGATTCCGGAGAAAATATGCGAGCTGTTCAATCTGTTCTACTTGAATCTGGCAGAAAACCGGTTGGAAGGTCCTGTACCCCGGAATGGTATTTGCCAAAACCTGTCAAGGATTTTACTTGCTGGAAACAATGATCTGTGTGGCAGAATCATGGGTTTAGAGTGCCGGATCACAAGTCTCGAGAGATCCTCTTTGTTAAATGCTTGGGGCCTTGCTGCGATCGCAGCTGCAACTGTCTTCATCATTTTTACTCTGGCCTTTGTTCTACGGAGATGGATTGTGAGTAGTAGTCGGCAAAATGATCCGGAAGAAACTGAGGAAACTAAACTGAAGACCTTTATAGATCAGGAGCTCTATTTCTTGGGTAGCATCAGATCGAAGGAGCCTCTGAGCATCAATGTAGCAATGTTCCAGCAGCCACTCCTGAAACTCACCTTAGGTGACATTGTTGAGGGCACCAGTCACTTCTGTAAGACAAATATAATAGGAGATGGAGGGTTTGGAACGGTTTACAAAGCTAAGTTGCCTAGCGGGAAGACAGTTGCGGTCAAGAAGCTAAGCCAGGCAAAAACACAGGGCAATCGGGAATTCATTGCTGAAATGGAAACCTTGGGTAAGGTGAAGCACCAAAACCTTGTCCCATTGCTTGGATACTGTTCCCTGGGCGAGGAGAAGCTCCTTGTTTATGAATACATGATCAATGGAAGTTTGGATCTTTGGTTGAGGAACCGCACTGGAGCTCTCGATATCCTTGACTGGCCAAAACGCTTCAAAATCGCAGTGGGTGCTGCTCGAGGGTTGGCTTTTCTTCACCACGGTTTCATCCCTCATATCATCCACAGGGATATCAAAGCCAGCAATATCTTACTGAGTGAAGACTTTGAACCTAAAGTTGCCGACTTTGGGCTGGCAAGGCTTATCAGTGCATGTGAAACGCATGTTAGCACGGACATTGCAGGGACTTTGGGTTACATCCCACCGGAATACGGACAGAGCAGCAGGTGCAGTGCAAAGGGAGATGTCTATAGTTTCGGTGTAATTCTAATGGAACTGGTGACGGGAAAAGAACCAACAGGCCCCGATTTCAAGGAGATCGAAGGAGGGAACTTGGTCGGGTGGGTGTCGAAGAAGACGAGAATGGGTCAGGCTGCTGATGTTTTAGATGCAATGGCGTTGAATGTAGATTCAAAGCAGATGATGCTCAAGGTACTGAGTATTGCTCAAGTTTGCCTGTCCGAAAATCCTGCCAATAGACCAACAATGCTTCATGTGCTGAAGCTCCTGGAGGAGATCATGGAGGATTAACCGTCTTTCTGCTTCCATGTAATAATATTGTAAAGTTTTTTCCCCCTCTACAAACAAGTTGGAATATGTATGGCTACGTTGTCAGATTCAGTTTCTAATCTAATTATATATTTATCATCGTCCCTTCTCAGTTTCCGTCATATATATATATATATATATATTGTTATATAAACTTTCATTATTGGAAGAGATAAGTATCAACTCTACCTGATACAATCTAAGGCTAGTCCTTACACTAACAATCAATAAGTAGTAAACTTGGATCACACAGACTTCAGTCTTTACTAAATGAAAAATATATAATTTTCTCTATAATCATAGATCATTCGTTAATTTCCATATCAAAAATCGTTTGGAAGTATAAACTTCAACACTTTAGAAGAATAAAAAGGCATAATGTCAAAAAAAAAATCCTAATGTTTTATTAAATAGTCATTTTTGCTCGTATATTTTCTTTGGATTATTTTGGCCCCAACATTTCATTTTAGGGTAAAAAGACTCTTAAGTTTGACTAGATAATTACTTTAGCTATTATTCCTTTTTTCTGAAGCATTTTGGCTCGTAACGTTTTATTTTAGGGTAAAAAAGGTCTCTATTTTACAGTGTTGATTATTCGACTAACAATTTTTGTTCATATATGGGTCTTTTTATCTCAAAATGAGACGTTGTGGTCCAAAATGCTCTAAAAAGAAATATGAGCCAAAGTGACTATCTAATCAAATGTTAGAGATTTTTTTGTCATAAAGTTGTTAAATAGATTAAATCTTAAGAGCGTCTATGTGTGGTTTTCTAATTAACAAGAAAATTAATCATTCAAACGTCTTTTTGGTTAACGATAAACTAAGACGAGATTAATTTATTAAGGCATCTTGAGTAATTATAACCAACCTATTCAAAAAAATTAGATAATCCTAAGTTAACATCAATGATCAAATAATGAATTAAATTTCGTGATTCACCTTTACCTTTAATGAACGAAGACTTTACAACTCGTTATATTATGTTTTGATAAAGACAAAATTTCTATAATTTTTAGGGTAAATTATATGTTTAGTATCTAAACTATTATTTTTGTTCTATGAAGGTACCCAAACTTTATTTTTTTCAAAACCATATCTAACGTTTAGTTTAAGTTTCATTTTGATACCGCTTCGTTAAAAACTTAATAGTGATATTGACTTGTCACCATAAGATAATGTTACGTTATCATTGAAAAATAAAAAGAATATCATGTCAATAGTTATGCTAATTTTTTTTAATGATGAGTACCAAATTAAAACTTAAACTAAACGTTAAGTATGATTTTGAAAATAATAAAGTTTAGATACTAAAATAGAATAAAAATAATAACTTAAGTAATAAACTTATACTTTATCTAATTTTTTACATTTCTTATATTAATATCAAAATTAAATTTATAAATCACAACAGGTATCGAAACCCTTTAGGCCCTAATGGACCTCCATCCCTGGGCCTAAGTGTTTAATCGAGATTTACATGCTGACAAGGCGTGGAGGACGCCACTACACCATTTTGTGCCAAAAAAATACTTTTAATTTTAATTTTTTATTAACAATTATAAATCTTTGACTTCTTTCTTTTTCAATATGTCAAACTTAAAAAAATAATAGTTTTCTATAAAATAATATATAAATATTTGATATGTGTACTTTCAAGACTCTTAACCTTGTGATCGTGGGATCGAGTCTCACTGTAGACAATTTATAATTCTGACTGTCGGATGTCTTCTACGGAAGCTACTCTCAACCTGGCGTTGGGGGCAACCTACTATCCTACCTCTCCTCACCCCATTACATATGAGAATAGGGTCTACTTCCTATGATACAAAAAATTACTACCAAAGCAAAGATGACAACAAGTGTCACCAACTCTGTGAATATCGACGAAAACTAACCAAGACTTGGGTCCAAATTACTCACAGGATGTGTTTTTATAAATTGAATGGAGTTTAATTTGTCAAAATTTCAAAACTTGGATAAGCAATTTTGCCTTTCTAGCAGCCGGCACTGGCCGCCCCCGCCTCATTCTTAAATGATGGCTCACCCAACCGTATCCTAGGAATTTAAATTACCATTACAATCATATTTTTTTATTGTTTTATGTTTATCGTAATTATAAATATAATTGATATTATTGTAGTTATTGTAGATATCACGATTGTGAACATTTTTAAATACGCACAATTTACTATAAAACAGAATAATTTTAATTATTAGAATAAATTGTGGTTTTATTTATTTAATTTTACCATAGCGAAATAATAACGAGAATAACAACCTACTATTATTGTTGCTGGCCGTTACCCGTTAAATTACTACCGCTATCAATAGTTATTGGTGGGAAGCACTTCACACCCCTATTTTTGAAAAAAGAGATTTCGGATGGTACTACTACCCAATAATAAATACATAAAAATTATATCATGTGGACCGATATAAATATAATAAAAAAAGTATCTAATATAATTTATATGTATCTTTTAAATTAAAAATATAATAATAATTATATATATTTAAACTGAATCCAAAAATATTTACCAACTAGACCAATATAGTTTTTTAACATATTTTTATTTAAATTATTTTTTAATTTTTGTAGGGCATACGATAGGCTATGACTTAGGTAAGCTCACCTTTAAATATATCTATATCACTAATATTATATAACGACTGTTATTCCGATAAACATATAAATTATTCAAATCCTTGTTTTTCATAGTAAAACCTTTGAATCCACATCCTTGTCAAATGATAAACCAAATAGGAAGCATCCACAAAATCATCTTTGAAATTAAACAAAGTAAATAATGAAGTCTCCCCATTGCTTTTCAATGTTGACGTTTCTTTTAGCTATTCTCTTCTCGTCGTCATTGACAAGTTCGCCGCATCTATGATCAAATCATGAATTGAATTTCGTAATTTACAACGAATACTTTACAATTTATTATATTATATTTTGATAAAGATAAAATTTCTGTAAATTTTAAGATAAATAATATCTAAACTATTATTTTTGTTCTATGAAGGTACCCAAACTTTATATTTTTTTCAAAATCATATCTAACATTTACTTTAAGTTTCATTTTGATATTCCACCGTTAAAAACTTAATGGTGATATTGATGTGTCACCATAAGATAATATTACGTTCTCATTGGAAAATAAAAAGAATGTCATGTCAATAGTTATCTTAATTTTTTAATGATGGGTACCAAATTAAAACTTAAATTAAATGTTAGATATGATTTTAAAAATAATAAAGTTTAGATACTAAAATAAAATAAAAATAATAATTTAAATACTAAACTTATACTTTATCTAATTTTTTACATTCTTATATTAATATAAAAATTAAATTTATAAATCACAACAGGCATCGGAACTCTTTGGGCCCTAATGGACCTCCATCCCTGGGCCTAAGTGTTTAGTCGAGAAGATCTTTTTTTTATACATATAACCTTACATGCTGACAAGACGTGGAGGACGCCTTTACACCATTTTGTGCCAAAAAATACTTTTAATTTTAATTTTTATTAACAATTATAAATCTTTGACTTCTTTCTTTTTCAATCTGTCAAACTTAAAAAAATAGTTTTTCTATAAAATAATATATAAATATTTATAAATATTTGATACGTGTACTTTTACTACATATAATTTGAAAATTTCATTTTATTCCTTGTAATTTTAATTTCCTTTCAATTTAGTTCCTGTGACACAAAAAATTACTACCAAATCAAAGATGACAACAATTGTCACCAACTCTGCGAATATCGACGAAAACTAAGACTTGGGTCCAAATTTTTTTTCCTTACGCAACATGACGACTTCTCATTCGATTACGTTAAATTTCATCTTAAATCTCTACATAATTCTTCAAAAAAACATGCTATAAAGAAAAAAATTATAAATTATAAATCTTTGATAGCGCGCTTTCTATGTCAACCAACAAAATATTTGTCTTGGATAAGCAATTTTACCTTTCTAGTAGCCGGCACTGGCCGCCCCCGCCTCAATCTTAAATGATGGCTCACCCAACGGAATTTTTAGCTTAATAATCCATGCAAGTGGATTATTTGGCCCAATAAAACAATAAAAAAATTTATTTTGGGATATAGGGAAAATGCTATAATGCTCATGGAACTTGTCATTCCGGCGTGATGAGTTCCATAAGATATTTTTTTAATGAGCTGTGTCACGTAGGTCCCACAACTTGAATTAATTTAATATATGTTACGGGGCTCTTCAAGCGGGCATGACGAGTCCCAATAAAAAATATTTTTTTGAATTTTATAAAATCATTGAAAAAATATTATTTTATTACTGATGGAACACGCCACTTCGATGTGACGAGTTCCAACGGGTAAAGAATTGAATTTGTTGACCGTTGGATTGACTGTGGTTGAACATACAATTTTTTTTTAAATTCAATGTAAAAATTTAACATACATAACACACTCTTTTCATCTCTTACACACACAAAACACTCCTTTCATCTTCAATCTCTTACACAACAAACTTCTTTCTTCTAACCAAATATATTTCAAACAATAAGCAACAAATTCTTCATAGTTGTCCATTATAATGGCGAAATTCTACAAACTGATGTTGGTGTTGTGTTTAAGTCACACAAGCCCATCAATATGATGTTCCCTATAGATGTATCTCATCGCCAAATGAAGCAAAAAATTGAAAGAAAACTTGGTGCTTCTGTTTCATGTTTAAGTTATCGGCACATGATCTCCTCAAATCCAATTACATATGGAAAAGTTCAGCTTGATGATGATGACGATGTTGCTGCTATGGTTGGACTTCATAAATCATCAAATAATAATATGTTGGAAATGTATGTTGAAACCACGAATACAACTGATATTCTAACCACATCATTACCAGCTCGAAGAACAGAAGAAGTATGCACCACTGAACTACATGCAAGTGATGGTGATGATAACCTTGTTGGACGGTTCAGTGAAAGTCTTACTGAATTTAGCGAAGATGATGAAGATATTGTTCCGTTGGTAGACAATGACGACACACAATTAGTTGATAAGTCTGATGTTTTTAAGGTTGCTTTAGAGGGACAAGGTGTGGATATTGAGGTTGCTGTAAGGGAGACAACTCTTTCAAGATGTCAAGGATTGCGGAATATTCCAAATGTTTGGGCAAAAACATACCCTCAACCTAAAATGCCTCGTCGTGATTTACCTCGGTATCATCATGCAGTTGCAATGCATGACATTAACTACGATACTATGTGGAATCCTGAAATATATGATATGTCAGAGTTATGTGCTGCCCACTGGAGTTCTTCAGACGAGCGGTCATCTGATTTGACCATTGGGTCTCAGTTTGAAACAAAAAAGAGAGACACAACTAGCAATCAAAGAGTATTGCATAAAAGCTCATCTTCACTTCTATGTGGCGAAGTCGGATCAAAAGACTTATTTCGTACGATGTATACACCATGATGTTGGTTGTAAATGAAGGATACGAGTATCATACCTACAACGAAAGATGTTCTGAGAAGTTACAAGGTTCAATGCACAACACGCATATACAATTACCTCCTTGATACAAGACCACAAACATTTAGATTCAGATGTTATATGCTCTTATGTGAAGTTGTTGGTGGAAAAAATTCAAGAGTGCCCGTTTCTGTGTTAGTGGCATCCATTCGGAATATATTTGGTTATATTCCGACTTATTACAAGGCATGGATGGCTAAACAGAAAGCAATGACCTTATTGTATGGTGATTGGGATAAGTCATATAATGAGCTACCACGTCTGCTGCAAGCAATGGAAATTTTTATGCCTGAAACCATTGTTAGGTACTATACTTATCCTGCAGTCACGCTTGAGGGAGACGTTATCCCCGGGAAGAGAATTTTTGGTGGCTTGTTCTGAGAGTTTAAGTCAGCTATCGAAGGGTTTAGATTTTGTAAATAAATGATTCAAGTCGATGACACTTTTCTGTATGGGCTCTACAGACACATCTTGATGATAGTCGTTGCACAAGATAAAGACATAAATATTTTCCCCATTGCCTACGCCATTGTTAAAAATGAATCGGAGGAAACTTGAAATTTCTTTCTCTCTAACTTGTGTTCTCATGTTGTCACTCAAGATGGGGTTTGCATGATCTCATATCGGTCACCTGGGTTGTTAAGCACAATTTCTAGACCCGAAAATATATGGACGCCTCCACATGCATATCCTACTTATTGTATACGTCATATCGTGTCGAATGCAATGAAAATGTTTAAGCATAAAAAGATAAAAAATGAGATTATCAACATGGGTACGTATTATATCATTTTTCATTAATTATTTCTGCTTCATTTATGTTTTTTTTTAAATTTCTCAATAACATTTAATTTACTGTTTTTTAGGGTATGCTTTACTCCAACCAAACTTCTGTGCATGGCTTAAAAATTTGAGAAGATACGGAGATGATGTATATGAATTTGCAACTGAAATCCATAGGGAGAGATGGTCACAAGCATATGATGTTCAGGGTCGATATTATGACCATATGACAACCAACCTTGCTGAATGTATCAACTCAGTGCTGAAAGCGAATCGACATCTCCCGATAGTAAGTATTGTTAGGGAGACTTACCTTAGGTTGGGTAAAGTATGGGCAGACAAAAGTGCACAAATTGATGCCATGATCAATGATGGGAGAAATTAGGCTCCGGATTTAGAGAAGGCAATGCAAAAGAATCCAACACATGCGACATCAATGTTTGTCCATAATTTTTCCATATTTGATTATGATTTTGGTGTCCAAGCACTAGTTCGACCACATGAGGGAGGTAATTCTACAACATACACTGGTAATCTGAATAGAAGATGGTGTGACTGTGGTCGATTTCAAGCTTTTAGGTTCTCATGCGCTCACGTTGTTGTTGTATATATGTACATCAATGTTGACCCATACTTATATGTTGATGATTATTATAGGTTGCACACTAAGCACAATATTTACAGATATGAGTTCAAGTACCTCCCAAATGAAGCATACTGACCTACATGCACAGGTTTTGAGAAATGGTTGCCAAATACTCAATTGCGTAGGAAGTTACGGGGTCGACATGAATCTAACAGAATTCATACCGATATGGATAATCCGCAAAGAGAGCTAGGTTTACCCAAACTTTGTGGCCACTGCAGAGGTGAAGGTTATAACAAAAAACATTGTTCACATATTCCAAAATATCGAGTTGGACGCTAAAATAGGCGTTAAAAATATTATGTACTTTAACTATGTATTTTTTGTACTGTAACTATGTCTTTTTTAACTATGTTTTTTTAACTTGTATTACGTTGAACCATGTTTTGTAATATTTTGATGTAACAAATTAAGGAAAAATGTTTTTGGATTTAATTGAATTTGTTCAAAGTCTTCAAAAGTTTTCAAAAAATAATTCAAAGTTCACGTATGAAGTACCGATATTATTCTGACATTATCGATACTATATGAACAATACCGATATTGTTCATACAGTACCGATACCCTAAGTAAGAGAAGTATCGATACTATCTAGATAGTATCGATACTTTCAGTTTTCTCAAATTTCAGAATGCAAAATAGGTATCGATACCCAAAGGGGTATCAATACAACTTTACATAGTAGTATCGATACCATGGTCACAGTATCGATACCGTCAGACCCAACGGCTAGTTTTGTTTAAAAATAATAAAGGAAGTATCGATACCCATAAAAGGAGTACAAATACTACTTGTACTTTTATAAACTGCATTAAATATGAATGAAATTTTTGTAATTAAATTTTATTACTTATCAATAATTTTTTATACAATTAAATATTGAGTACAAAAACTTAAATAAACAAATTTATTACTTATATTTGCACAATTATTGCCGATGTCGAGGAGTGGTAGAATAGTAATGACGTAGTGCTCGCCGATTTCATCGTGGTCGTCCACCTTCGTCATTTTTATCTTCTTCCGATTTTGGTGTACTGAACATTACTCCACCATTTTGATTTACATCTTCGGGTGAAAACGATGGAGTATTCAAGGTATTTGACGTCATCATTGACGTCATCGCCTCAAATTGAGATTGTTCGTGATGAAGAAGATGATCCCATGGACTTCTTTCTTTTGGTTCTGAGGAAAATTGTTGTGAAGGTGGCACTTGATCCCACCCACGCCACTTAACTCTCTATCGATGGTTGATATGCATATGGCTGTAAATGAGACGAGACATATCATGAGCTACTCGAGATCGACTCGATCAAGGCTCAATAAATACTCAGAATGAATGGACTCGACTCGAGTTCTTAACGAGCCGAAACGAGCTACTTGATATTCGACTAAAAAAGCTCGTGAGCAGATCGAAAATATAATATATTAAGATTTTATTTTTTAAAATAAAATATTAATAATATTAACATTTATGTATTATTTTTTAAAATAAAGTAAGATTTTCATGTATTTAAGGTTCAAGTTCGAGTTTGAGTTTGAGGCTTCAATCGAGTTAAGTTTAAGATTTTTTTTCATTTCGAGCCTTTTCGAACTGCTCACGAGCTTCAGTTCAGGATTCCGAGTTGAGCTTGAAAATTTTAAGCTCGCGAGTTATCGAGTCGAATCGAGCTCAGCAATATTCAAGCTCAACTTAGCTCGTTTACACCCCTAGATATGCACCATATCCACCATAATTTTCTTGCGATGAATAATAATTGGCGGAAGCATAAGATGAAGATGTTGATGAAGATGTAGATTTTTTCCCCCATATTTTGCCTTCATTATTTCCCACTCGGACTGCTCCTCCAACGTTGTCAAGTATGATTTCTCATTTGCTTCATAATTTTTGAGGGAGGGAGAAACATTGAAATCAAAATCTTCAGGTTGTACCTCGGAACAATTAGGCAATCGTAAATGTTTATTTTGTCATTGATGAATGAATATAGCATGCTTCCTCGGCCAATCTTTGCTATGCTTCCCACGCGCATCTATTTTATGCAAATCGTCAATGTTAAATATGAACATTTCTATCGGTTGGTGAAACCCAAATTATCGTAAAACTCTATAGGCGACATGGATCTCAACAATTGTGAAATAGAGCAATGGTGTTACGGCACACCATGTCTCCGCTCTTTCAAAGAACATTGGTGGTAGACACCGTTGGATATCTGACTCATAGTAAGGCATCAAATTAAACTGTCAAACCTATTATGTTAGTATAATTAAACAATTAATATTACAATTTCAAAGTTAATGTAAAAAATATTAAAATTTACCGCACGTCTACTGGCGATATCAATTCTCATCCAAATATCTACTTTGGTTGCACCCGATAACTTTGTATCCATTATTCAGTGTCGCCATCTAAAAAAATACATTATTTATAGTCATTTTCAAAATATTTATATAAATATTATAAAATATCAAAACTTTAAATACATGAATTTACCTTGCGGAGAGAAAACTCCATATGAGCGGATGTAATAGGCGTCATAAATGGGAGACGATACCACTCCCATGATTGGAATTAAACTAAACAACCCGCTACATCCGCTTTTTTTTCCTCTAACGATTACGATCCCCTTATAGAGTTCACGATACAAAAAAGCCAAAATTGCAAAACCCCAATTATATTGGCGACATACAGCTAAATCCTCTATTACTGAAATATATTAGGTGTGCACCAAATTGCCCTATTTATCCGGTAGTAAAATCCCTCCAATCAACGTCATAAGATATGCTCGAGCTGCATATATCACATCTTGATCCGTTGATTGTTCATTTATTCTAAATTCTCTTTCCAACCACGTCATCCGTATCCACTACCCATCAATGACATAGGCTGAAACTTCATTTCCCAATAAATTTGAATTAACATCATTTAGAGAATAAGTGTTGCGAAGTACCAATGACATAATATTAATCAGAACGCCAAGTTGATATGCGACATCTTACAATGTTATCGTCACTTCAACACAAGGAAAATAAAATGCATATGTTTCAGGCCTCCAACGCTCAATCAAAGCCGATATCAGTGTCGACATCACCTTAAATATGCGAAGAAATGTCTCTCTATATAATACGGATCGTGAAAGATATATCACAATCCGCTCATGTGGCTCTTCATTCGTCATTCATCGATGACGAATGATTCGTTCTTCTCGCTACAATTTGAAAATAAATTATTTAATACAATTAAATAAATAATTATTATTAATACTATAATTTTGTTAAAACTAAAATGAAATAAAATAAATTAAATTTAGCGTAGTCAGTTTGGTCGACGAAATATGAACATCATCAATACAACTCAAACATCTATTTACAACTCAATAGAATGTTTGATTCCAAGTGAAAAATCAATACAACTCAAACATCTATTTACACTACTCTACCCAAAGACTATAAACAACTAGTTTTTTGAAATTGAAAATAGTCGTTGGATTTAGTCACACCGGTGTGACGAGTTTCATTGATATTTTTATAAAAAAATTGTTCGTTCAACAACGGTCAACAAATTCAAAATTTTATTTGTTGGAACTCATCACATCGGCATGACGAGTCCCCTATGATATATTAAATTAATTCGGGTTGTGGGACCCATGTGACATGGCCATTAAAAAATATATCCCATGGAACTCATCACGCCGGAATGACGAGTTCCATGGGCACTGTAGCATTTGCCCTAGATCCCAAAATAAATTTCCTATTGTCCTATTGGGCCAAATAATCCACCCATCTAGATTTTTTGCCCAATTTCGCCCTCACCCAACCATATCCTAGGAATTTAAATTACTATTACAATCATATTTTTTTATTGTTTTATGTTTATCGTAATTATGTATATAATTGATATTATTGTAGATATCATAACTGTGAACATCTTTTAAATACACACAATTTACTATAAAACAGAATAATTTTAATTATTAGCATAAATTAGGGTTTTATTTTTTATTTTACCATAGCGAAATAATAACGAGAATAATAATCTACTATTATCGTTGATGGCCGTTACCCGTTAAATTATTACCGCTATCAATAGTTATTGGTGGGAAGCACTTCACACCCCTATTTTTGACAAAAAGAGATTTCAGATGGTACTACTACCCAATGACAAATACATAAAAATTATATCAAGTGGACCAATATAAATAAAAAAAAAATTATCTAACATAATTTATATGCATCTTTTAATTTAAAAACATAATGAGAATTATATATATTTAAACTTAATCTAGAAATATATATCAACTAGACCAATATATTTTTTAACATAATTTTATTTAAATTATTTTTTATTTTTTGTGGGACATACAATAGGCTATGAGCTAGATAAGCTTACCATACAAATTATTCAAATCCTTGTTTTCCATAGTAAAACCTTTGAATCCACATCCTTGTCAATGATAAACCAAACTATAAATAGAAAGCCTCTCAAGCCAATGTCTAACCACAAAATCATCTTTGAAATTAAACAAAGTAAATAATGAAGTCTCCCCATTGCTTTTCGATGTTGACGTTTCTTTTAGCTGTTCTATTCTCATCGTCATTGGCAACTTCGCCACATGAAGATTTTCTTCATTGTCTTCCCCTTCGTTCAAATGACTCCTCTTCCATTTCTAATGTCATCTTCACCCCTCACCAATCTACATTTTCATCTATCTTCGAGTCTACAATCCGAAACCTTCGGTTCTCGGCATCGAATACGCCGAAACCTTTGTTCATAGTGACACCATCGACCACATCCCATATTCAAGCAACGATTTATTGCGCCAGTAGACATGGCCTCCAAATTAGAACCCGGAGTGGCGGTCATGATTTCGAAGGCCTTTCTTATGTATCCCGAGTTCCATTCATCATCGTAGACTTGGTAAATTTTGGATCGGTTGATGTTGATGTAGAAAATAGAGTTGCATTGGTTCAATCCGGTGCTGTCCTCGGTGAACTTTATTATAGGATTGCTGAGAAAAGTAGCACTCTGGCCTTCCCTGCAGGTACTTGCCACACTGTGGGTACTGGTGGATACTTTACCGGTGGAGGTTATGGTTTATTGTTCCGAAAATACGGTCTTGCCGCCGATAACATCATCGATGCTCAACTCATTGATGTAAATGAAAGAATTCTCGATAGAAAATCAATGGGGGAAGATCTGTTTTGGGCGATTCGAGGAGGCGGCGGGGGCAGCTTCGGGATCGTCCTTTCGTGGAAGCTACGTTTGGTTTCGGTTCCGAAAACGGTGACTGCATTTACCATTACCAAAACCCTCGAAGAAAATGCAATCAAACTTGTTCATCGTTGGCAATACATTGCACATGAGCTTCCTAACGGAATCTACTCATCTGTCACTCTAAACAGGGTGAACAGAACAGTAATTGCTTCGTTTAGTTCATTGTTTCTGGGTGACAGCAATGGACTCGTTTCATTAATGCAGGAGAGGTTCCCGGAGCTTGGACTGGTTAAACAAGACTGCAGCGAAATGAGTTGGATCGACTCTATTCGTTACTTCGGCCTAATCCAGAACGAACCATTGGAGATCTTGCTTGATAGGAATTTCAAAAGCCCTCTTACAAGCCCTTACTACAAAGCCAAATCCGACTACGTCAAGAAACCAATCCCTGAAATGGGATTGAGAGGCTTATGGTCTATGCTTACCGACGAAGAAGCAGAGTCGGCGGTTTTCGGATTTTACGCCTATGGCGGGATAATGGATGAGATCCCCGAGACTGCAAATCCATTCCCACATAGAGCTGGTAATTTGTTAAAGATCTTATACAATGTGGGTTGGCAAGAAGATGACAATGTAAACTCCGAAAGATACATAACATGGATTCGAAGAGTTTACGATTACATGACTTCTTTCGTTTCGAAATCTCCACGAGAGGCGTATATAAATTATAGAGATCTTGACATTGGAACAAACTATGAAAATGGTAATACAAGTTATGCAGAAGCAAGCATTTGGGGTCGAAAATATTTCAAAAATAACTTCAATAGGTTGGTGCGTGTGAAGACGATGATTGATCCACAAAATTTCTTCCGGCACGAACAAAGCATCCCTCCTTTATTGTCTTCAAGAAACAAAAGACATCATTAAAGGACTGTGAATATACAATCCAATTACATGGCAAAATAACCAGTTTCATGATAGTTGAATGGGTAGAAGAATAAATTTTCTGTAACATAGATTTCTACCATTTATTTCACCAAATTTCTGTTTGATTATATATATAAAGTTGAATTTAACGTACTTGTATGCATGCAAGTATACATATGTTTTTTTTCTCATATATATAATATATAAACATGTTATGCATTATCAAATTAAACCTGTTGTTGATGGAACAAATTAAGCTGTAAATATGAGAAGTTCTACAATGCAACACCCTTAATATACAACTAAAAAAAGGCGTTACCGACTTTGTTATTAATTAAATAACAGCACCATAAATATCCCATGTGACTGGGACATCTTCATTTTGATAGAAGAGATGAGGAATTCTGCAAGTATTATTAGCTGATTCTCATGTGAATTTCCTACATTGCCTTCATCTTGGTTCATCAAACTCTTCTACGATTTCAAAACACCAGGTTCACAACACCAACACCCCCTTGTCATCGTAACAGCACCATAAATATCCCATATCCAATCAACAATTCATTGCTCGAAGAAACACGGTATACAGATTAGAATTCGAAGTGGTGGCGAGGGTGTTTCTCAAGTTCCATTTGTCATCCTCGATCTGCTCAACTTTCCATTGCGTACACAGGTCACGAGCAAGCCAGCATTTGGGGTGTCAAATATTTCAAGAATAACTTCAAGCGATGTAAAGACCATGGTTGATCCAATGAATTTCTCGAGTAATGAACATCCCTGTCATTGTGAATGACATCCCTGTCATTGTGAATGATTTATTGCAGAATTCACTACTTTTAGCATTGCTTTACCGCAGTTTTCGTATGGTTTTTGTTCATCATACCATATTTTCGGCTTTATACTTTACCGCAGGAAAAGAGCTTTTTAGAAGGGGAAATGAGCATTCGAAAATCCAAAAAGACAAACAACCTCAGAAAAGCTGCATTAGCATCAGATGGGAGCAGCAGTGTATTTGCCAACGCAAACAGTAAAATATAACATGGGCTGTGGGCCCATACCTAGTATTTTTAACTATTTAAAGCGTAAACTACACTGTTGGTCCCTTACATTTTTTGTTTGTTCGATTTTAGTCAGGTTCAAAAAAGTTTGATTCTGATATCTTACGTTATCGATTTATTACATTTTGATCCCTCGACTGTTAACTCTCGTTATCTCATTAACACGTTGAACCTGCATTCGAGTTTGCTAGGATATGTAGAAAGTTGAAGTACCATAATTCCGTCTTCTCAATGAAGGCAAGCAATCCAGTTGTCATGGTCCCGGCATACCGGCTGCTCATCGCTGAAATTTATGTTCATGGCTGGGATTTTCCGCTACATCTGGGAGTCACTGAAGCTGGAGAAGGTGAGGATCAAATCTGCGATTGGCATTGTCCTTCAGGTAGCTTCACAGTATACATATAACATACTAACATGGTCAATGGAAGCAATTGCCATAAAAGTTTTCATGTTGTGGTCCTGCACTGCTCCACAGCTATTGTGATTTTCACTCACCGAGCCACAGTTGATGGTTTAGGCGACACAATCAGAGTTTCACTGACCGAGCCACCTGAGGAAGAGATAGATCCATGCAGATGGATGGTCAACCTTGGTATGACAGCTGCCCAACTTCAGCCAGGGGTGGTAGGATTCGAAAACATTGATTAACTAGACATGTTTTATCACTACTCCTTTATGTTTTATATTAGAAAAAATGGCTTTTAAGTATCATTTATTTTATTTTTAAAATGCTAGGATTAATGTAAAAGTAAGTGTCTAAATTATACATAAAGTTAACTTTATGTGCCCAAATAACTTTTCGTTAAAAATAGGTATATAACGTTTCCAACGTTACACTTTTATGTGTCTAGACCGTTAACTTCGTTAAATTCGACAGAAAAGTGACACGTGTTAGGCATATAAAATTTCAAAATTTTAATAAGCCTGACACGTGTCACTTAACGGCTGAATTGAACGGTAGACACCTAAAAGTGTAATACCTGAAACGCTAGGTACTTATTTTTAACGAAACTTTTTTTAGGCACCTAAAGTTAACTTTAGATATAGTTTGAAGACTTATTTTTGCATCAAGTCTAAATGCTAAGTCCAACTTTTATTATTAGGTTAAGACCTAATACAAAGATAAATTTCCAAACTATACTATATGTTAACTTTATATGCCTAAAGAATTTTAAGTTAAAAATAGATGCTTAAACGTTTTTTCTATTATACTTTTAGGTGTCTATACAGTAACGATCGTAAAAAAACCGTCAAATGACACGTGTCACGTTTATATTTTTTTTGAAATTTTTATTTTTTAAAATTAACTTTAAAATATTATTATTATTATTATTATTAAAAAAACCCCAAATGTTTCAAAAATATCAAAAAGAACCGTAAGATTTCTAAACCCATATCATCCAACTCCTTTATCGGTCACCATTATCGCTACCGCCGTCGTCGGTCGCATACCCATCAATCATCTTTTCTCATGAGATCACAAATCCCCGCTCGTAACCACCCAAAATAACCAAGAAAAAGAAATGAGATTTTCATACATTTTTCAAGAGGAATACTAGTCCAAAACATTGACGCGAGTGAAATTTTTTACAAATAGAGTGCTTTTAATTCCCATTTTCAATGCATCAAAGAATGATCATGACAACAATAAGAAAATTATTTTATCCAAAAATCACTCTAAAAATAATTAAATATCAAAATAGTATCATTGTATCAATATTTATCGATCTAACACTCATTCATACTACATGACAATAAAGCGTGTTTTACATAATGCACTTTGCACATGTGGCATCGCACTCAATAAAGGAAAACTCTACAGGAAGCGACTTATGCTTATTTGGGTGATTTTTGGATAAAATTGTTCAATAAAAAACCATACCAATAAAAACGTGTAAAAATATATCTAATGGAAGTGGCGGAGATGGCAGAAACAAGAGGATTTGTTGGGATTTTTGACCTCATAGAAAGGGATGATTAGTGAGTATACGGCTAGCGACAGCGGCAATGTCAGTCAACAAAGGAGTTGGATGATTTGGATTTAGGAATCTTATGGCCTTTTTGATATTTCTAAAACATTTGGATTTTTTTAAAATAATAATAATTTTAAGTTAATTTAAAAAAATAAAAATTTCATAAAAATATAAACATGATACGTAACACTTAAAGATTTTTTAACGATCATTACTGCATAGACATCTAAAAGTATAATAAAGGCGTTAAACATTTATTTTTAACGAAATATTCTTTAAGCACCTAAAGTTAAATTAGGATATAGTTTAGACACTTATTTTTGCATTAAACCTTAGATTAATAGGAGTGAGCGACTTAAGAACTAAAATATATTGAACCGATAACGTACGAGACTAAAACCAAACATTTTTTTTTGAATCGATGACCAAATCAAACAGATAAAAAAACATAAGGAATCATCAATATAATTTACCCATATTTAAATTACTTTTTATCAAAATAAATATTTAAATTATTATTTTATAATCATAGTTATCTCAATTTTGATCAATGAAGCATTATCACGTCATTTGACTAAAGCCGCTAAAGGATTAAGAGTAAACTATGTATTTAATCATTTATTTATTTTAGCCTTTCGTTTTAATCACTGAACTATTCTTTTCCTCAAAATTATACCTAACATTATATTTGGGTTTCGTTTTGATCATTCACCTTTAAAAAATAAATAGAATTACTCGAGTTACTTAAAATTAATATCACGTCATTATTAAATAAATAAAAAAAATACATCAACAGTTCTATTTATTTTTTAACTGTTTGTGACTAAAATAAAATCAAAATAGAACAAAAACGTAACATTAGATATATTTAAAAAAGTAGTTGAAGAACCAAAATGAAATTGCGGGAATAAGTGAGTGACTAAATTCGTAGTTTACCCTAGAATTAATTGAGGGATTCCTTCTCTTTTAGCTAAAGAGAGGTTTTATAACGTTTTCATACCTGACCTTACAGGCATGAGCCTTTCTTTCTTCGTCCCATTTATTCAAGTTTGTTTATTTGTGGTACAATAGAGTAAGATTTGATTATTTGCCAAAGAATAAAAGTTCGGGGCCGCTACGTACATTTCTCAAGAACGTGCCAAGTTAGGCGAAATTATACACAAGTAAACTCAAATGAAAAAAAAAGGCTTCAAAATACCACAATGGGGGTGTCCAAAGAGTCGGGTTTAAGCCTCGGACTGGTCGGTGGACTTCTTCCATCCATTAGCTGGCAGTGCAGAAGACATTCAGGGCTAAGTGTGCTTTGCCAACGTCTTAGATGAAGATGAATCACCCTCAACACCATCATCTTCTTCCTCCAGGAAAGAACACTTGCGTCTTAGTTCATTAATCTTGAAATACTCATCATAGTGTGCTTTTCGTTGCTCCTGAAAACTCTTACCACTGCGATCTGTTTAAGAATATGATAAAAGTGGAACAGAGTCTGCAACCCATCAATCAAAGATAGAGACAAGATAATAAACTGTAAACTAGTGATGACCTTAAAGATCTAAGACAAATTTGGATGGTGGAGAGTGGTGAAAAGAGGTGTATCTTCATTCCTTTGGACCAATGTAACGTAGACATGTCATTTATTTTCGTAGTTTTGATTTTCTCAAATGAAGAAAAAAATTTCTTGTGATGATAAATTTCACCAGGAAAAACAAGGGCTTTACCCATCAAAAGGCTGCCTGCTAGAGCAAACCTCATATTATATTGACTGAGAGATTTTAAATCACTTAAAAGATACTAACCAACTTAAGGGAAAGTAAAACATTTCTCAATATTCTATGAAGAAAAAAAAAGGAAACATAAAAGCAATGTAAGGAGACCTTCGTTATCCATAGCAATAGCATCAGCTTCATCGGCAGACGATGTCCAGCCACCTGAGCACCCAGTTGTTTTTCTACTAGGTGAATCCGCATCCTTCAAAGAAAAGCATGATTCCTTTGCATCCAAAGCATCATTGATACAATCATTGAAACATTTTCCAACAGGAGATAAAGACCCTGCAAACCAAATCAGATTTTATGGTGAGAAATGCAATTCAATTTTCAGGGGAAATGCCCTCAACTAATGCAGAAAAAAGTGAAAGCAAAACTAGAATAACATTATCTAACATGAAAACGTGTACCAAAAATAATATAACAGGCATCATCAGAAGGGTACATGAGTATACCATCGTCATTAATCATAGGGTGGTATGGCGTCTTGGGTTCAGTTATTTTCTGCCGTACAGGTTTATTTGATTCAATTTCCTGAAGCTTTTCCTCATTCCATCTTACACGTCTACTGCTACCCCAAAAATGAATTATTAGATACAAAGCACAACTGGGAACTATATATATAACTATAAACATTTCTTCAGCAGAAAAATCTGTATTGAAATGAAAGTGGAAGCAGGAAAACGAACAAGTATGATGCAAAATGCGAATATAGTACAAAAACAGTTAATACTTGACTAGTTGAGTCACGAAACTGGAACACAGCCATAGCCTAATCAAAGAAGTTAACGTAACCTTCCTCATTAAAGGGTCACATCTACATTATGCTTTGTCACTTGGCACAACAGATGCGTAACACTAAAATGTGTAGATTTTCTACCCCTTTTTTCTTCTAGGGCAATAGGCTCATCTAGTGTTACATCATCAAACCATTAACTAATATGATCCTAAGTGATTGGACAATCCATCCTTTCTTAAAAATGAAGAATCTGCATGATCAATACACAAAATAAAGCGACATTTACAACTGCTAAGATGAAACCTAAATAGGCAAACTACGGATGAACAATTGGAGCCAGAGACATTGAGCTTGTTTAGCAATACAAGAAAATGCATCAAGTATAGCATAAATTCATATCACATGATATTAATAAAAATAAAAAGAAAATTCAAATATGAACAAGTTAACCGCAAAATCCATCTCCTTCCAGAAGAAAAAGAAAAAGGGAAGGGAAGAATACGGTAAGATATTAGAATTACTTCATCCGGAAAACTCCTTAGTGCCAAAAGCAAGCTTCGAATAAACCTGATGCATTTAAACATTATAAGAATCACATATCAAAAGAATTATGCAGATACCAGAAACAAAATGAAATGGAAGCATTGATTACTCGCCCCAATCACAAAATCAAACCTAGAATCAGAATAAAAGAAGATGACGCCTTATACATTGACTGAACGATATACAAATAACAAATCCAATTCATTGAATGAAAATTTCAATTGCATGAGAAATCTGTACCTTTGGATCGCTCCCGCGAGAAAGATGATATGTGAATTGCAATTAACGGTTGAGTTTAATTCGGATGCAATGTGAATTCAGCCTTTAACGACTCCCGCACATCTTGCCACCTCAAATAAACTTCAAATATAGGTCTAATTCTACTCTCGGTCCCTGTATTTATTATATATTTGAAATTTGATATAAAAGAGATAAATATTAAATTTATTCATAAATTTTGATTTAAGGTGTATTGTGATTCATAAACTTTGATTTATTGTAATTTTACTCATAAAATTTTATTTTTTTATTAAATTATATACATAAAACTTTATTCTGATTCAATTATATATATATTTAAAAAGTAAATATATTAAATTAATATAATTATTTGTATTTAGTGATGATAATGGGTCGGGTTGGGTCGGGTTTTTGGTCAACCCAACCCGATCGAAAAATATATATATCTTCCACCCAATCCCGACCCGACCCAAATTTTTAGAATATAAATCCAATATAATCCGATATAAAATAAGGACTTAATTAAAATAATAATAAAGAGAGGGAGCGTTATAACAATTATCTATAAATTTATTTGAAAACATTACACTATTACCCTCATCTCGGGTCGGATTGGAGTTTTTTCACCCTCCACCTTAACCTAATTGACCTTACACCTTTATAAAATCTGACCCGACCCGAATCCATTTTTTTTTAAATATGACTATCGGATTAGGTCAGGTCAAAATTTATTGATTTCGAGTTTAATTGCCATCCCTATTTATATTTGCAATATGGTACCATGTAAAATGATTGAGTCAACTACACCATATGTCCTCAAAGTATGACCCTCAACTTAAATTGACCCCTAAACTTTTAAATGTTCTAATTTCATCCCTAAAGTATGACTATCATTCTAAATTAGTCCTCAAACTTTGAACATTTTAATTTCATCCCCAAACTATGGTGTTCATTCTAAATTAGCCCCTAAACTTTTTAGACATTCAAATTTCATCCCAAACTATACTTATATACTAATCACATCACTTGTTAATAAAATCATTAGGCCAAGTTATATTATTATATGTTTGAAAAAAATTAGGTTAAATTATGATTGAAATTAGTTACATATTTGCATGATTTTGAAAATGAAATTGAAATATTTAAAAGTTTGGGGACCAATTTATAAAGAGGGTCATAGTTTAAGGATGAAAATAGAATTTTCAAAAGTTTAAGGACTAATTTAGAATGAAAGTCATAGTTTGATGATGAAATTAATTTTTTTTTTAAATTTAAAGATCAATTTAAAATGAAGGTTATAGTTTAAGGACATACAACTAGCTCGAAATGATTCTATATTTGAAAATTTTAATAACAATTTATGAAAATTGGATCACATCAAAATTACATTTATACAAACTGAATAAATTTATTTTATTATATAAAGTCATAATTCATATATTATATCAAACATTTTAAAAGATTATACATATATCATAGTTTTCTCTCATCGGTAAACCGTTCATTTTTTTTTCTTTTTGTCTTTATTGATTAGTGGAATCACCAACTTTAATGTTGGTTGCCGACTGTCAGTATTCTTTATTGTTCTTTTATTTTCTTATATTACATATTTGTTTTCTTTTATATTTTCTTTTCAATAAGTTTGCTTGTATGATACGTTTTCATCTCCTTTTATGACACGTTTTCTTCTGTCTTTTGGCACATTTTTCGATCGTTTGGTCGTTGTTTTCACTTATATTTTTCTAAGGGTTGATTTGACATCGCAACAACTGATCAAGATGTCACTTATTTATTATATTATTGATATTCCCTACTTTGGACCCTCGGATTGGATTTGGATATCCGTTATCCTTTCGTGGATAGCTTTTCACGTCATTCAATTCTGATTTGCAGTTTGTCGGTGGTCTTTCAATAGCTTGATCCTTTTTTATGGCTTGTTTGTCTATGCGATCAGATTTGTTTATATCTATATTTGTTCGAGTTTACTTTGTTATATTTTAATATTTCCTTGTATTGTCTTTATGTGATCTTAAGTTGCTAGTTTTATTTCAATAATCATAGGAAATTGTTCAAATTATATGCTTAATTAATAATTATAATTGTAAATATTTATTGTAATGTAAGATATTTCATATTTTGAATAAAATTATTGATTTTTTCTTAAAAAAAATAAATTTATTCCCATATAAAATGATCAAACCTAAATATTAATAATAATATAAAATGCTGACAAAACAATATGTTACTGATAATGCATTGACACAAATGATTTCTGTACACCTGACATAGTGAACAGCCAACTATAAATGCAGTCTTATCGTCTCATAATCCAATTATTTAACTTCCCTATGCATGCTTATTTTCATTTCACCTAACATTGAAACATGCTTGTCAACAATACATGAGAGGAACTAATGGAAAAGATCATATTTGGTTCCAGGAAAGAAAGAAACTGCTTCCATTCTTTCTTGCCAAGAACCACATACATTCCTGGAAAAGAAAAAGCTTTTGCATATGAAACAACATAAACAGAAAATGGTATCAGTTGTGCAGTGGATTTGGTCCACCGGGGACGACTTGATGTGATACGTCGTGAGCCGGCGTGTACTTTCTCTGGTTCCCAGAAACAGTGAGAGAAGTTGCAGAAGAATGGTGTGTTTCCCGGTAGGAAGCCCAAGTGAACAGTTGCCGACAACTAGAAAGATGGGTTGTTGTCAGCATAATTGCGAAAACCAGAAGAAAATAACTAAGAGTTCTCATGCTCTGAAAGGACTGCCAAATGGAAATGGATCTTCTGAATTGGATTTCCAGGTTTCAAGTCTATATATAATGGACAACAGGCAACCTGTTAGAATGACATGAATGTCCATATTGTAATCATTATTAGGCCAAAATCTATAGGATATGAAGTTTTTAAGTCGGCATATGTTAATGAAATCCAGCAAGATTTCCATATTTTGTGAGATAATTTTGGTGGTAAAACGCTGGAAGGCAAATAGGGTTTCTTAGCCAAGATTGATTGAACGTGTCACCTGTCATTTCCGAGGAGAGGTTAGTGGTGTTTTAAGGGACCAAAGCATTGAATAAATTGTACATATGATTGGAAATGTCAATGGCTGTGAATGCTCATCTCAACTGCCAACCCTCAGAAAGTGAAAATGGTTAACGTAAAGTCACCTGTCCTTTCACCTTTACCCCTTCCATTGTACCTAAGCTTAATATGAGCTTTTTAACCATTGTATTCATATCTCTTGGGGGCTACTACTACTAGTCTCTATCATCAGCAACGGGTCTCGTCTGAGGTTTCCAAGAGCTCATTATGAGGTTTTTTCCATTATGGATCTTTCAAATTCATCATAATTAAATGTGATGAGATTTGTTACTTTATGCATTATCACTGAAAGTACATCCACTTTCGCAAAAGATTGTAAACCTATAAGTTCATCATCGATAAATCCTACAATTGTTAAGGAAAACAAATTCATTTTGGTAAACAGCTGGGGAACTTTCTGAATCATTTTCTTGCTCATGTATGATTAACGATGCCTCTTGAAATCCTATAAACATAAGGAATTTCAGCTGAAACCATCACTTAAAAAACTAGACTTGTATATTTATTTTTTGTAATTCATTATATGGACAATTTCTTATTTTTAAATACCAGTTTGGCTATGTGTAGTATGTTTTCGGATCAGCTATGGACATAGATAAAATGCATAGAATCCATATATGAGAGAAATCAAACACGAATTGAGTCCAAAAACACGCTACAAGGGTCATGCTACAATTTTGTTGGATGGGATATACATTTTTTAAATTAAATTTATCAACGAAATTTATTCTTTTTTTCAGAATTTTTTTTGACAGTGGATGGATAGATGATCATTGATAATAACGGTGACAAGGATAGTCGGCGACGAAGTTGATGTTTTAGATTTTTAGGGTTTTCTTTTAATAATAATAATAATTTTTAATTCTAAAATAAATTTTTTGAATGATTGATGATTTTTTTAACCATCATATAAATCAGATATTTAAAATAAAATTATGGGTAAACTATGTCAAATATCACTTATCTTTAAGATCGAGTTCGAAAATGACACTAACGTTTCAATTTTGTCAATTTTAGCACGAACATTTATGTTTCATTGCAATTATGCCACTCCGCTGTTAATTCGTTAAAGGGATGATGACATGGCGTTCCAATGCCGTGACGGTGATGACATGAACGATTTTTTATTTATTAAAACAACATAGTTTTTTAAATGACTATTTTTATTCCTAAAATGGTGTAGTTTTATAATTTAGGGTTTTATTATTTACGAAACCCATTAAACTATTCATTAGTATTCCAAAACAAAATTAAAACGTTGAAATGGTTTTCCAAATACCACCCACCAGATGAAGGAACCAAAAGTTGAAAAAGTCTAAAAATTCTCTATCACTGAAAAAGATTTCGTTCATTTCATCTTTAACTGCAAAAGCAAAATGGAGAAACGATTCCTGCGATCTAAAGGAATGGTGAGCATGAAATATGGTAATGGCGTTTGAAAATCAAATGTTTTTTAAGATTTGTTCGAAATACTTTTAGGTTTTTTTTATGAAAACACTCTATCTCTAAGTATTTGTTGTTTTCTTCGTTAATTATGTAACTTAAATCGGGTTTTCTTTCTTAGGTTTTTTTTATAGATTTGTGATATAATATGATAATTATGGGGTTTTTTGTTGGGATGATTTTTGGTATTCCGAGGTTTTTTGTTGGGTTTTTAGCGTTTTATACAATCTAAATATGATTGTTGTTGTTTTCCCACATGAATATAAAGTTGTTGCATATGACTGTATTGAATGAATAGTTTATCCATACAACAACAACAACAACAAAACCCAATTCCCATATGTATGGGGTAAGGGGGAGGTAGGGTAGTAGGCTACCCCCAACGCCAGGTTGAGAGTAGCTTCCGTGGAAGACCTCCGGCAGTCAGAAAAATTAAAAATTTAGATAAAATGCAATGCATGTATAAATAAATACATAAATACATAGCTAAACAGTATTCATATGCAGTCATTAAAACCATATGTGCGTCTGTAACGGGAATTAATCCCTGCATAATAATCCCTGCGAAAGAATCTCTGCATATAGACAGAAACATAAGATCCGGCTAAATTTAAAAGAGGAAACATAAAGAGAATGATACACAGAAGTCAACGTTAGCAAGCCCAGTTCTAATCCTTCATAAATACCAATAACAGAAACGTATAAAAAGTATAAGTCATGGAAAATACTACAAAAACATTAAAAGAAGACAGAGATGATACACCCTATAGATGTGACCCACACTACTCGACTACCCTAGTCTTTAGCCTCCATATTTTCCTATCAGAGGTCATGTCTTCGGTAAGGGCTAAATCCCTCAAATCAGATCTCAAGCAGTCTTCCCACTTTCGCCTTGGTCGTCCTTTCCTTCTGGCACCGTCGATTAATTGTTCTAAAATTGTCATCAATGATGGTCCCAAATTTTGTTTTTTTACAAGTTAATGATGGCCCATCTATTGATTTTATATATTTTCTATCAGTTTTCTAAAAGTAGGGTAAGGGGACCACCATTATTGTAAAGTAAAAATTTAATGCTAATTGTTTTTTAAGGAGTTTTGACAGGTAGAGAATCTGAATATTTCACAATTGTTATGCACCATGGTGGCTTTATGGTAAGTTCATCTGGTTTTAAATACACTGGAAATGAGGTAAGTTTTATTGATATGTGCCATGTGGATAGTATGTCAATGCTTGAAATATATGATATTGTGGAAGAGTTAGGTTATTATGGTTTATGGCATTTGTTTTGGAAACGATTTGGGCCTAAATTTACAATTAAGCCATTAAGAACAAATTGTGATATCATTAGTATGTTAGAAGATATGCCCATGAATAGGCACATACATTTGTATTTGGAAGAAAATAAAGCAAACTTTTCGAACGAAACCACTAAAACCATATATCATAATGCAACTGAAACTCATGAAAATGTTATAACTAAAATGCATGAAACTAATAAAACTTATGAAACATTCAAGACTGAGTTAAACTCTGAACAAGATACATAATATGTTGCTGATGACACTGATTCTTCTATTAGTGGTTTTGAATACAGTGAAAATGATGTGAGTGAGGAAGAGGGGTCTGTACATTAGGTACATGTGGGAGTAGATTTTGAAAAAGATTTTAATGGGTTAAACAATAGAGATGAGGGAAATATTGATGCATCTTCGAATGATGAAAATGAAACTGATGGAGTAGAGACATTGTATACTGAAAATGAATCTGATTCTGAGTCTGACTCTGACTCTGATGATCGAGGAAAACATAGATGTCTTGAATTTAACCATGAAACTGATATGGAAAAACCACAGTTTAAAGTTGGAATGATTTTTGGTGATAAGTTTAAGTTCAAAGAGGCTGTCAGGCAGTATGTGATTAAGAATAAGGTTGATATCAGATTCAAAAGAACTGACAGTGTTAGGGTGTATGTTGTTTGCAAGGAAGGGTGTTCTTAGTTTGTATCAAGTGTCTTATGCTATAATATTGTTCTCATTTACTTTATTAATTTAACTACTTTTATTTATTCCATTGATAGGAATATCATGCATACATGTTGTTTTTGTAATGGTGTTAAATAATCAAAGGCCTGAAGCTTATGTTCACAACTCTTATTTTGTAATCATTTAGCGAGAAATTTATAGTCACTTCATTCAACCCATGAGAGGCCCTAATCAATGGCTAACTGACACCACTTGTGAAACAGTTATACCACCAACAATTAGAAGGCCACCAGGAAGACCTAACAAAAATAGGAGAAAGGAAACATATGAGCCATCAAAATCTCATGCTACAATGAGCAAGAAAAGTCTGATGATGTACTGCTCCAAGTGTGGTCAACCAGGACACAACCAGAGGACCTGCAAAGGGATAATTAGAGGCAATATGTCACTTAGGCGACCTAATTTCAACTCAGCAAAGGAAACTAACCAAAAAAGGGTTGAATCAATACACGTCAGGACAAAACTACATGTATATATTTCTTATTCTTTTTTAACCTTATATCACAATTATGTTTTCATATTTTGGTACACTTATGGATACATGTTAGGAGAAGAACTACAACAAGGATCACACCATCATCAAAGGCTGCAACATCACAAGCACCATCATCACAAGCTACAACATCATAAGCACCATCATCATCACAAGTTGCTAGTCCATTTGTCTTTATTTCTACTCCAGGCCACACATGTTATCCAACCAACCAACAAACAGAAACTGTAATGACAGTTAGATGGATGCCACCCTCACAAGAAGATGTGATTGGCAACCAACATTTAAGCCAGTCAAGCACTATAACCCAAATTTCCCAAGAAGACTGTGGAACTATTTTTGCAAAACGACCAAGGATGTTATAGGTTGTTATTCTCCTACTTTATTTAGATGATTTCAGAACTTAGATACTGGAGTTGATATTTTGGATTGAATACTTATGTTGATGAACTAGGTCTTTTGAACACATGTGTTTATTCACATTGATATTTTGTTTCATATTTTGTTGGATTTTATAGGTTGATACCGTTTCAACTTAAGTGCTTATGTGCACTTTATGTTTTTGTACACATGTGATTATTATCAACCACAACTCTAATTGAATGACATTTATTTTGTTTATCATTCATGTTGTCTTATGTTATTGAATGTCATCTTTTAATTGAATTTTTTATTTCAATTACATCCATAACTTGTTTATCATCCAAGTTATTTTAACAAGCATAGTTTCACAGTGTGATATTTAAAGGTAAAAAAACTGTAAGCATCAAAGCACCAAGTTTTTTTAACAACAAAGTTCAACAGTTAATTTTACAAAATCATCTAACAAGCACCATCATTTTTAAAAAGCACCAACCCATTAATCCTAAAATTTTCATCCTCAATTTTTCGTCCCATTACAAACCAAAAGTACCACCATCACAAATTCCACCCTAAAATTTTATCACCATTGTAGTTACATCAATGGTTTACGTATCAACCCAATATAAACCCTAAAATAAAAATAACACTCCAAACAATTCGCTCATTCCTCCTTCTAATTTTAGTTGCTTTGATTTTCTTCAACAATCCCACAAGAACAATGTGTGCTCGTAGAGTCATTAGAGGATCAAACCAGCAGAAAAATCGACAACCAGGTATAACCAAACTCCCATAGTTTTTGTAGCAAAAAAATCTTCTCTCAGGATTATCATTGGACCATGATGTCCTCAGTTGAGCCGGATATCCAACCCATAGACCAGATATGTAAGGGATTGCTCCATTATTCTGCTTCTTATACCGACGAACTTCTTCATATTTCTTATACTGCTGATGAGAAGATAAAATAAAGCAAATAGGGTAATTTAGGATTAAGAGTTATAAATTAGTATTTTACATCACACAAAGTACCAATCAAATACCAACAACAATCCTATGTGGAGTAAATAACTTTTAAAAAATCATCAATGTCATCACCGTCACGACATTAGAAGCCATGTTATTGTCCCGTTAACAGATTAAAGGCGGAATGGCATAATTGCAGTGAAGCATAAACGTCAATGCTAAAATTGATAAAATTAAAACGTTAGTGACATTTTCGAGTCCGAACTTAAAGATCAGTAGTATTGGACGTAGTTTATCCTAAATTTATTAATACAGTTCAATATTTCACCTTTGCTGCCTCCTCGCAGTTTTATTAGAAGTCTATTTTGCCGCCGGAGATAGAGGTTTCGATAAATTTATACTATTTTGGGGAATCCGGCGAGAGGAAAGAGATGGTAACGTCACCGGTGGTCAACACGTATCCACTCTCCAGCTACACCTTTGGCACCAAAGAACCCAAGATGGAGAAGGACACCTCCGTCGCCGATCGCCTTGCTCGCATGAAAGTCAAGTAATTTTATCACTTCCTCCTTTTTATTTTCCTTCTTCAATTACAAGTTTTGCAGGGTTTTTTAAAAACCCTAAATAAACCTCCGATTTCCCTTTCGGTTTCCCCTATTGTCAATAGAAAGTTGTTTTTAATTTCCGAATGAGATTCATTTATGTTTTAATCAATAAGGTTTGATCAGAAGGATATTCGTTTGGAACTGATTGATCAAATAAAATAAAATTACTAATTAATGTATCATTAGATTTGAACTTTGGTTTAGGCAGATTGTCGACTTCTCTTTTTCCCTGTTTCTGGGAAGGTTTGATCTTTGATGAAATAACAAGAAATTGATGCTCTAATTATAAACTAAAAGTTCCCGTTAAAAGATTAATTATGGATGTAATAAGTTCACTGTGAAAACTGGCATGTTGAAACCTAAGAGACTTTATACAAGCACAAGTTTGTAATTGCTGCTTTCTGATTGTGAGTTGCAGTTATATGAAAGAGGGCATGAGGACAAGCGTTGAAGCAATTTTATTGGTATGTCATTGTGCTTCTGATTTGCATCATGCCATAACATACTATGATTGAATTTACATTGTAATTTTTATGATTCATTATCTTTTGTGAAAATTTATGATAATACTTTTTACTCCTAGATTTCTCCGCACAGTAGTTGAGCAGTCATGTTTCATTGCTTTTATTTTGAATTATTTATATGATTCTCCTCTGTTACCTGTTTTATGTTGACAAGTTATATTCATTGCATTTAAACTTTGGAAAGGCTATGCCGTAGTTCTATTTAATTTTGTCACGACAATATCTGCCTTTATTATGGAACGATAAATGCGTTTTTTGGGGACTTGGTGCTTTATCATTCTTCTTATAAAAAAATAGAATACCCTTTAAATTTTTATGTTATGAATGACTTAGTAACTTTAACGTTGCGGCCTCTAGGACTTTGGAACTACTATATTTGTAGATGTAAACATCTAAAGGCTTATTTGTCCCATATTCGGTTACTGATAAGTTGTTCCACTTGGAAGAAAAGGTCATTCAAATGTGTTAGAAGGCCTCTAATTCTTACTTTTCAATTTTAGGCTGTTACTCGTTCATTTGTAAGGGTATTAGTCCTTTAGCCAAGAAGGAAGAAGCATGTTCTTGTATATCAGCTTGTCGTTTTTATTAATTCTGATCCAGTAATCAGTATCACAGCTTGATTCATGCTTAAGCATCAGTGGTCAGTATATCTGGCCCATTGCTGAATTTTGTTTTTCATAGAATGGGAGGTTTCTATATCACAAAGGTCTATAGCTTATAAAAGTGTTTATGTCTGACCACTAGTCAATCTGGCAGAAATTTACAACTATGTTTTGCATATGTAAAGAGGAGATTATGCATCAAGAAAAAGAGGAATGTCATCATATTTCATGATGAATTCCTTTTTAGAGGCTCAAAATTTTTAAATGTTTTTTGTTGACTATGATAATATCTTAAAGAATTAGTGGTCTTTTTTTGCCATTATGAGTTTATGTTGTACTTTTGCTACTTTCTCCTTTACCTGTAACATACCGATTGGTATTATCATCCAGTGTTTACAGCAAACGAGGATTCTAAGAGATCCTTTTAATGCTTGTTCTTCTATTTCATTTTCCATTTTCCATTTTCTCATGCAGGTCCAAGAACATAATCATCCTCATATTCTTCTTCTGCAAATTGGGAATACTTTTTGCAAACTTCCTGGTGGGCGACTGAAGCCCGGAGAAAATGGTATCGTCTTATTTTTTTTTACTTTTTTCCTTGTACATCATACCGTCATCTTCTCACCATACGTCGTTTCTGGTGTGCTATTGTGGAAACTCCGTGTTGATCATAACACCTATGGTCATCCTTTTTTGACTTCAGAGATTGAGGGCTTGAAGAGGAAGCTGACGAGCAAGCTTGGAGCTAATTCACCTGCTCTTGTGCCAGACTGGCAGGTATAGATTTGTAGTAATTATCTCACCAGGGTGAGGAGGGCAGGTTTTTCCTCACACTTACCTTTGAACATTGCAGCGATATAGTTTGGAAACAATTTCTTTTAATGCTCAACTTTGTTACTTGTTACTTGCTGTAGATCGGTGAGGCCGTGGCCATCTGGTGGAGGCCCAATTTTGAGACGATGATGTATCCATATTGCCCTCCCCACATCACAAAACCCAAGGTAATCCACAACTTCATGTGTCTACTTATGAGCTATGCCAGGCTTTCTTTAACTTCCTCATATATCATTAATATTGCAGGAGTGCAAGAAGCTCTTCCTCGTTCACTTGTCTGAGAAAGAGTACTTTGCAGTACCGAAGAATTTGAAATTACTTGCTGTACCGTTGTTTGAGCTCTATGATAATGTGCAGGTTAGGAGTATACCCTACTTTATAGGAAAAATGATAAGCTTTGTTGCTCTTCTGATTCTTCCTTCTAACAAGCCACATTTAAAATGTTGAACAGAGATATGGGCCAGTCATATCAACCATTCCCCAGCAGCTTTCTAGATTCCAATTCAATATGATCAGTACATGATCTTGGCATGGGATGTAAAAAATTGCGAATCTTTCTGCTTGCTTTCTGGCTGCTACATGGGAAGATATCGGTTTGGGTTCAAGAGCTATAGCCTGTACGTGACAGTATATAACGAGACTTCTGCATTACTTTTTCTTTATGGTTCATTGAGACTTTTACATTACTTATGTTTCATAAGTTGATTGACTGAGAATATAACGTATGGTAAACTCACGTACTTTGTTTACGTACCATTTGGGCAAAACTATTTTATGGGTTGTAGTGTACCAACTTAGATGGTTTAATTTAATGGTTTAATACGCTTTACGAATGCTTAACAAGCTATGGTTGTGTGGTTTTAATGGGTTGTATGTTGGTCATGGATGTGGATGTTTTTCATGTACAACTGCATAGCTCCCGGTGTAGGTATTTTTTTTAATCTCTCAGCAATGTATGATTTTTATTGAAGAACAATGGTCAATCAAGTTTACCTTATCTCTCATTAAAAATCCCCTCCAATTATAAGAGGGAAAAGAGCGCATATTGATGATTAAGGTTATTAAAGAGACGCCTACATAGATATATTCTTGTAGTCTTAATACCCTAAAAAGTAAAACAGCCTTGCAAAAGAAGAAAAAATTGAGCCCACTGTACTGTTTACAAACATCCTTCGTGATTCACCCTACTAAAAAAATCAGAGTGCGTCAATCAATATCAGCAGGTAAGAGAGGATCAGACAAAAAAAAAATACTCGATTCAAAATATCTGGCTCATTGATACGTTGACTTAGTGTAAGAAGTTGTGTACTTCACCTTAAAAAAATTTCAACCCAACCCACTAAATATTGCATGTTAAGGGGTTTAGCCATATAGGTACCTAAAAGTTCGGTTTATTTTATAATATATATATATATAATTTTAGATTATATTTTTATTTTAGGTTCTTAAATGTTTTTCTTTTATAATTAAATCCAAATAAATTTGACCCCAAATATATTAAGGGGCCTATTTGACTTAACTGGTCAAAATCAGGAGCCTATTTAAAAGTTTATTATGGTTAAAATATACCATTAGTTCTTACATTTTAGTAAATTTTATGGTTCCATCTTATATTTAAAATTTTAATCATAATAACTTTTTTAATAATGATAGTCCAATCATTAATACGGTTGATATATTTTATTAAATTTATTACTACCTATTCCATAAATTCAACATCTAAGAGAATCTAATAGGATAATCAACGAAAAAGATATAATTATCATTGATGATAGAGATTATGTTGTGTAGTATATTACTCGTGATGATACAATTAATTGTCAGTATATTTGGCATTTATGATGATCTTATCGATGTAAAGACCAAGTTACCTCGTATATTCAAGCTAGTATCTGGCTTGGACTCGATTGACAATCATTCTTGAATAATATCCATTTAAGAGATTTCTTAGAAAAGGTGGACAACTTGTTTGTCGATGTGAAGAATTGTTTTTTTTTAGTTTTGGTGTTTCATCAAATTTGAGATTTTATCTTGAACTCATTGTATTTTCAAAATTCGTAACAAGGTGAGTATTATTAGAATTTGATCCTATTTCAATCTGACTCAAATTGATTGTTGATGATAGAGATTATGTTGTGTAGTATATTACTCGTGATGATACAATTAATTGTCAGTATATTTGGCATTTATGATGATCTTATCGATGTAAAGACCAAGTTACCTCGTATATTCAAGCTAGTATCTGGCTTGGACTCGATTGACAATCATTCTTGAATAATATCCATTTAAGAGATTTCCTAGAAAAGGTGGACAACTTGTTTGTCGATGTGAAGAATTGTTTTTTTTAGTTTTGGTGTTTCATCAAATTTGAGATTTTGTCTTGAACTCATTGTATTTTCAAAATTCGTAACAAGGTGAGTATTATTAGAATTTGATCCTATTTCAATCTGACTCAAATTGATTGTGGAAAGTAAGAAACCTAGTTTGATTGAAAGTATGAAGTATATTCTATTTTACGTTGATTAAGTGTATAAAACATAGTTAGAGTAGATTTATTACTATGCAAATTTCTTCTATTTTTTACATTAGTGGCAATTTTCTTCTTTTGCTCATGATTTTTTTTCAAAAAAAAATTTATTTAATTTATCACGTGAAATCTTAGTGTTTATTTTATTACGCGGTCACCAGACTTGCCATTATCTTCTATACTTTCGCTATGACGAGACGTGCAACCTTAGATGATCCTTTACAATTCTTGGTTGTTTCTGCGTCTAAGTAAGTCAGAGTGCATGAAACACTAATAGTAAATAGTTAATCAAATCACATATATCTTTATATTCTATTTTAACAGTTATTTTTAATTCATATTATTTAGTTATCAACCAACAATATTTTAATACACTTTTAATTTAGATTTTTAAAATATATATATATATATATATATATATATATATATATATATAAATTAAAATTATATATAAATTTCCATCAAATGTATAATATTATATATTGATTTTGATTTTGATTTTGTTCTGTCATATATGATAAATTTTATTTTGATTTAGTTGTACATAAAATTTAAATTTTGATTCAATTATACACATTATAAAAACACATCTATTATTTTTCATATCAAATAAATATAACTATTTGTATATACAATATTTATCCCAAATAATGTCCTATTAAATCAAATTAAAATACTGTATAATATTTATCCTTTAACAGCCATATAATTCTAGCTTTTCGTTGTTTATAAATTAAATGAAATAAAATTTGTTCTTCACGCCAAACGAAGTTCTGAAAATTTCAAACAAATTAAGAGTACAAGACATGTAACTAATACCAACCAGAAATTATTGAAAAAAGTAAAACTTTTGCATAAAAGTATGGATAATGTTACATTAAAACTACAAGAGTCCACTGTAAAACCCACACATTAATTAGTCAAAAAAAAAAAAGAGTTTTGACAAGAAGAAAAATTCTTAAAAACAATGCAATTAGGCAATGTTCTCAAATGGTAATAATATGCATAGGGAGAGGGAGAAGCAAGAAGGCTGCGTTTTTAGCATGCCCGAGCTTTTATAATGTCGAAGCTCATTTCACTTGGATCTGTTGCCTGCAACTCAAGTTGAATGCCATCCAATTCCCTCTTGAATCTGTCTTTTGAGCTTGCATATACCATCTTACTTCTCACCCTCGATGCATCGGGTGCCCTGTAAGTTTAGAGACTTTTATTCGAATCTATGATGAATGAATGAGTGCAATGATATTCATTATGTCTGTGATCACGATAAATAAGGACGCTTAAAGCAATTTAAGTCCCTGACCGATACCATGCAATGAAGAAGATTTTGCTTTTCTGGCAGTTCTCATTAGTGGTGAAATCGAAATCGAAGACAGCATAGCGGCATTCATCGGCAGGAAGAGCTGCGGAGAAATCTTCATAGGTTTCGCCAGGGCCGCCGAGTTTATCGATCACCACCTGCTGGTCATGAATCTTGAAAACGATGAACCTGTAATTCCTCTTCGCTTTTAGCTCCAAGAATTTCAGTTTACATGCATCATCTACAGCCATTCCAGATGCCGCGTTCGCCTAATTCCAAGTTCAAGATCCACATGTGACATAAAAGAGAATCAATAAATATATGAATCAAATCAATATAAAATGTGGGGGAAAGGGAACTCACCATTTTGTCGTGTCCAAGGGAAGCAAATTCTGTGAGAGGGAAAAGAGGAAGAAGAAGAGGAAAGGAAGAAATGAAGAAGGATGGGGAAGAGATCATAGTTGAGGGAAGAGGGAAGATATTGAGAGGAATAAGGTGGTGAAGAGAAATTTGAGGGCAGAACAATGGTAAACATCTCTCCAAAGGCTAACCATGTCCACAACAACAATTGTTTTGAATATCAGCAAAACGCTCGTTGGTTTCTGGTTACATGGCCAGTTTTCTGTTCCCTATTTTCAGTAAACTTGTTTCGTTTGACATTTTATCCCTTATTATCAGATTAGTTTTATCACAGAAGCTCAAAAATTTTGGCATATCATAAGGATAATAGTAACAACTACCAAGATGTTAAGTACATTAATCAAAAGTCATACATTCACATCTTTATATTGCGAACGAAGAAAAATGAATTTGGAGGATTGTTCTATAGTTATCTTCGGTAAGATATGATTTAAATTAATCGACTAATAAATCAAGTATCAATAGTACTTATTAGAAATAATACAATAATAATAAAATAATAGTTAACCTTAAATAATATTACCGTACAGAAATATTAATTTGAAACATAAAATTATTCGGAGGCTTCAAGAGAATTATCGAGAGTACTTGTGTAGAGGATATGGCAATGGGAGGATAGATTCGCCCTCTCCTCGGATGAGACTAATTTGCACTTCTACACTCATGTGCAAGAGGTTCTATAGTGCACATCACATTATGTGTAAGAGGTTCTATAGTGCACTCATGTGTAGAGGATATGGCAATGGGAGGATATATTTATTTATTATTATTTTTTTATACTAAATTTATAAAAAAAAATTCAAAATATAATAAACTGGCTTCGCTAGAGCGAGTGTCCCAAAAGAGAAGCTTTGTTGTTTGCGTCAACTGTAGTTCGTTTGTTTTTCCTTTTTTTTTATGCACGGTAACCTTCGAATAATTATTCTCGACCGTTGTCCATCCCAGCCAGACCAGCCATGACTTCCGGTTCTCGTTAAATTTTAATAGAATTATAATTAAAATATAATTTTTAATTAAAATTAATAATTAATTTAAGTAATTTAATTTGTTTAGAATTAGAATTTTTAAGTTATATAAGTTAACATTACAATTAAATTTTAATAAATGATTAATTCTAAATAAATCTTTATACCTTTTAATATTAACATAATAAGGGCAAATTTACTTGTGATACGTTTCGGTATACGTTACGGTATACGACGTGTGCTATAGACTTATCCATCATAAATGCTTGTAAATTATAGAATAATTATATATTATTGGTAAAAAGATAGTTGAGTTACTTGCATTTTATTTTAGAAAAAAATTAATGTGACAATTAAATTATTTTTATCTAATATGACCTTTCAACTTAGAAAACAAAGTCAATATTGTTATCCTTTAACCAACGTTTTTCGTCGTTGGCCGTTACGATACTGGCATATCAATTTACGGTGCTGACATAGTGATTCACGATAGTGACATGGTAATTTACGGTGTTGACATGACCGTTCAAAGTGATTGATGATGTGATAGATGAACTAAATTGATTTTTTGATCTTATTATTATTAATGTCTCATGTTATCAATCTAATGAGAGAGAACGTCTCACTGCTTATTATGTAAATTGTCAATAATTTTAACGATTAAAATGTTAGTTTTAAAAGTTTAGTGTCTAAAATAAAAAAAATAAAATATTAGTGATCATGGTATATTTTACCATATTAAAAAGTATATATATATATATTTTTGCTTAATAATTGATATTCAATCTATTGACCAATTAATCCATATCAAGTATTATAAAGATCGATTATGAAAGCGATCCTCCTAATCTATTATATTTTATTCACAACATTAAAATTTAAATTTTTAACTTTACTTAATAGATTTAATATCTTATCTTATAAGACCAATTGATTGTTAGTATCTTAAAATATATTTTAATGAGCAAATACATTTGGCCATTAGCCAAACTGCTCATCTTTACTTAGATTATTAAATCTAGACTCGTTGAGGAGTACTCTCATCTTTTTTCCCTAAATTCTCATTTCCTCACTTTAAGTAAGAACGTGATTAAAATTAAAATGTAAAAAATATATACACTTTAATCATCGTTGAAGCTTAAACACGAAACTTGAAAATAGATTATAATTAAATTAAAAATTAAAAAAAAACTCGCCCGACCAACTTTGACTTTTTTATTCGTACAAAAGAGTTTATTATATTATTGTTTTGTCGGGCACCTGAAATTTTGTGTGTCAAGGACAGGTGCTCGTGTCTCTTTCTTTCCTTCTTTTTTTAATGTATTATGTATCGTATATAATTATATTATAATTGTTTTTAGAATATCATTGTTGAATTAAAGAAAAACAGCACCTAAATACAGAAGATAAGTAATTAAGGGGGCAAAAAAAAAAGTTTACTTCTAGAAATACTCCCCTTTCGCAGTATACACGTATTCAACATTTTCATCTTTGACTCCAACTAAACACTTTCCAAGCTTGGAAAATGTTCTCTGTTTGTGCGCGTGTTTATATATATATAAAACCAGCTTACCCTTATTCCCATATGTAATTGAGTAAGGGGGAGGTAGGATAGTAGACTGTCCCCAACGTCAGGTTAGTAGACTGTGTCTCTAACGTCAGATTGAGAGCAACTTCCGTAGGAGACCTCCGAATTATGAATTGCCCGCCGTGGGACTCGATCCCACGACCACAAGGTTAAGAGCCTTGTGCTCTACCAAATGAGCTGGACATGCAACTCGTGTTTATATATATATATATATATATATATATATATATTATTTGGTAAAATGCAAGTTTAGTATCTCAATTGTTATTTTTGTTTCATTTTGATTACTTATCGTTAAAAATTAATGATAATGATCTGTCATTATAAGATAATGTCATGTCATCATTGAAAAATTAAAAAATGATACACCATCAGTTTTGTTAATTTTTACAGTGGGTGGTCAAAACGTAAAATTATGTATGATTTTGAAAAAAATAGTAGAGTGACCAAATTAGAACAAAAGTGATAGTTAAGGTACTAAACGTGAGTTTACCCTATATTATAAGAGGATAGACATTACGTGTACATTTTTCCTAATTTAATGTACTATAATATTTTAAAATTGATCTTGCGAATTAATCTATTAATAATTATCTAATACACTTGCTAAAGGAATAAAAAATTAAACAAGTGAAATTTATTTACAAGGAAAGACTTAGGGGACCGATTGAAAACTTTAAATCCTTAAATAATTAAGTATGTTCTATTGACAATATGTTTTTAATCTAAAATTTCATAAATTCGTTTTCTAAAAATTTATAAATATGTTTCCTATTATAAAATTATATGTTCGTCTCTGTTTTTTTTACATGAATATATGATAAAGTGAAAGGTTCATAAATAATCTTTGTACTACAGAAATAAGAATATATTTGAGTATTAATTAAGTAAATATAATATGTGTGTATGGGAGTTGAATATTGCAGCCGTTTCTGGAGTTGAATGCATGAGGGAGGAGGAATTGTTGGCAGAAAATTTTAATTCCCTTTCAAACCATACCACTTTCCAAAATCCAAGTCATTCCTTTAAATTTGATCAAATTGGTCCTGAGATTATTTTGGTTAAATTGGTCTTTGAATTTAATAAGTTTGGTTAAATTATCCCCAAACTTTGAAAATGTGTCATAAAGTGGTCTATAAGATTAACTGTGTTAATTTTTTTTATATTCTATCAATGTGGACCATTAAGATTGTGACATTATCGATAAATAATGACGGTTTTAATTTCATTTTTAAAAATATGTGTTAATCTTATGGAACAATTTGTGTTATATTTTCAAAGTTTATGGTAAATTTGATTAAACTTGCTAAGTGTAGGGGATAATTTTGTTAGAAAATTTTAGTATTTTTTTCACACGAATGTAACTTCAAAACTGAGCTGAAATGAAAAGATTAAAACTATTGAAATGCACAACAGATAAACCCCTCAAACTATTGAATATCGAGATACAATGAAAAAATATAATATTGAATAGATAAAATAAATAATAAAAATATATCGAATTTATGAGGTTCAATGCAATGTTATCTACTCAGATGTTACCGTCGGATGATAACTTCACTGTCCCCAAACTATTACAAACAAATAAAATTTCTTTAGAAAGTGGGAAAAAATATAACTAAACGGGAGAGATGGTTGAGATTATCTCAAATGAAAAATAATTAGACATGCATTTAGTTTAACTCTAGAGACTAATTTGTAAATAACTTGAAAATTTAAGTACTAAAGGTGCTTTTAATTTTACTTTGGTGGCGGCCTAAGTTGAGATTGCAAGCCACCTTTGATAAATTTGACTAAAATAAAAGTTGAGCGGTTAATTTGATAAGATTAAAAATAAATTTGATCAAATTAGAAAACAATTTTATTAAAATTACCAAATTCAAAGTGATTTGTGTTCTATTCCTAGGAAATATTTGCAACTTAACTTGGGTCTACATTGTATTTTCATCAGTTAAAATATTTATACTATTTTATTTTTCAATTTAATCCTAAAAAAGTTTATTTAATTTGAAATTCACTACTATCATTTTTATTTTTTTATAATTTAGTCCAATATTTTTTTATAATATTTTTATTTAATATACCATCCAATAAGAACATGCCATGCCATCATTTATTGAAGAATTTTTTTTTTGAAAATAAGGATCTCAATCAAAGTGTTAAACCTAAGTCTCTTAGGAAAGAAAGGCAACACCTAACCACTAGACCAAACCTCAAAATTCTTATATTATAGACAAAATTAGTATTTAGGTTAACCTAAGATTGGAATTAATTATATTTAATATATTCTTAAATTAATTTAAATTATATTGATATATTCTTAAATTTAGTTTTGTATTTTGTTCAATTCAGTCTTTAAAACAAAAATTATCTAATTGAGGTCCAACTTTAATTTCATTTTTTTAATTTTTACACATGATCATTTTCAAGGTTAGTTTCATAAATGTACTGATAATTCCATATCTACTATTGTGTACTAAAATTATTTTTGAATTATATTTACTCGTTTAATTTTTTAATTAGTACAATTCATGTAGAAATTATTTTTATTTTGACGTGAAATATATAATAACATATGATCATGTGTCCAATTGTATTTTACTATTGATAATAATCAATAATAATGATGTCAAATCTAACCATGAGATAATTAAACGAAAAGAATATCAAACGACTGACAAAAAAAGGTAAAATAACATGCCAATATTTTAAAGGTAGATAAAAACGTACCATAAAAATAAAGTTATTAAAAACTAAAAAAATAAGAGAAAAGTAAAGATGCAGTATAATAAAATTAAAAAAAAATAAAGAATACATATAATATCAATGTTATGAATATGATAAGTGGGCTTTGACTTTTAACAGATGATATTTCAAACAGTGAAACCCTGCTGAGTCAAAAACTCATTAAATATATAAATCATCATATTATTCCTCAAAGAATCCAATAGGGAATTCCACTCTCCCACTGTCCAAACCAGGGAAGAACAAAAGGTGTTATTTAATATCTATGGTGGGGATTTTTAAATGATTTATGGTCACATATTTATAATTTCTTAAACTAGTATGGTTTTTCGTAATAAATTTAAGAAAACGATAAATATTTTGTAACGAATCATTTTTAAAGAGCATTATAATAAAAAAATTGATTATTAGTATCAACGGTAGATATTTTAATTTATTTTTTTTTTAAAAAGTTGCATTAAATTGTGAGTAAAAAGGTAAGCTTCCTATATATTAATGGATATATATATATATATATAAACAACTTTAAGTGTGGAAAGCAGAGGTGAATGTGTCAAAAGTATCCTACTTGGAGTGAATTTATTGCGCAGAAGCTGACCAGACTTTTATTTCTATGATTTTCATAACCGGACCGGTCAGCAAACCGATCGTACTACCGATTCACTAATTTAACCGGTTGAATCGGTCGTAAAAATCGAACGACGTCATAATTATTTAAAAAATTAAATAAAAGTATCAAAAACATTTAATAAAAAATCAAAAAAATTTAAGTTGAACCGGTTCACGGTCCGGTCTGGTTCTAGCGGTTCAAAGCCGGTTTGAAAGGTTTCTTGCGGTTCACTAGAACCGGTTCAACCAGGTTAGAATAGACCGAACCAGAGAGCGGTTCCCGGTTGAACCGACCGATCCGGTTTTCAAAACATTGTTTATTTCCTACCGTGTATGGTTAATCCGCATGACTAGGGCTGTAAATGAGACGAGACAGATCGCGAGTTATTCGAGATCAACTCGATCAAGGCTCGATAAATACTCGGATCGAATGGACTCGACTCGAGCTCGACTCGAGTTCTTAACGAGTTGAAACAAGCTACTCGATATTTGACTCGAAAAGCTCGTGAGTAGCTCGAAAATATAATGTATTAAGATTTTATTTTAAAAAATAAATTAATAATAATATTAATATTTATGTATTGATTTTTTTTAAAAATACAGTAAGATTTCATGTATTTAAGGTTCATGTTTGAGTTTGAGGCTTTAATAGAGTTAAGTTTAAGAAATTTTTTTCATTTCGAGCCTTTTCGAACTGCTCACGAGCTTCAGTTCAGAATTTCGAGTTCAAGTCGAGCTTGAAAATTTTAAGCTCGCGAGTTTTCGAGTCGAGTCGAGCTCCATTTTAGAGTTTTCGATTCGAGTCGAGTCGAGCTCCACAATAATCGAGCTCGACTCGGCTCGTTTACACTCCTATGCATGACCAACGAAGCTTTGACAAAGACAAAATAATCACGCGGCAAAATCAAAAAGAAACAATTCTTAAGGGTAAATTGTATAAATAGTCATCAAAATTTTAGGATATTTACATTTTGTTTATCAAACTTTTAAAACTTATACTACAATAATAAAACTTTTAATTTGCTCTCAATAGAATCACAATCTTCGTCTAACGTGGAACTTTAGAGTCATTAAACTCATAAGTTTATTAAAATAACTGGCATATATCAACCTCTTTTCGTTTGTGTTGTTATCGTTCGACGTTCTTTCGATCATCGTCACTTGCAAACTAAACACTCATCATAATCAAGTGTCTTATCATCTTCCCACGATAACCATTTCATCCAAGTTTTAAATATCACAACCACAAGCAACAATCACTATTCATGACCATACTAACCCCAAGCCACCATCAAAAATCTTATTTGGTATTCGTCAACAATCACAATTACCAATGATTATAGATAGTAAACAACAAAAAAAAAGGAAAAAAAAAGAAAGAAAACTATCCATCTTAGCCTCGGCAAATTTTGGATGAACAAAGTAGATTTCAATCATTTCTAATGGTGAGAAGACCTCGTTTAGCCAGAATATTAACATAGTTCAATTTTAAGTAGATTCAATGGTTGATAGTGGCAAATAAAAAAATAACTTTTAGTTTCAATTGAGATTTGAGGAGATTGGAAGATTATTTTTCAATTTTCAACTGAAAAGAAAGAAAGAGAAGAAAAAGAATAGTAGTTTGGTAATCTTTTCGACCAAAAAAACCACCAAACAACTATAAAAACGACAAAAAATAGAGCAATGACTTTTAATTTTAGGTTTGATAAACTTAGGGTTTTCTAGGAAGGAAGATAATTTTAATGTGCCATGTTAATATTTCTTAGGGTAAACTACATGATTAGTATCTAAACTATTACTTTTGTTCTATTTTGGTATCTAAACTTTAGTTTTTTTTTAAATCTTAAAAAATCATACGTAATGTTTGGTTTAGATTTCATTTTAGCACCCCCACCTTTAAAAACTTAATGAAACTGTTGTACGTGACATTTTTTATGGGTAAATTACACTATTCATGTAACACCCCCAACCCGTATCTGACCCAGATCTGAGTCCGAGGTGTTACATTGACTTTTTAAAACTTATACTTGTATAGAAATATAAAAAATTCCACTTATATTAAATAAAATTTCATAATTCATATTATTACAAATAAAATGTGTTCAAAATTGATCAGAGCGTATATAATTTAAAACATTAATTACATGCCAATTACTTTCAATAAACATAATACATATGATTCAACACTCTTGTATGATATGATCATAGTAAAGGAGTGGTTGACCTGTCTTACTCCTCTTAGCTTCTCTTCTTGCTTCTCGGAACCTAAGTGTGAAACACTCACACGCTAAGTTGATGACTCAGTGATGCATAATTAAACTTAACTATAACATCTCATTACTAATTCCTACTATGCACACTTCATAATAATATTAAACTATAGAACACATTATGCATCAAAGCATAAATACATACATATACATATCATTTCATTATCCTTATTAACATTATTATCATTCATATCTCTTAATTATAAGCTCTTGTACCTAACATTATTATCCAAACAATGTACACATCATTATATAATATTTGTAACACATTTCATATCACAAAAGCATATGCATCACATGTAATATGTTTATTGTTATCTCTTTATTAGCCCATGTGCACATGTGAGAACTAAATATATACGAGTACATAGAGGTTGTGCACAAATGCTGTCACCACAGCTCGTATAATTCCCACTAGGGGTACATATGATTTGTCCCGAAGGACCACATAGATGTCTCGAAGGACCACATATAATATATATATCCCGAAGGACCACTCCTTAAGGACCACATATATATTCCAATGGAACAAATAAGTGTACCGAAGTACTGCATATATGTTCCAAAGGATTACATATATATCCCGAAGGACCACGTAGAACCCTCGACTCTTGGCATGCCAATTATACCCCTAGTTCTCATAACACATAACATGGGCATTATTATTTATGTTATCACACATTCACACATTCATATCACATAATCATATAAACTCATGGCTTATTATCACATATATAATGTAATACTCACATGGAGTCTCATATCTTCTTATAATATATCTCATATCTCATATCACATGTCATATGACTTATATCTTGTTCTCATATCTTCTCATGAACATATGAACACATAGATACTCATCACATAGCTCATACCACCTTTTCACATATTTCATTAGTTTAGTATCCAATAACTTATATCATATTATAATGTTGTCACATATATCACCTAACACATATATCATGGTCACATAGAATGTATCATATAAATATATTTTCTCATGGCTAATAATCACATACTTAACATATAAACATATGCATGTATTCATGTCCACAAAGAAATTATATCAATACTACACTTGCATTCATGGATTCATACAATCTAATAGTGGAAATAGACTCCTCGCAAGTCTTATTTCCATAAAACACCCTATACATAATAACATGCACCCACCTTAGCCTCACTAGTTCAAGTCATGCACTTATCTCTTTCTTGCTCGATTTTATCTCGTTGACTAATCAGATATTTGCTTCCGATTGACATCTACACAATTATACTACTTCTATAAATATCGGAGTTCGAATCATTTATAACCAATCAATATAAGATAAGCTGAAAGAAACACTTAACTTAACATTTTATACTCCATAGTATCGATACTCCCCATATAGTAACGATACTACTCTTCTATAGTATCGATACCTCTCCTCGGTACCGATTTCATTTTTACATTCGATATCTACAATTTGATAATGGTATCGATACTAGATACTTGGTATCAATACCCCTTCAACCAATGCCGATACCACCTTTTAGGTATCAATACTTCTTAAAGATTTCATTCGATTTTATCATATGGTATCAATATTTTTCCTTCAGTATCGATACCCTAAGCTAAATTTCTACTCATTTTGCTTTGAAATATCGGTACTGGATGAACAATACCGATACCCCATACCCATAAATTATTTATTTTAACCCGAAAAATCACTCATACTCAGCTAATTTCCTTATTTTACTATTCTTTAAAGCTTTTAAACTCAACCACACTTATTCAAATCAATTATTTTCACTTTAACTCATCTTAACCTCCCATATCTAACTAGTACACTTGAATTCAATATTCATGCCAATAAATCAACATGCTCCAAATTCATTTATAACACTCTGAATTACTTATTTCAACTTATGTCAAGTCAAATTCAACTTCAAAATCCATTTACTAACTGTTATTCACAATTTCACTTAAAACCCTTTTTTAAAAATCAGCCATAACTTGTCCATTTTTTAGTTTAAATCACTTTAAGCTTTCCTTAAGCTTGTATAACACCCATGTTTAAAACCAACCACCAAAAATTTGAAGAAAGTAACCAATTTTCAAAACTTACCTTTGGAAATGAAGCTCATGGCAGAGGAAGAAGACAAGCAAGGTTCCAGACTTCTCTTTTCTTTTTCTCTCATTCCACGTTTTTATATCCTATATAAAGGAAAATAAAAATCTTCCTTATGAAATGACCATTATAACCTCTCATGTTTCCAATTTTGCTAATCAATCCAACATCATAATCCTCTAATTAAGACCTTGAACTTTTAGCTTGTTTCAAAATTGAGCACAAAGTTTTCAAAATTTACCTTTTAGTCATCAGCCCTGTTTTGAGATGTTACAAATCTCCCATCCTTTAAGAAAATTTGTCCTAGAATTTTCACTGCACACACCGATAAGAACATATCCTCTAATGTTTTCATGTTGTTTCCTCTACTCTAACCCTTCGTAGTTGCAATAATAATTTGTTTTCAATTTCTAAAGAACCCGATCCATTTCTATCTTTTCTCTCATTCTATTGTACACTTAGTTTTGACCTTTGAAAATCCATATCATGTCACTTATCATGTAGAAAGTAACATCAGTTCTTATCACTCAAAATCATAAATTAATCAATTTCCTCATCAATCTCTAATTACCTTGCAATAATACCCAAAATTTTATTCTATCATCATTTGCTACCTCTTAAACTTCCTTAATATATATAAATCATTCTTTATCTCTCTAACTACGTCTACTTGACCAAGAAACACAACCTTAAACCTTCATCATATATAATTAAAACATAAACTTTACAAAATCAAATAATCTTTCTTACTTTACAAAATCAAATAATTAAAACATACACTTTACAAAATCAAATAATCCTTCACATCACTTGACATATCTTTCTTACTTTTAACCAACCTTAGAATCTATACTTCAATATAACCTTTATCATATCTGATCCTTTAAACTCCATCTTTCACTTTCCTTATTCATTTATTACTCCAAAAATCAAAATCTCCTAATAACTTAAGTTATATCTTTTCCCTTATGCTTCCATACTCTTTTCATATCACTCATACTTATCCCTGATCACCAATCTTTTTCGTATCTTCATAACTCTAATAGTCAACATTACTTAAACAAATCATATTCTTTGTAAAATCCTTGTTCAAATCACAATACACATATCATTTTTTTTATCATTTTAAACTTTTCTATCAATCCTTAGCTTCACTCAAACATACAAATCCTCATCTCCTTCACTATATCACATTTACATGATTAAAATACACAACCATAGTCAGATCCACTTCATATTTGGTTAACTTAACCTGACAATATCTTCAAATCTTATAGCTCCAATACACTCTCCATCACATACCCTTGTTAGCCAACGTCAACTCTTTCAATCTAGAATGCAAACCTTTATCATATTCACACTCTTACTTATACATAATACTATTCCTTTGTTTCAAACTCGTAAACTCTGGTTTCATTTATCTTATACATTTGTCACTAAGGCACTTATTCTTGAACTCTTCTACAAATTCCAACCATATCCTTTGATCTTTTAACATTCTTATGGTGACAATTATCCACCATATTCTATCTTATCCACATAATAACAAAACTACTCCATATCACTTTTCCGATTCAAAACAATAGAGATCTTCTATCACTATTATAACATGGTTTCAACTTTATAAAATCAACATTTGATCTTACGAGGTACTTCCCGAGGTGTCTGCTCTTCATCCTGTCTGGCCAGGGCAGGTGAATTACTACCACCATCAGATTTATCACCTCTCACTTTTCTTCGTAAATTCTCATAATCAGATTTCTATTATTTTAATCTTATTCTATTAGAAAAACAACATACTCCTTACACCGTCAGATCAGAAATTTTTCACTTTGTGTTGGCATGTACACATTTTAAAACTCATTTACCTTTGGCTTAAGCCTAGAATTGGTTAAACCTTAGCTTTGATACCATTAAATGTAACACCCCAACCCGTATTCGACCCGGATCCAAATCCGAGGTGTAACATTGACTTTTCAAAACTTATACTTGTATACAAATATGAAAAATTTCCACTTATATTAAATAAAATTTCATAATTCATATTATTACAAATAAAATGTCTTCAAAATTGATCAGAGCGTATATAATTTAAAACATTAATTACATGCCAACTACTTTCAATAAACATAATACATATGATTCAATACTCTTGTCTGATCTGATCATAGTAAATGAATGACTGACCTGTCTTGCTCCTCTTAGCTTTTCTTCTTGCTTCTTGGAACCTATGTGTGAAACACTCACACGCTAAGTTGATGACTCAGTGATGCATAATTAAACTTAACTATAACATCTCATTACTAATTCCTACTATGCATACTTCATAATAATATTAAACTATAGAACACATTATGCATCAAAGCATAAATACATACATATACTTATCATTTCATTATCCTTATTAACATTATTATCATTCATATCTCTTAATTATAAGCTCTTGTACCTAACATTATTATCCAAACAATGTACACATCATTATATAATTTTTGTAACACATTTCATATCACAAAAGCATATGCATCACATGTAATATATTTATTGTTATATCTTTATTAGCCTATGTGCACATGTGAGAACTAAAGATATACGAGTACATAGAGGTTGTGCACATATGTTGTCACCACAGCTCGTATAATTCCCACTAGGGGCATATAGGATTTGTCCTGAATGACCACATATATATCCCGAAGGACCACATATAACACATATATCCCGAATGACCACTTCTTAAGAACCACATACATATTCTAATGGATCAAATAAGTGTACCGAAGTACCATATATATGTTCTAAAGGATTACATATATGTCCTGAAGGACCACGTAGAACCCTCGACTCTTGGCATGCCAACTATACCCCTAGCTCTCATAACACATAATATAGGCATTATTATTTATGTTATCACACATTCACATATTCATATCACATAAACATATAAACTCATGGCTTCTTATCACATATATCATGTAATACTCACATGGAGTCTCATATCTTCTTATCATATATCTCATATCTCATATCACATGTCACATGACTTATATCTTATTATCATATGTTCTCATGAACATATGAATACATATATACTCATCACATAGCTCATACCACCTTTTCACATATTTCATTAGTTTAGTAACCCATAACTTATATAATATTATCATGTGGTCACATATATAACCTAACACATATATCATGGTTACATAGAGTGTATCATATAAATATATTTTCTCATGGCTAATAATCACATACTTAACATATAAACATATGCATGTATTCATGTCCACAAAGAAATTATATCAATATTACACTTGCATTCATGGATTCATACAATCTAGTAGTATAAATAGACTTCTCGCAAGTCTTATTTTCATAAAACACTATACATAATAACATGCACTCACCTTATCCTCACTAGTTCAAGTCGTGCACTTATCTCTTTCTTGCTCAATCTTATCTCGTTGACTCATCAGATACTTGCTTCTGATTAACATCTGCACAATTATACGACTTCTATAAATATCAGAGTTCAAATCGTTTATAACCAATCAATAAAACATAAGCTGAAAGAAACACTTAACTGAACATTTTATATTCCATAGTATCGATACTCCCCATATAGTACCGATACTACTCTTCTATGATGTCGATACCCCTCTTCGGTACTAATACCATTTTTACATTCGATATCAACAATTTGATAATGGTATCGATAGTAGATACTTGGTATCGATACCCCTTCAACCAATACTGATACCACCTTTTAGGTATGATACTTCTTAAAGATTTCATCCGATTTTATCATATGGTATCGATATTGTTCCTTCAGTATCGATACCAAAGCTAAATTTCTACTCATTTTGCTTTGAAGTATCAGTACTAGATGAACAATACCAATACCCCATGCCCTAAAATTATTTATTTTAACCCGAAAAATCACTCATACTCAGCTAATTTCCTTATTTTACTCTTCTTTCAAGCTTTTAAACTCAACCACACTTATTCAAATCAACTATTTAACTCATCTTAACCTCCCATATCTAACTTGTACACTTGAATTCAATAATCATGCCAATAAATCAACATGCTCCAAATTCATTTCTAACACTTTGAATTACTTATTTCAACTTATGTCAAGTCAAATTCAACTTCAAAACCCATTTACTAACTCTTATTCACAATTTCACTTAAAAACCCTTTTTAAAAATCACCCATAACTTGTCCATCTTTTAGTTTAAATCACTTTAAGCTTGTATAACACCCATGCTTAAAACCAACCACCAAAAATTTGAAGAAACTAACCAATTTTCAGAACTTACCTTTGGAAATGAAGTTCACGGCAGAGGAAGAAGACATGCAAGGTTCTAGATTTTTTTTTTCTCTCATTCCACGTTGTTATATCCTATATAATGGAAAATAAAAATCTTCTTTATGAAATGACCATTATACCCTCCCATCTTTACAACTTTGCTAATCAATCCAACATCAAAATTCTCTAATTAAGTCCATGAACTTTTAACTTGTTTCGAAATTGAGCACAAAGTTTTCAAAATTTAACTTTTAGTCACCAACCCTGTTTTGAGATGTTACAATTCATCGCCCAACTATCTTCTCACTTTTATATTGGTCACTAAAGTTTATTTTTTTAATTTAATCACTTAACTTTCAAATTACTCATATTTTAATCACTCTAACTTATTTTATTAATATACGAGGGCTTTGTGATTTTTGAGTTTGGGTATAATTTTAAATTTATTTTTTCAATTTTAATTATATATTAATAAAATAATAATAAAAAATCATCTCACAAAAAATACTAATAAAATAAATTAGAGTGATTAAAACAGAACAATTTGAAAGTTGAGTAATTAAATAGAAGATTTCTAAACTTTAGTTACCAAATAGGAGTGAGAAGATAGTTGAGTGATGAATGATATAATTTATCCATAAAAAATGCCACATACAAAAATTCCATTAAGTTTTTAACGACAAAGTATCAAAATGAAACATAAACTAAATGTTAGATATGCTTTTTTAAAAAAAGTTAAGGTTCCAAAACGGAAAAAAGTAATAGTTTAGGTACTAAACATACAATTTACCCTATTTCTTAGTGGCAGTTGATAATAGTGATCATAATAAAAGTGAATCAAAAGTTCAATGACTGTTTGCAAGTTTTAAAAGTTCAATGACCAAATGCAAATACCCTAAAAGTGTGATGACTATTTGAGTAATTTAAATTTTTCATTTCATTTTATACTTAATACGTGTTTATATTTATATATGTGAAATGTCGTTACTTAATAAAAGAAAAATCTTTCTTTTTATTATTGCAATCGTATATGAATATATTACGCATATTGTATGAAAAGAAAGCTTGAAAAAGATGAAAACAAAAAACAAAAATTCAAACAAAAAAACCTGTGAATCAATTAGTCAAAACTCCGACATTCTTGAAGTTGAACTACCCCCCTCGTCTTCTATAAATACCCATTCCATTCTCTTCATTCAACATCAAATCAAATTCATCTTACACTCTATTCTTAAGTAGCTTTATACATGGAGTTCTTGGAGCTATCCCAAGATTTTCTCAGCTTAGCCATGGCGGCTTGTCTTCTTTATTTCTTCTTGAGATTGTTATTCTCTTGGTGGGTTCTTCCCATTCGAGCTTACCTTAGGATTAAGAAGAATGGGTTTGGAGGTCCAACTCCTAGTTTTCCACTGGGAAATATTACAGAGATGAAAAATAGTAAGAATGTTAACGATTCTTCACTTGGATTCTCAAGTATTTCCCATGATATACACTCATCGGCGTTTCCTTATTTTGCAAAGTGGCAAAAGACTCATGGTAAGTCTTTGCCTGGTTTCATATACTTGTAAGTTTCAAACCCTGAATTTGATGGTGACGAACTTTTTTGTTCTGTTTGGTTTGCAGGAAAAGTTTTCATCTACTGGTTGGGGACTGAACCATTTTTGTATATTGCTGAGCCGGAGTTCCTTAAGAAAATATCTTCGGGAGTTGTGGGGAAGAGCTGGGGAAAACCCTTGGTGTTTAAACTTGATAGGAAGCCTATGTTCAGAAGTGGATTATTGATGGTTGAAGGAGACGATTGGGTTCGTCATCGCCATGTTATCACTCCTGCATTCTCCCCATCTAACTTGAAGGTATCTCTTCTTTCCCACTTTCGTAAAATACTTTTTTTCCTTGATTTTACGGTGATTATAAGATAGTATTCGTTTAAAATATTTTTTAATTATTAACAAAGTATATTCTATATAAATGTTCAAACACGATTTTTAAGAATAATATTTAATTTTACTACTGAATCACGTCGTGTACGAAAATTATTCTAATTATACTACTGAATCACGTTGTGTACCATGCGTACGAAAATTGATTCTAATTTTGATAATGTAGCCTATGGCGAGTTTGATGGTGGAGCCGACCACGATGATGCTGAACAAGTGGGCAACCCTAGTAAGCTCGGGTCAACCCGAAATCGGTGTGGAAAGAGAAATCACAACCACGGCAGCGAAGATCATTGCGAGGACGAGCTTCGGTTTGAGCAGCCAAATGGGGAGTGAAGTGTATGAAAAATTGAGAGCCGCACAAATCACACTTTTCAACTCCAACCGCTACGTGGGTGTTCCTTTCAGCAAATGGGTTTGTCTCAAGAAAAACCTAGAAGCCAGAAAACTTTGTTAATATATAGCCATATACCACGACCACCAATTATGACCCCTGACCATGCTTGATTTTGAGATAGTGAGAATCAAGTATCAAAATTCATTTTTGAGTTAATAAGTGGTATTCAATTTATTGATCGACTAATCTAGATCGGATACTGCAAAGGCAAGGGCAATCCTCCTAATTCAGTTTGCTTCATTCACAAACACTCAAATTAGAATCATTGACTTTACTTATAGAATCTAGTGTCTTATCCCACTAGACTAACTGATTGTTGGTTATCAAAATTCACTTTTACAATCGGGAAAGTGGAAGGTTTCCATCGAACAGGGGAGTGCAGATATGAACCATGAATACTTTGAATTGACACCGGAGAAATCACCACATTGTGCACCAAAAAAAGGTAATTAGTTCTTCCTTTCTCGTTAACATGTCTTGATCATGGTACTTATTACGGGCGAACCATAAAGCCTAAACAGTGACTAGAATTTTTTTGTGCTTCTATGACGGACTAATGCTGGATAACCAATATAAAAAATTATATTTAGCCAATTTTAATTGGCATAATACCAAAATTAGTCCAAACATTTACTAAAATATCATTTATACCCTTATTCTTTCTTTTGGAACATTTTTGGCCCCTTAAAATTTCATTTTTATGATAAAAAATCTCATAACATTTGATCAAATAGTTACTTTTGCCATTGTTATTTTTTATTTACATTTTGGCTCTGAAAGTTTTCATTTTAAGATAAAAAAAAATTCATATTTTAAAATGTTAATAATTTGTTAAATAACAATTGCAATCTATATATAAGTCTTTTTACTTTAAAATAAATCGTTAAGAGTCAAAATACTTAAAAAGGAAGAATATGGATTATAGTGATTATTTGATGAAATATTAGTTTTTTTTTTGTTACACCATGCCATTTTAATTTATGGAGGAAGGTTTCTTCACGAAACTACCGCTTACCGATAACGATGGAAACTAGAAGTAGTGGCGGATGTACTAAGCCTCTATAAGGGTTAAGTGCATCCCCATTATTTTAGAAATGTGGTTAAATTTAACTTAATGTGTTAAGGAAAAAAGAAAAAATTACAATTTTTACATACCCATTATTTTTAAGAAAAAAAAATTAAAATTTTAGACCCCTATTATTAAATTTGTGGATTCGACACTGAGTAGAAGCAATTTATCTAATGAATTCTAATTGCATTGGACGGATAAAAGTGGAACACCCAAATTTAGAATAAGAAGAGAATAATTTTTTATTCCTCATATATAACGCAAATTTACTTTTCTTTTTCTACATTTATTTCCATTCATTTTTTTATTCCCTAAATCAAATTCTATTTATGCTGGGTTTATAACAAAAAAAATCACTATTTCAAAATAAAAAATGTATAAATGTATATTTATTAATAAATTTAATTATTTACAGTTAAATAATAATTTGAATTCATTCACTTAATATGCATAATGTCACGGGACTAGATTACTGCTAGCAAGCTCGTGCGGACTTAGACGTTTTCAAGGTCGAAAATCGACTAAGTAACCCAAACCTTCACTAATCAAGAAAGCTTAGAACGTTGCAAAAACAAAGGAAATGGTGAAAGATAATGAGATGGGTGCACAAAGAAAAATGAGAGAGTTTTGAGTGAATGCTAACTTGTATTCCTTAATCTGAAGTGTGTAAATGAAGTGGGGGTGAGCTTACTTTTATATTTGGAGCCCCCTACAATCAACAATCAAGATTAGATTACATCAAGGGTCAAGATGAGAGCCCTACTTTACCTACAAGCTAAAAATAAGGAATACTTGTGGGAATTATCTGTAAGATAATTTCAAATAATTATCATACCTTATCACACTCCAAGGTGGATGGGCTAGCTCTTCTAGGTCTTCTGGAAGGCCCAAAATGTGGTAAAGGTAGTCTCTGGCAGCTTTGAAAGAATTGGGCTCGATCATGGGCTGGTGGTCCATGAAATTCTCCCCTACTAGTTCTAGTGACGCCCTCGTTGCACGACTAAAGTGAAATTGGTCTATCATATCTCGAAATTGTCATAGGGCTTCAGAAGGTTCCTAACTTCCCGCACTCTCGGGAAGCCCCTTCCATTGAATAAAGTATTCATGCCTTGGTCGTTGTCCCACTCGATGAAAGACTCCCTCGGTGTGGATGACTTCTACTTCTTTCTCGTAAGAGACCTTTACACCAACTGGAACTCGGAGTGACTTGCCTCGATCTAGCTCCTCCTCATCTTGATGGTACGATTTCAACAAACTCACATGGAACACATGATGAGCTCGGATGGTCGAAGGTAACTCCAATCTATAGGCCATAGTGCCTACCCGCTTCACAATTTTAAACGGCCCCTCGTATCTTCGCACAATCTCTTTGTGGTATGGGTTGCACAAGATCCCACTTAATTTGGCAAGGACTAGATCGTCAACCTCAAAATTTATGTCACGACACTTTCGATCCACCCACTTTTTGGTTCACTTCTCGGCCTTGTGTAAACAAGCTCGGGCTAATTCATATTGTTCTTGTCACTCATTGGCAAATTGGTATACTGTTGGATTCGGCCCCTTGTGCCCGGTCACAACTTGGTGTGAGCGGCTGCTGCCCTGTAACAATCTCAAATGGAATTTGATTTTTCGTTTCACTCCTCAGCAAATTGTAAGAAACTGGGCTATATCCAACAATTTCGGTCAGTCACGTTGCGTGGCACTCACATAATGCCTCAAGTAGATCTTTACGACTGTATTCACTCTCTTTTTTACCCATCAGTCTATGGATAAACACTCGTCGAGAAGTTCAAGCTTGACCCCATCAATTTGAACAACTCTGTCCAGAACCTCCTAGTAAACCTTGTGTCCCTGGTCACTGATAATCGTCTTTGGGACACCCTAGTACTTCACCACGTACTTGAGAAATAGATGGGTTGCCTCCTCGGCTGGGCATACTTTGGATGCATGCTGGAATAACGTTCCATACTTGGAAAATCTATCAATCATGACCATGATGCTAGAAAATTCATCGGAAACAGGCAAGCCGATAAGGAAATCCATGGAAACACTTTCCCATGGTCTTTCGAGGATTGACAAATGTTGTAACAACTGGTCTCTTCTACTCTACCTTGTCTTGCTGGCACACAAGACAAGTCTTCACATATGCCTCAACATCATTGCCCATGTACGACCAATAATAGTGTTCCGCTATCAAGGCCAAAGTATAGTGAATCCCCAGATGTCCCTCCCACTTGGAATCATGACATTCATTCATGAGCTCCTTTCATAATCCTTCAAATTGTAGCACATAGAGGTGGTTCTCTTGAGCATACAACAAGCCTCCATTGAGCCAAAACTTTGGAGTCTTGCCCTCATTGGCAAACTCAATCAATGAAGTGGGCCATCGGATCATGGGACAACCCCTCCTTGATGCGTTCATGCATCTGTCCCGTCGGTAAACTTAAAAGCTCCATGTCATACCTTCAGCTTAAGACATCAGCCACAGAATTCACTTTCCTTGGTTTGTGCTACAAGGATAAATTAAACTTGGTAAGAAACTCTTGTCAACGAGCCTGCATTGATGATAACTTTTTCTGGGTTAAGAAGTAAATGTTGGCAACATTGTCGGTAAACACCATGAACTGGATCTAAGCAAATAATATCGATATGTACGTAAACAGTGTACAACTGCAATCATTTCTTTCTCATAGATTGTGTATCTCATCTCGATCTCATTGAGCTTCCGGGTTTCATAAGCAATCATATGCCCTTCTTGCATTAGAACCCCACCAATGACAACGTTGGATGCATCAATGAATACCTCAAATTGCTTGGTTGATCTGGCAACACCAAAACTGGCTCGTTTAACATAGCAAGCTTGATTTCGTCAAAGGCACTTTGACACTTCGGGCCCCAATCCCACGTCTTGTCTTTCTTCAATAATTTAGTCAATGGGGTGGTGATTTTTGAGTAACCCTTGACAAACCTCCGGAAATAGTTGGCCAACTGATAACTTCCTAAAAAGGCTACTTTTAAGGCTTTTTCACTTAAGTTATTGTTTGTTTAAAAGCTCATTTTAGGCATTTTAGGATCATGTAGTTGCATATAGTTGCATTTGTGGTGGTAGTGTTATTTTATTTCTTAATGGTACTGCTTGAGGGAAAGGTGCAGTTTGTTTGTGGTGTGCAGGGAAAAGCAAGAAAAAGGATTCTTTGGGAAGCAATGCCGCGGCATCACACGTTGCTAAAGCAAAATGAAATGCCTTGATATTTCTGGCGCATAAAAAGAAAAAAAAGATATTTCTGCACAAGGACAGCCGGCACTAGACAGCTGTCGCTGCACGTGAAGGACTGCTGTAACTGCCTGCCAGAGCCGCCAGAGGACAACTGCCACTTGGAGGATAAAATTCACGCTCAACATGTGATTCTAGGGGTATGAGGGGTATTTTGCACCCAACAATATCATCATTACCCCTAGATATTTTTTTATTATATATGACACCTCATGGGAGAGAAGAAGAGAGGATTCACGCACACGCATACTGTAGCAAAACTCAGATTTTTATTTTCTTTTTCCTTTCTTCTTCTTTGGAATGTTCCTCCATTGATAAAGCTCCAAGGAGTGACAAGCTAGGCTCCGAAATGAGCTAGCGAGCTAGGTGGTTCACGGTGGCCGAGAGGAGACCTCCGGTGGCACGTCGAAGGCTTCTTCTCAACTTCCCTTTTTGCTGCTATTTTATATTTATTTGTGGGTTGTTGGAACAAATATTTTCATGACTTTGTGTTTGGATATTTTGAACCCCACCATGAACTAACTTATTTGGTGGTGGTTGATTTAATGGTTGTTTGAACTTTATTTTTAATGGTATATTTAAGTTTATTTTGGTTCTTTATTTTCTTTGCTTATGAATGCTTCACCATCTAGGCTTGTAAGAGGCATGTAAATGTCCATTTCTTAGATGAAAGTTAGGTATTCGGAAGAATCCTATAATAAAAATACTTGTAAGTATTCGGAAGAAATGCAAGATAAGATCCTCATATGCAATGAGTTATAGTATTTTCAAGGGGCTTTGAACCGGCCTAGGAATATTATAACTTAATCCCTTAGATCTCGGAAGAGACTAGGATAGGATTTCAACGACTAAAAAGGGCGTCTTTATCAATAGGGTAGGCTGGCCAACATCGTTGAGTGAGAGCAGATGCCTTGGCATCCTATTCTGTTAGGTTCTTTTGAACACTTTAGGAAAGCTCTGTCGAGTAAGTAAAGACCAAGTAGCTTAAATATACTTGAGAAATAAGTTTAGCAAACTTAGATCAATCCCTACCATTCATTCTCTTGGAAGCTTGTCATGTGAGGATTATTTTCTTTACATTCTATTCTCTTTTTATTTACTGTTTTTACCATTTTTCATTGCCTTTACATTTCACCATACTCAAAATTAAACATCCATCATTGCCATTGCATTTCTATTTGCTACACCATCAGACCATCACTCCATATCCACCAGCATACACATTTACATTGCCGTGACATTTGTATATATCAAAACTAACTATACTTAGATAGAATAGTGCATTTCTTTGGTTAGACTTTTGTAATTTCACCCAATCCCTATGGAGACGATACTCACTCATCATTATATTACTTGAGCGATTGTGTATATTTGCACATTATTTGCGTATAATTTATAGTACTCACAACACGCGAACACCAACCCTAAGAATGACCTTAGCTACATCACCTTGGTTGGCATATCCTATTCATCAATGGATCAAATTTTGTCCCTATTCATCCAAATCTTGCCACCTCCAACAATGTGGCCAAGGAAATAAACCTCTTTTTTGGCAAATGAGCATTTCTCTTCTTTAACAAAGAGTTTATTCTATCGTAAAACTAGGAACACTTGCCTCAAGTGTTCAATATGCTCCTCTAACATCTTGCTATAGATAACGATGTAGTTGAGGTAAACTACAATGACTCGATCCGAAAATGGTTGTAAAACCTTGTTCATCAGGGTACAGAAAGTGGTAGAAGCATTCATGAGGCCAAAGGGCATCACAAAGTACTCATAGGAACCATACCTAGTCACACAAGCTGTCTTCAGTTCATCTCCCTCGGCTATCCTGACTTGGTAATAGCCTGATCGTAAATACAACTTGGTGAATCACCTTGCATCACCAAACTGATTAAACAAGTCCACAATGAGAGTAATTGGGTACTTGTTCTTTACAGTGAACTTATTCAAAGCTCGGTAATCGATGCACATCCGTAAATAACCATTATGCTTCTTTTAAAACAACACTGGTGTACCATAGGGGGACTTGGATGGTCGGATGTATCCATCATCAAGGAGATCCTTCAACTATTTTCATATCTCCTCTAACTTGGGCGGAGCCATTCGTAAGGGGCTCGGGCAGCTGGTTCCGTATTTGCACAAGCTAAATATTGTAATCTACCTCACTCTTTGGAGGCAACTAAGTAGACATCACATCTTTGAATTCTGCCAAAACATGACTCACCACGTCGGTAACTTCCTTGGTTGTGACTTGCTCATCACACACCAAGACAACCAAGAAGGTCGACTCTTCCTTGCGCATTGCCTTCGAGAATTGAATTATAGCCAAAACTTTAGCCCCCACTCCATATGACCATTTTACTGAAGACAGTGCATACAGGAAATCCTATATGGGATTAATACGGGATTTTGTAAATATTACGAATATTTATATTGATTATTTGTAATATAATTTATTATGGGATGATGAATTATCTTTTAGGATCAGATTTATTATTTTATTAGGAAATAAGGTTGGGTTAAAACAATATTTTTAGTTATTATTTTATTAGGAATTAGAGTTAAGACATGTTTAGTTTATTATTATTTTATTCCTTAGTTATTTAGGACCTTTAGAACTCAGCCCCTATATAAAGGAGGCTTCATTCAACTTTGTAATTCTTTGATTAATAATACAACGAGAGTTCATTTTTGTAAGTGTTGATTGGCTTGTGCCTTCGAAGCTTCTTCTCCTTGAGTCCTTTCAAGTTCTTGTGAAGGAGATTAATCTTCACACTCCAATTTGCCTTTTCATTGCAACTAGGAGGGTTGGTTAGAGCCATATTATCGTGTTTTCCTTTTCATTGCGACTAGGATGACTCGATAGGATATTATCCAATAATTTTCCACATATCCATCCATGTCATCAATCATCTTTACAGTTCACTTTCATAAGGGAGATATTTTGATTTCTTGATTATTTTACTTTATTTTCAATTCCTTTATCTTTTGTTTATCTTGTTTTAATATTGTTTCTTACCTTGTTTTCATCACCTAAAAGAAACCCTAAAGAACCCTAGCTATTGCCGCCACATTCCCTATTCATTCCTTATTGTTCTTCATCGAGTCTAGAGCTTTCTAGATTTGATTCTTCAACAAGAGCAATGTTCATTAACCCGCCACTGCTTCCCTATCACTCTGGAAGGTCGATTCACTAGAATAATGCACTGCTGCTTTGGGTCCATGATGCACAAACAATCGATAAAAGGAATAGGGAAAGCATTGATCCGGTCCAAGAAACTCAACTCAAGCACAAAGTTGAAGTCATCAAGAGGAATCACCTTGATGGCTTCCCTGCCAAACCAACCTCCAACGGTTAACTTAATTTCCTTTGCATCCCCCGTAATCGAAACTTCTTTGGTGTTCACAGTTTTGATGGAACCACTTGTCTTCTCCAAATAAAGACCAAGTTTCTCGAAAACTTGTTCTGACATGAACAACTCTGAGTCACCTGTGTCCACTAGTGCACTCAATTTCTGGCCAGCAATGTTGATGTCAATGAACATCAACCCCTTCTTTTTCAACCCTTCTTGACCTCCATGGTGCTAAGGATGGAGCCAAGCTTAAGAGTCTTACTCTCCTCTCCATCTTTCTCCTTGATGGCCGAGAGTTTATTCTTTTGTGAATAGTCCCTTGCCAAATGCCCTTGCAGTTGTAATATTGGATAATTTGCTTGTCTTTCTTATCCAAGTGCTTACCATTAGAAGGATTTCCAATACAACTCGAATCTTTGTCAAACTTGGACGCCTTGTCCCTATCATCATTGTTGTCTCTGAACTTTGGCTTTGGTTTGGAGTCCACATTCTTGACACCAAGCTCAATTATTGACTCGGCCATTATCAAGGGAATCTAGAGCTCCTTGAGACCTCATCACCTTAGCTCATTCTTCGTCCATGGCTTCAACTCATCCATGAAGGTGAAGAAACTATCCTCCTCACTCAAACTTATGACTTGGAGACTTAGTTCGACAAATTTTCAAACATGCTCCCTTAATGACCCTTCCTTCTTGAGACGCCTCAACTTAGACCACGCCTATTCTTTAACATACTCCAGGTAGAAATTTTCCTTGAACTCAGCTTGGAACTCTGCCCAAGTCTCAATGGTAGCATTCTCACGCTCCACATTGTTCCACCTAGTCACCACCACATAATGGCAACTTCCGACAAGTAAACGCTAGCGATGCTTATTTTATTGGAATCCTCAGTGATGCTCATGGCTGTAAAGTATTGATCTAAACCCTAAAAAAATTCTCAACATCCTGGGCAGACCTTGTCTCTTTGAACTTGTTTGGCTTAGGAATGTCGCCCAAGGCTTTTGGTGCAACGGCAGCTACGCTATTCCCGAACGCAGCTTTGCACACTAGTAACTCATTCTTGAGCAACTCAACCTCTCTTTTCAGCCCTTCCACATCATAGTCAGAACCCTTACTCTTGAGTTCCTCAACTTCATTCCTTAAAGCCACCACCATGGTTTCCAATAAATCATCTCGATCAAACGTCTTTTCATCCAACTCATTGAGTGTCACCTGAATCTCCTTCTTGATACTCTCCAAGGACTCCAACTTATCGAGATCCAATGATCCCAGCCTTTCAAGGTCTACGAACTCCAGCATGTCCAACACTCCCTTGGTTTCCTTAATGGAGACCTCGAGCCTAGTAACCTTATCTTGAATAGACATGAGAACATCTTTTGATGGTGCTCTCTTTTTTCCAACATTGCGACTTGCATTCCCATTGGAACCTGTCGCCTCGCCTTGTTGTGGTGTCATCTCGAACCAACAAAAATCATCAAAAACAAGCTCTGATACCACTTGTCACAGAGCTAGACTGCTGCTAGCAAGTTTGTGCGGACTTAAACGTTTTCAAGGTCAAAAATCGACTAAGTAACCTAAACCTTCACTAAGCAACCCAAACCTTCACTAAGCAAGAAAGCTTAGAATGTTGCGAAAACAAAAAAAAAATGGTGAAAGATAATGAGATGGGTGCACAAAGAAAATAGAGAGAGTTTTGAGTGAATGCTAACTTGTATTCCTCAATCTGAAGTGTGTAAATGAGATGGGGGTGAACCTCCTTTTATAGTTGGAGCCCCCTACAATCAACGGTTAAGATTAGATTATATCAACAGTCAAGATGAGAGCCCTAATTTATCTACAAGCTAAAAACAAGGGATAATTGTGGGAATTATCTCGAAGATAATTTCAAATAATTAAATTCCCTAAGATAATTTCAAATAATTAAATTCCCTAAGATAATTTCAAATAATTATTATGTCTTATCATACTCCAAGGTAGTCTTGAACGAATTGGGCTCGTTCATGGGCTGACGATCCGTGACAATAAGTATTAGTCATGCCATGTTAACCAGAACCATAAAGCGTCTTTTTATATCGATCAACTATTGTTGGAAGACCCATATAATTTTTTGTACTTGTGGAGTTCAAAACTTTTAGAATTTGTCAACCATCCCTCATGTTCTCATCAATGACATTTAAACTGAAGAAAATCTCAGACTTGTTAAATTAATCACATGACCTATGTTGTCACCATAAATTTTCAAGATTTCTTTGATTTGCGAAGGCTCGTAAGTCTTTGCCTTTCCGAAAATGAGGCAATATTCTGCAAAGAGAAAGTGGAATATCATGGGAGCATACCTATTAATTTTAACTCCTTGTAAATCACCAGAAGAAACTGCCCCTATGTAAAAAAGAGAACAATCCTTCACTACAAATTAGAAATAAATAGAGACTCAAAGGTTCCCTTATTAGAGACCTCATTGAGGCACCAAACTTTCGCTTATCACGCCATTGATGATCACTGAATAAGTCATTGAGTAGATACAACGCCTCAAAAAGTCAATCTCAGTAGGTGAAAAACCCAACTTCGACATAGTTATCCAAATAAAATTTTATTTGACTCTATTATATGTCTTACTCATGTCGAGTTTTAAACCAAAGTAACCCATTCGACCATCTCTCTTCTTCACGAAAAAATGCTACAATTCATAGGTTGTGATAATGTTATTCGTAATTAATCTTCCCAGAAGGAATGCATTTTGTGCATCAATCGTCGAAGCAGTGGATGTAAAAAGATTCTAGAAATAATTCTGGGCTAAGTTTTCCATTCCCATTTCATTACCAATTCGACCTCCATCATTAGATTCAATAGAGACTATTCTATTTCGACGGTTTACACAAGAGACAAACTGGTGGAAAAAAATCGTATTATTGTTCCCATTTTCCAACCAATTCGCACATGCCCTTTTCTCCTAATATAATTCGAATTTACCCTCTTACAAATTTAACTTTAGCCTTGTGCCAACAATCTCTCCCGATACCTCATATGTTGGGGTTAACACAAATAAATCCACTAATTTCTTCTGAAGCTTTAAAGTTGTCAATCGAGTGGTAAGACATGCTCTTAAACCTCTTTTTCGGTCCATGACTAATGTAACTCAATTTGTCTGGTACCATACCCTTAGCGACATTCCATAATTGTTTAACCACCTTTTCACAAGATCCCCTATAATCATAATGCTTCAAATTTGAAATTCCATCCTTGTATGGCATTAGACGTAGACACAATGTTTAAATACAACGGACCATGATCCAAGAAAGCATGCAAAATATGATGTAAATAGTAATAGGAGAAAAGTTGCATCCATGAGGTGCTTACTAAATCATTATCTAAACGCCCCTTATGTTATTATCAGTTATTTTACCTCTCTCCCACGTGTATCAATGCCATTGTATCTTTGTCTAACAAACTATAGTCCTTAATCATGTATCTGGAGGCATTCATTTGTCTTTCATTGCGGATTAACCCTTCTTCCTTCTTAAAAAAATGTTCTCATTAAAATCACCTATCACCAATCACGTGACATTTGAAATATCATTCAGTCATCGTCGAAGATCTCAAGATTTAGTTCTTTTATTCTCTTCAAGTGCACTACAGAAATGAATTCATCGTCACGTAAAATCATAGAGTAATAAGGACATCAATATGAGAACTCAAAACATAACTCAAAGAAACATCACACGTTAACTTCCAAGCCAAGCACAAACCACCATTAGGACCTTATGGCTCAACTTCAATTCCATGTAAAAAGCCATAAATTTTTCAAACCTTTTCCATACGTGAATTCTGTAGTTTTGTCTCTAGGAAAAAAACTACAAATATGTTAGCATCTCTCAGCATGTGTTAGAGAAGACGAATTATCCTAGGCATCCTCAATCCCTAGACGTTCCAACATATGAGTTTCATTGTGTTTGACTGACCTGTAATTTTAGACTTGTCGATTGACTGAGGTTTTCAACAATATTATCAACAACATAACTCAAAACTAATGGGACTTCTTTGCCTCTTCGCCCCTCCTAATTAGCCAAAGGGTTATATTCTTAGACCATTAGCACATCCGACCCCTTTTGAACAATAGATTCATTTGTAATATGTAACCCCCACAGACCGATAAGGGTAGCCCGATCCGATCCGGGTAGTCACATTAGGGCCACTGGAGCGACCCACTGTAAAAATAGCGGAAAATTTAAAACTTTTTATCAGAACAAGTAAACTTATAAAATCAGTTTTCGCTATTTAAAAATAAAACAGATTTCCAAACACGTATATAAATCAAAATACAATTACATGCCCCCTAATCACATGTACCATACTCTGCAACAACGCCGGACGAACTCCCTTACTGAAGTCGATAGATGCACTGGTACAATTCTTTTAACCTGAAAAGGTGAGTAATAGAGTGAGCTTTGGAAAGCTCAGTAATACAGAACTACCAGATGATGCTGATGAACGTGCAGATACAGATAAATATTTATTTCCTTATTGTTTCCGAACATTTACATATTTTTATGCTGAGCAGGGATCCTACTGATATTTCAGGTGGTAACGGACAATGAGCTTTCAGTTCAGAGAAATATTTCGGATGACTGAGTTCAGGAGATCAGAATAGGTTATCTAGTGTGTTCCCGCAAAACCTGTGAAAAGATACATATCTTTTCTTTTAAAACAGTGGCAATTCAAAACATATTTTTATTCAAAAACCATATTAATCCATCCAACCAAACACACAATAATGTGTAGGTTCCCCATAACCATACACCACCAACACACCAAGTAAGGCCCTGAGCACAAAGCAGAGGAGCCTGCAGAAACGGTAACGATAACTTCCTCCAACAACACCCTCCCATAAAACATTTATCAAAAACCATAGTAATCCCTCCAACCGAACACACCTTAATGTGTAGGTTTCCCAGAACCATACACCCACCAACACACCATAATGTGTAGGTTCCCCAGAACCATACACCCACCAACACACCAAGTAAGGCCCCGAGCATAAAGCCGAGGAACCTGCATATATAGTAACCTCCAACAATACCCCCAAATAAAACATGTTCCGTCAGTAAACGGATATATCAAAAATCAAAACATAATTCAAGTATCAGATCAGAATCCATGTCAGATATCATATCAGAATCCATGTCAAGTATCAGATCAGAATTCAAATCGAAAATCAGATAAAATATTCATGTAATTAGGGAACACACCAGAGTTTATAGGTATTATTTAGAGGTATTGTATCAGGCAGAGAAACACAGTTATTCAGTATGTGGATAGAATGTTGGAATTTAGAATCACTATTGGAAGAGTTCATTTAGCATTCAAGTCTATTCCAGTTACTTCGGGATTTTCCAGAGTAATTCCGGACGTTTCTGAATTCCAGATACATATTGTACTCCCGTTCAGTTCAGTTTGGTCTTCGTGGTTGATTTGTCTAACAAATATTCAATTCTTAGTACCGAATGCAATCTAGAGTTTAGTTGAGCTGAATACTTCCAAAATTATCATTGAGCTAAACTTGAGTAGACGAACATGCATTCAAGTAATATCTATATCATTCAGGTACTGACATATTATTAAGGTTGATCGACTCACTTAAGTTATGTTCCATAACTTTTAAAGGTAGTCCAACACCTATGCTTATTTGGATTCCTTAATTAATCCAAGACATTTACTTATTATAGGCCATAAGGGTATTTTGGTAATTTTGGTATTCAGTTTTGTTCCATTCATTTCAGAGCTCGAGGATATCCAATCATTCTTGAGCTTGGTGGTATTCTTGGGTCATTTCTATTACAGGGGTATTTTGGTCATTGTACAAATTCAGTGTACTTTAATCATTTCATTCTGTCTGATCTTACTATTAAATTCAATCTTATCATTTATTTCAGTCATTTCGAACAATTTTGACAACAGAACAAACCCCGACAAATTGTTCTTCAGGTATTTACTCATAACTCGGATATTTCCGGGTCAAGTGCCTTCTCAGATTTTACAAACGGAATATCAGGAATTTTCCTGTACTAAGTCAGGATCTTAACAATTAAATCCGTACTTAATCGAGTTAAGTACGAATCCCCTAAGTATTTTCTCATTCAAAGTCAACTTAGACTATTCTACCTCTTAAGGGCATTTCCGTAATTTCTTAACCAGATAATTTCGATATTAGCTCTTAACGAAAATAGTATAATTTAGAGATCCTATGATTAATTGCTTTCTTGAACACTCTCTGATCTTGAAACGGTTCTCTTAACATACTTCTAGTATCCTTCACAAACTCTCGTAAGATTAAAACCGGTTATCCATAATTTCCAAATAAAACTAACATTTCTATGCACATCAATATTTTTATCAGATCAATATGTCTGTAAAATCCTTTTATCTAACTTCCATATTCAAATCTTATCTTTTTATAACATAAGGGTATTTTTGTAATTTTACCCTATCGGGGTGTTCTCATAATTTCTCATCCAAGTACCTTTAACATTTAACCTTTGATGAAATAAATTATAAGTTGCATATACAGGGCTGATTTCTTTATCACTAATCACAAACTTGTAATTTAATCTAACAATTCCTCAATCTCTTATATTTGTCATTCGATCCGTAATCAGTTACATAATTTCTACCACATCATATCGAGTGTATAAATTATTCAACTCCACAAAAGTGACCAACATTATCTTGTTCATGCATTTATCAACATCAACATGTTCCATAAAGCATAAAGAGGTGGTAAAGTATTACCTCGATTTCTGTGCAATACTGATTGACCATAAAAATTCCATTCGAACGCCTTTGATCTTCAATTCAACTTCCAATAATTCCTCAGATACATATCAACATAAATTATATCAGAAACGGAGCTTAATTACGATAAACTGATCAAATCGGGTGATAAATCAGTGAATGACGGCTTACCGGGTTCGAATTTGGCGAAACGGACTTCGGATTCGGATTCAGGACGTCGAAAGCATAAAATATGACTTTTCAGAAATTTGGAATTTTCGGTCAAAATCGAAGTCAACAGGTTTGACCGGCAATTTCGAGGCCTTCGGGTTCGAATTTTGAAAAACGGACAGCGGAATCGAATTTGGAACGTCGAAAAATGTCAGGATAGGTATACTCGGTCGAAGTCAAAGGTCGTTTAATGCCCGGTCAAAGCCGGTCAAAGTTTTGGTCAACAGTGGTCAACATCGGTCAACAGTCAACGGGTCAACGGTCAACGGGTCGAGTCGGGTTATGACCGGTCAAACCGGTCAAAATAGTTCCAAAACCGGTCAAACCGGTCACTTTTTCCTTCCCCACGCGCAGTGGCGGCGCGTGGGGGCGTGTGAACAGTGATAAAATCCTGGAAAAATTTCTAAAAATTATTTTGAGCGATTTCGAGATACTTACAAAGCTCGATTCACAATTTTGAACGGCGGAGAGCTCGATTTCAACAAATCAGAAACTTTGACCGCTTCACCTCCTCACGCGTCGCCGTCGACGGAGACCAAGGATGACACCGGCAAACTCGGAACGATGCAACGAACACGATGGTGCGGGAGGTGTCGTAAACGGATGACCCGATCGTCGTGAATCGATGAAAAACCAACTAAAACCGAGTTATTACCGACGATACTTCCGACTGAAATTCACGACGAACGGCGATGATTCATGACGAAAGGTTTGAGGGGTTTTGTTCCTCGATTGACAACGAACACGATGGTGGTTTCGGCTCGTCGTTTGGAGGTCGGACGGCGAGTAGATCGGAGTTGGAAGTTGGGTCAACGGAAGAGAAAAACTGGAAAAATACATTCTGCAGCACGGGAAGGGGGTTATAAATTCTCTCATAAAGGAAAATGGCTAAATTATGAGTTTAGTCACTGAACTTCCTGTACTTCTTAAAATGGTATGCCAACTTTACGATTTTATAATTTAATCCCCAATTTCTTCCAAAAATACCAATTAAATTCACCACTTTAAAATTTCTTAATTTTAGCCCCTAAATTGGAGTGTTACATAATATCTTACTTAGTCGAAGACTAAGTTTTCCTCCCCATAACCGAACCAGCCAAGAGCGTCCACAATTATCTCCCCATTATGAACATGACTTGATCCATCGTTTATAGTGTCATTACGCAGCCATAGGCTAGTAGCAACTCGTATTTTTCTTGGTGGCCCTCATATTGAAACATCCCACTGCAAAACGAGATCTTTTTTTCTATAGGACACACATTGGGCAATAACTCTCACTTTGTCCAAGTTTTTTTTTTTGCACGGCAGAAGAATTTTTTTTATTAAATAAATCCTTAGTCAAGAGTCTCGTTAAAAACCTCCCTAAACTTAAGTGGAGGAAAAGAGCACGCTTGAGTAGGAGAAAAATACAACTCCAAACGATAGAAACGAAACAAAACACAATACATACGAAGATGCCCCTTCAATATCTGAAGCCCCTTACCAAAGGTAAGGTTGGGAGCAGTGCAACGTTATAACACCCAACAGACTTAGTGCAACAACATCACCTTCAACCGACACTTTAAAGACTTAACACAAACATCATCTCTAGAAACCAGAACAGACAAAATCGGGCTGAAACAAGAAAAGCTAACATCATCTAAAAGAAGAACAGGGAACGACTGCATGCTTCGACAATTACGCTCCAGACTATACCTAGAAATAGATTGGTTAACGACCTAACCGACAAAGAGAAAGCCAACAAAACAAGCAGAGCAGCTAACGAAAACTCCAACACCGTAGAGGCCGTCCAAATCAACAGCAACCAAACTTCCAACAAAATAACCCAAAAGCAATCGGTTCTGCGCACCCCATCAAGCGCAAAGCAATGCGTCTTTCTATTACGATTACAAGGCATGAACCAACCATTGCACTACTTGATCATCCAAACAAGTTACAAATTTCAGGAAGAACAATTAGAAATACTCTTCGGGAAACACGTCAATGACCAACAAAACCAAGCAAAGCAAAAAGGGTAAACAACTCCCTCAAACAAGCCAATATACAACTAGCAAAAGACAATATGGAATGGCCATAACAACCAGCACAATCAAACTCTAAACTCCTACAAAAACAAACAACAAAACAAAAACTTTGATCCCTTCTCAAAACGCCTAACAAACCTATAGAAAATAATCAAACATAACATTACTAACTGCCGCCAGAACCTAACATGAATCAGTGCACCTTTAATTCATTACTAACAAAGCTACTTCCTTCACCACTTCCTGCTTCTCACCGGAAAATTGGATACCAAGCCTTTCACCCAACTCCAAAGTTTTCTCAGCTTCTTTAAATGCAGCCAACCATCTACCTTTTAAATCTGAATCAGATAATGACCTTCATGATAACTCTGAGGAGTCTAAATCATCTATCTTCAATTTGAGCTTCTTAAGTGCTTGATCCCTTTTTCTTCTGCTTGGAACAAATAAAACTTGATTTTGTATTTTCAGAAGAGATCCATACTTTTTCGATTTTTTGTTTTTTCTCAAGTGCTCAATTTTTGGAAAAGAATTGACCAAATCATCAGTCACAAAATCTCCCCGACCCTTAAAGTCCTTGAGAGTCCTCCGCAAATGATTGTGGTCTACATTAGTTGCTGGAGAATCAGAATCGCTACCCATATGGAAACCATCATCTCCATTATTCAAAGCACTACTCTCGACATTCTTGCCAGCATCTCGATTGATATCAACGTGCTCCTCAAGTGAAGCAATAACCTTCCCTGTTGAACCTTCAACTCCATTAACATCAACTCTAAAAAGCCCATCATTCTGAGAATGATCATGAACCGCCAAAATATTACCTCCACCACTCAATTCTGATTCATTCAGATGGCATGATTTCTCGTGTAATTGAGTGTCATCATTTCTAATGAATTCGTTCCCAAAGCAACACGCAATTAATTCAGCAACCCTCACCTCTTCAGTTCTCTCAAACTTAGCCGAAGACGCACCAGAGTTATCCTCTTCCGTTGAACTCATATGGAAAGCCTCCTTATGATCATTCGAACCTCTCTTCAATTTTTGTTTGATACCCCATTGAGTCGTAGTTCCAACATCATCTGGAATGCCGATCTCCAAAACTCGAACCAAGTGAATATTGTTTCCAATTTCTATCTCCACTGTTTCATCGATCCTCTTATATAGGTTTGTAGTAATCAAAATTGTTACGTTCTCACAATCTATGGAATGGTTTGTATTCTCACCTAAAGATTCAAAATTTCCCCATAAATCCGCCACCCTTTTAAGTGTAATATGATTCCAACAATGTAATAGAACACCCGAGATCTTAATCCAGGTCGCCCTCTCTAAATTAACCAACGATTCTGACCATAACTCAACCTTCGAGAAGATTTCTTTGAGATATGACCAGTTCAAGTCTTCTAACATCAAGAACAATTCATCATCTTCAAAGCTTAATAGAAATAATTTTCCTACGTTGAACTTTGATGCTCTCCAATCCCCATTTCTGCAAGCGAAAACTAATCTCTCTCATGCTACAAACCGTTGACATCCTGTCCACCAGACATTTTTTCAATTTCAACAAGACCTCCTTCTCTACAAAGCCTTTAATACGCTTCATTGAACTCACCTCATTTCTGATCAATCTTCCCCCTTCTTTATTTTTAGCCTGAAAATTTCCAAATTGATCCTTCTCTTGATTCAAATTCCTTAGAGAGGCCTCCTTAGATGTTTCTGCTTGAGAGCAACCTCCCCATGGCCTTATCACCCTATCAGCATCTTTACTACCTCCCATTCTTGATGATTCTCTAGACTTTTCAAACTGAACCGACAATTTGCAATCATTGAGAACAAAACCATTCAGCTTCTCCAAACAACGTTCTGCCTCTACCTTGCTACCAAACCTATCAAAACCAAAACGCTTACCTTTTCTGCTTAACTTATTTGCAATGAACGCACCCACAACATTCCCATACCTAGCAAATAAAAATCGTAGACCCTTCCAATGAAATGCCTTAGGAATATTTTCCACAAACAAAGAAACTACCTGAGTTGCTGTTGAACCGATCATCTTCTTAGTTAAATGGAAAAAAAGCGAAACATGTACATTCTAATTCAGTTTCAAATAAAATGAAGTGAAAATATATGTAATAGAGGCCAACTTTGTCCAAGTTTATCGCAAAGAAAGTTGAACAATTTCAACTTCTCGTATTGGAACACTACACAGGCAAAAAAAACATTCGACATAACTAACTTTTTCCCCCTTTCAGTGGCTTTCGAACATCAATGCTCACTCAAATCTTGATGCTTCCTCTATAACCCGACGTAACTGCAGTGGCATCATATTCAACAAAATACCCCAACTACTTTGTGACTTGCTCAGATATAAATCGCACTAGCAAGTCACTGACGAGAACCCAAAAATCCTCACTATTAAGTGGCACCAACATTATATTGTCCCTCTTTTTTAATCGATGCAGAACCAACATATGCCAATTGAAACACATTTAATCTATCATTTTTAACATATGCAGAACCAACACATTGGATATTTATATCCACCTCATGATACTAACGGAACAAATATCTACTTTCACCTAATTCAGTAATAGAGATACCTTACATATAATGTCAAAAATGTGTTGAAGTTGTCTGTATTGTTTGAAAATTCATCATACTAAATGTAGAAATCTTCTAACAAAACAATTTTCGAAAAAGATCTGTGACGAATTGCCAGATTGATCGACGATGAGAGCTTCCTCCTCCTCCACTCCTAGATATTGAGGCCCTCCAAATCTTGTTCCATATCACCCATGAATACCAAACTAGAATCGATTGACTCAAGAAACACAAAACACTAGTAAAACTAGAAAACTGATATCAAACTCAAAGGCGTGCCATAAACGGCAAAGAACAACGTGCCAAAATGCATAGAGAAACCTTAACATTGAGGGTTAATTTAACTTATATCCTAAATTATCTAAATATCATATAAAAATAAAAGATAAATATAATCTTAAAATACGTAATTAGGAGTCTTAGACTGAATTTAATTATAAATAATAAATAAAATATTAAAATAATCATAATTGTTTAAAATTTTCATATTTAATCCGTATGAAATTTTCTAATTATATTGTCTCCGCTAAAACAAGTATATCTTGAGCTTTTCAATTGAGGCATTTTAAGATGTAGTAGAAAGATAACTAAGAGATGATCATATTGTAAGAAGACATATCGAAACAGAAATATTTGAATCTCATTCGAAAATAGATGTTCCAACTTTAAAAAATAACTTTCCAAAATAATTAACTTTACCCTTCCTATGCATGTATCATGATATGTTAGATATATTAGGTATAGAATATAACTAAAGCGGAGACCAACGCACCAGCATGACTAAATGCGGATCAGTTGATGCTTTCCTAATAAAATTTTTGTAAATGAAAAATTAATTAATCGAATGAATCAATCGTTCATCCCTCAGAAGTATTTGCTTTCGTCTCTCTACATGTTCCCTAAGAGAAACGATGCCTCCTTTGTGAAGTTTGAATAAAAGACAAAGAAATCTACATTTTTGTGCCTTGTATTACAAGTGTACCAAAACATCAGTGATTGGTGAATTCTTCATTTCCCTAAAACGACACATTGTTTTCAATTATGAACATCCATATGTTTTATCCTTCAAACAAGCATTTACATCCAACTATGATCACAACAGAAGCAATTAGCTACTTACTTTATCTGCCTTGAAAGCATAAGATTTTGGGAGCATTCTTGACTTCCAAATAAAACTAAAGACGTTTATATTATTATATTATGCACATTATCTATCCCCTTTTTCTTGCATTATAAGCAGAACTAATGGACCTTGTCTTATAAACTGCCTTCTTCAACCTCCTCCTCATTCTTTTGACAATCTCCCCTGAATTTCTGTCAACATTTGAAGAAAGATTATGAAGAAAAGGATTAGTGCAAGACTGAGGACGTTTCTTCGATGTATTACTATGAGAATTTTACATTTGTTGTTGTTGTTTCACAGCATCTCGTGCTACCTCTTAACTGAACTTATTTATTGTTGTTTTGCAGCGTCCCATGCCAGCTCTGCATTCATCCCGAATAGCATCGATGTACGTGAAGAATATGCCAATGCGTTACGGACCGAGTCGTACAATGAATTTTGGACACGCGTGCTTGCATTGTCCCATTTAGATTTCTCCACGTCTATCAGCCCGATCGATTCCACCACTGCGGCTCGACTTCCCTCTTATCGGCTCTTCGCTGAGCATCTTTTGGATCCGGACCAAGCCTCGGTCACTCGGATCCTTACTTTGACCCAAACCCAACCTAAAACCCGTACTCTTTTATCCGACTATTTTTCCCAAACCGCCGATGCTTCTCTCGTATGTGGCCTCTTACTAAAAGATATCGATAGTACACGTGTCAGGTACCGTTCTTTTAGGGCCTCGTTTCAGACCCTTGAGATCGCTCCATTCTCGGACGGGAATCAATTGTCGGGTATCCTGACCCGTTTAATTGAATTCACCAATTCTCCTAACCCATTTAAATCAACATCTCCCTCTTCGAGTAAAGTTCCGTTAATTCAAGCAGGTTGTTGTGAATTGCTTAAACGGCTCGAGTCTAGCCGCGACAAGGCTCGATCTAAGCTCCAGATAGTAACCGGTTTAGAGCACGGGTCGGGCATATTTCTAGTGGCATTAACAGCTTCATTAACTATAATAGTTGCATCGCATGCTCTAGCATTGCTTGTGGCTGCGCCGGGTCTTATAGCAGTTTCGCTTGAGCTGGCTTCGGCCAGAAGACTTGGAAGGGAGTCGGCTCAGCTCGACGCAGCGGCTAAGGGGACTTATATATTGAATAGAGACCTGGATACCATAAGTCGACTCGTGGCTCGGCTGAACGATGAGCTTGAGGACATTTGTGCTATGGTGAAGCTCTGGCTTGCGGGTCGAGAAGATCGGCTTCAACCCGGCGGAGAAGTGGCGCGCCAGCTGAAGAAGAATGATGCTAACTTTACCCAACAACTTGATGAATTAGAGGAGCATTTGTATTTGTGTTTCATGACCATAAATCGGGCCAGAAACCTTGTTGTTAGAGAAATTCTGAATCCGGGTCCACTTTCGATCCGGAAATCTGCTCCGATCTGATCTTTAACATGAATCATATAAATAAATTAACCCATCATGCTTGGGATTAACCTAAATCATTAAGCTCAATTTAATTAATTCATGTATGGTATTTAAAAAATAATTGCGTTAATTAGAATATATATATGGCCAATGGAATTTTGGTACCATAGGGTTCTTTATCATTTATGAAGTTTATTAATAATTTTGGATAAAAAACCAAACCCCCACCTACTTGATAGCTTCAACATGTGGCGATCTGGGATTGTAGGACTCATCCATCCCATTTTTGGGTCATTTCCTAAAAAAAACTATCCAATTGGTTGAAACCACTCCCCATTTGAACAATTTTGTTTTTTAAGTTTAGATTTGATGAATCCGATATCAACTTGATCATTTGAATTGATTTATTTGATTTGAAATGAAGTATGAATTAAAATGTGATGATTCATATTAAATTTGAAATCTGAAACAATACGAGTTAAATAAAATACAACATCCACATTAGTTATAAAATATTTATACAAATTCAAAGTTTTATGACAATTTAATTTAAACTAAAATAATACAAAATCCATAGAATTTGCAGACCAAGTATATTGTTGTTATAATTAAGATTTGATAATTATATATTTTCATCCTTATAGATGTACAAAAAAGACCCTAGTAACTATTTACACAAGAAAATTGCATAAAAGAAATCTACTAAAACATAGCTTTTATACTTCATCAACGCACAAAAAGAAGACAGTTGAATTCTATACAGATTGAACTTTTAATTTAAGTGAATTCCTTCTTAATCATCTGGGATTCAATCGAAAAAAATTTGGATCACGCAACTCTAACAGTTCGCTAACCCAACGAAAGGACCTAGAAGTGATGAAACCGTAGTTGATCATATAAACTCTTTTGAGTGGCGGAAATGTTGCACGCTGTCTCGAAAGCAAGTCATTTGTATCCAATAGAATCATGTCGGGGTATCCAAATGACTTGGTGGCAGAGAGAAATGGAGTAATAGAAGATTTAGAAAGTTTTCGTGAATGGGTTTAGTAGGGGAAACTCCAATGAAACAGTTGAAAAATCTTCAGGAGAAGCTGAAGAGGAGCATTGTATTGGTAATATTACTGCAAAACGAGACCACTATAACTAAATTCGATATGATTGATATTTATAGGCTAGGAAATCTAATATGAACCGATCACGAACACAAACCGAACTGATTCAGAGTAAACTCTAATAGATAGAAGCACCAAAACGCCATATTAGCCAAAGCAAGCACTCTCCCAACGTAAACTCTGTTCCCAGATATTACATGCTCATTGTCCTCCTTTGAAAACTCGGATCTCATCCAGTCCACCAGCGTGAAAATCCTCCTGGAATTGTAAAACACCGGAACAAAAACCCGAATCGGAATCGAAAGCCTGTTTGAAAACGCTACCCCTTCCATGAAAACTTGACTAGTCAAAAGAAAAACATGCGGCGCCGCTGCTTTCGTCCCTTGGGTATCGCTTTCCAGAATCCCGTGAATGATGTAAGCCATGGGAAGATAAAGCCCGATGATGGCGCCGGCCGTCAGGTACAAGGGAAGAATCTTGTTTCGTAGGTCGAAAATCACGGAATCTTTTGGAGGCACGTTCCGTGGGAAGGCAACTTTGAGAAGAAAGTACATGTAGACGATGGAGAAAACCACAAAGGCCAAGTCCTCGCGGCTAACCTTGCCGCTTGCGGCGAGGATGATCATAACAGCTAGACAATTGAGTTGCCGGAGGGTGAGAAATCCGGTCTTGACTGGATTTGCAGGTTTGGGTGATTTTTCATGGCCTTGAATTCCTTCATTTGGTAGGCTAATATCATTGCGTGTTGGACCAACCCCTCCTGACATTTCTTTTTTCTCAGTTGTTATGAATAACAGTAACACAGCCGAATTGGGAGTTTGTTTATTTTCTCTCTTCTTTTCTTCTTTCTCTAGAAAAGAAGGCAAGTGAGAAATTTTCCAGGAAAAGTAGCAATCGGAGAGTAATAGAGAAACTTCAAGGGAAAGTAGCCGTGGAGAGTAATATAATGTAAGGGGAGAGGAGAGGATAGGAATTGGCAATGGAAGGTTGAGTTGGTGAATGAGGACAAGTGGCAGCCGTGGAGGATTGGCTTGGAAATGGAAACATTAACATTTAGAAGGTTAGGTTTAATAGTAAAATGAGTGTAAATTATATTCCTTAGATATTAATTTTTTGTTAAAAAAGTACACGAGGTTATTATACATTAAAAAAATAATGTGAAACTCAAATTATTTTTTATTCAATGTGATCATCAAATTTAGAAAAATAACCTAATGTTACTCTTTTACTAACTGTTTCTGTAGTTGATTGTTACAATGTTGTTGTGGTGGTCTATAATATTACCTTGGTGGTTTACAATGTTGATGTGATGGTACACAATGACTGATGATGTGGCTAATAACATGATAAATAGGTTAAATTATTATTTTTATTCATTTCGAGGGTCAAATTGGTTCTTTTTAAGTTCATAGACTTATTTGATTTTTTAAGCAAAAGGGTACGTGAGCCTTCGTACTTTAAAAAAAACCAATGTGGCCCTCATCATTTTTTTGCACCCAATGTTGCCATCAAACTTAGAAAACAAACTCAATGTGACCCTTTGACCAATGGTTTCTGTCACACCCCAATTAAGGGGCTAAAATTTAAGAAATTATAAAGTGATGGATTTAATTGGTATTTTGGAAGAAATTACGGATTAAAATGTAAAATTACAAAGTTGCCAAACCATTTTAAGAAGTGTAAGAAATTTAGTGACTAAACTAATAATTTAGTCATTTTCCTTTAGGAGAGAATTATAAGTTCTCTTCCCCTATTGTTTTCTGTAGAAAATGCTTCATTTTCCTCCACCGGCCAACCCACTTTCAACTCCGATCTACTCACCGTTCAACGTCCGTTTGACGAACCGAAACCATCATCGTGTTCGTTGTCGACCGATGAACAAAACCCCTCAAACCTTTCGTCATGAATCGTCGTCGTTCGTCGTTAATTTCAGTCAGAAGTATCGTCGGTATTAACTCGATTTCAGTTGGTTTTTCGTCGATTCACGAACGATCCGACCATCTGTTTTCGACACCTCCCACACCATCGTGTTCCTTGTGCCGTTCCGAGTCTGCCAGTGTCCTCCTTGTCTCCGTCGGCGGCGGCGCGTGAGGAGGTGAAGCGGTCAAAGTTTCGGATTGGTTGAAATCGAACTCTCCACCGTTCAAAATTGTGAACCAAACTTTGTAAGTGCCTCAAAATCACTTAAAATAAGTATTAGGAATTTTTTCGGGAATTTTTCGACACCGTAACACTGTTCACGCGACACACGCGCCACCTCCGAGAGTGGGCATCGCCTGGCCGCAGGGTGGTAATTTTGTAATTAATTACTGTTTGGGTACTATTTGTGTAAAAACTTGGGTGTTAGTTTTGTAAATATCTGTAGAAGGTGGCTAATTTTGTAATTAATTTCGATTAGGGTGATATTTGTGTAAAACGGTCGACTGTACCTTCGTTGACCGTGTTGACCAGAACTTTGACCGGGAGTTAAACGACCTTTGACTTTGACTGGGTATATCTATTCTGACGTTTTTTGACTTCCTGAATTTGTTTTTGGGGTTTGTTTCGCCAAATTTAAACCCGGTAAATTGGTTTTCACTGACTAATCACTCGATTCGATCTGTTTTTCAGAAGTAAGCTCTGTTTTTTATGAAATGTTTATTGTTATGTATTTGAGGAATTATTGGAAGTTAAATTAAAGATTGAGGACGTTCGAATGGAATTTTTATGGTCGATCAGTATGGCATGAAAATCGAGGTAATACATTACTACCTCTTTATGCTTTATACAACATGTTGGTATTGATAAATGCATGAATGGAAATGTTTGGTCTCATTTGTGTAGTTAATTAATTTCTACACTCGATCTGAATACGGTAAAAAGGTTCAGTAATTGATTATGGTTCAGATGACTTTTATTAGAAATTGAGGGATTGTTAGAATTAAATTACAAGTTCTGTTCTTAGTGATAAAGAAATCAACCTGAATCTGTAACTTATAATTTATTTCATCAGAGGTTAAATGTTAAAGGTACTTAGATGAGAAATTATGAGAATACTCCGGTGGGGTAAAATTACGAAAATACCCTTAAGTTATAAAAAGACAAGATTTGACTATGAAAGTTGGATAAGAGGTTTTTAAAGACATATTGATCCGATGAAACTACTAATGTGCATAAGAAATGCTAGTTTTGCTTAGAAAATATAGATAACCAGTTTTTAACCCAAGAGGATTTGGGTAAGAATCTAGGAGTCTGTTAAGGAATCATCTCAAGATCCGAGAATGTTCGGGAAAGCAATTAACCATAGGATCTCTAAATTATATTATTTTCGTTAAGAGTTAATATCGAAATTATCTGGTTAAGAAATTATGAAAATGCCATTGAGAGGTAAAATAGTCTGAGTTGACCCTGAATGAGAAAATACTTTAAGGATTCGTACTTAACTCGATTAAGTATGAATTTGATTGCTAAGATCCTGACTTAGTGCAGAAAAATTACTGATATTCCGTTTCTGAGAAGCCACTTAACCCAAAAATATTCGAGTTATAAGTAAATACTTGAAGAATGATTTATCAATGGTGCTCTTTTATCAGAATTGTTTGAAAGGACTGAAGTAAATGATAAGATTAAATTAAATAATAAGACCGGATGGAAGGAAAAGATTGAAATACCGTAGATCTGTAAAATGATCAAAATACCCCTATAATGGAAATGAATCAAGAATATCACCAAGCTCAGGAATGATTGGATATTGTTGAGTTAATCGACTGATGGAAATGGCCAAGAGGGGGGTGAATTGGAAATTAAAATTTTGGTGGAAGTTTTTGCAAAAAATTGAAAATATTTGCACAACGATTTAGAGTGGTTCGACTTTCTCAACCAAAGTCTACGTCTACTACCTTAGTTATCCACACTAAGGATTTTCCAATAAATTTACTAATTTGTTCTTTCTTTTGAGGACAAAGAGTAACCTTACAACTCCCTCAAGAATTACACCCCAAATTCTTGAGCACACTCTTTTTCAAAGAGAAATACACAAATTTGCAAACTTACAAGGAAAACTTCACAAGGTAAGATGTTTGCACAATTCTAGAACAAGAAAAGAACACTCAAAAATAATTACAAATGAGAACAAATGGTGTTCTTGAAAGCAAAATGAATATTGAAAGGAAAATTGGCTTGATTTGCACAAACTTGGTGTTTGATGCTTTCTCTCTTGTTTCTCTATGATTTCTTGTTGATCAAAGGCTTCAGAACTTGTTTAAATACTCCCTCAATTGATTCTGAACGTTGGGGATGATTAATGGAGTCAATGGAGCCATTTAAGTGTGAAAACCATTAATAAAATAACTTGGAGCGTGGGGGGAATCGGTACCCCCTTATAGGGAATCGATTCCCTAAGTGTAAAATTCAAATATTTCGACCGTTAAACAGGGAGGAATCGGTACCCCCTTGGGGGGGGAATTGATTCCCTCCGAGCATTCTGTTTTTCTTGGAGCCAAACCATTCAGGGGGAATCAGTTCTCTCTGAGCAATCTGGAATTTTTGACTTTGAAATGGTTCGAAATATTTTTGTAAAATTGTTTTGAAATTATTTTAAGTTTAAAACTTAATTTTACACTTGAGTAAGGATTAAAAATGACATTTGAAAGATTTGGAGTAATATTTTGATATTTGAATAATTATATCAAATATACTTAGAAAATCTTTTGGAAAATCTTAAAATTCATTTATCTAAATTTGTTATATCGAAATATCAAAATATTTTCAACAATCTCCCCCTTTTTGATATAACAAAACATGTTAGTAATTTTAAGATTTTGAAATTACTCCCCCTTACTCTAACACTTCTCCCCTTTAAAACATTTTAACATTTCCTTACTCTAACACTTCTCCCCTTTAAAACACTTTAATATTTCTCCCCCTTTTTTGTTAAATCAAAAAGACCTTTAAAAGATTTTAAACAAGTTTTTGAAAAACAATTAGCCAATTGATAACTAAATATAGCATAAGCTGCTAAGATCATAATCAAGAGAAAGATTAGCCATTAGTTCAATAATTCAATATTCATAAACAATGTGAAATGGCAAAAATTGGTCATAATGCAACTAATATGTAAATGATGCAAAAATAAACATGAAGCTCAAAATGAAAGTGAAAAACAAACCAAATATATAAGCATGTAAGTTCAAATATCCAATTATCCAACGAATTCAAACACCCAAAGTAAAACAATCCATGAACATCAAAATGTTTCACAATTAAAAGTTCTGAGTTCGGGACGATAAACCCATTGACCCATTGACCCTAAGACCGAGTTTGATAAACAAATTACTAAGGAGACAACTATAAACCAAGGTTTCTATATTCTTGGAAGGGACAATGTTTATGGAAACTCACTAAAGATGATGTGTGGCAGATTAATCTTCTTTTTATGTTAGATACAATATATCCACCATATATCTATGTTCCTAAGGGAGGAGTATCTACCTCCGGATGGTCTAAACTACCAAGAGATCAAATAATAAAGGAATCTATCACGATGAGTTCTTAGGGTACTCTCACTATCCTTAGACTTATAGGGTGAATCTACAGTCTCTTTTTCATTAAACCTGAGTTATCTAGTCCAAAATGGGTAGCGATTGTGTCGGAGTCAATAAAAATGAATTGTCCTAAAAGATATGATCGAATTCCTATAGTTTCAGATTGACGCTCGTTTTGAACACATACCACATTGGAATAGAAAAATACAGACTAATTGATGATAAACTAAAGGTTTGAGTTTAAAGAGTTTATCAAACTTCTAGGATTTAAGAGTAGGAAGATATTGGAAGTCCATATATTCTATAGCTTGGATCGAAGGGATACACTCTTCCCAGATTTTGTATGACTCAAAACAAGTATGGTACATATGGTATAGATCTTGTCCACAACCAGGTACGTTGAAACAAGAGTTCATAATGGTCATATTTGGGTTATTTGGATTGGGTGGAGGAATAAGAGGTCGATTTTGACTTGAGCTACTAGACAATGTCCTAGGTCGTTTAGGATTTGACATGGTTTAAGAATCAGAATAGAATATGTAACCTGCAAATTTAAACACATGTATGCAATATAATCAAACCCAAAACTCAAATGAGTCCTCAATATTTCAAGGTTCTCTAAACCGAATCCTAAAGGGCAATGTTTTGAAAAACTATTTGGAAAATAATGTTTGAAAATCATAATACGTATAGTTTTTATGAAAACATAATTGAATCAAAAACATCAATTAAAACAACAATTTTTGATTTTTTTTATTTCGAAATTTAAAGATAGTTTTGAAAAATTGAGTGTTTTTGACGAAATTGGTTGTAAAATCATCATATAACCAATGCTCGATGTAATGTTAATCTTAGAACTAATCAAAACTAGTCCTAAGTTCAAAAATCAATGAAATAGAGGATTTTGAAATATTACCTTGAAAATTTGGATTTTATGAGAATGTGATGTTGTTTACAACGATTAGAAGTTGAAGAACGATCTAATTCCGACTTGTATTTGATGATTTTGGCAAAAATGGAGATTTAGAGAGAAAGAGAGGATGAACGACGTTTAAGAAAGAAGAGAGGTTTTGAGAGAATTGGTTTTCTAGTCGTGATATATCCAGAACCCGTGGAGGGTATCGATTCTCTCAAGAAGGGAATCAGTTCCCATTCAAAAGGGGGAATCAATTCCTCTTCAAGGGGTTATAGATTCCCTCTGCACTAAAACTGCTAAAATTTGATTTTAAACACTCAAAATGCTAAATTAATGTTCTCTAGTGGTATTGGCAACTCATATTACGAAAAATTAACTATGTTCAATCAATCAAATTTATCATTAAAATTTATTTGAACATATAATCAATTTTTCACAAAAAATCATAAACTCCCCCTAACTAATAGCAAAGAATGCAATCAAAATTTATTATAAGCATTTTTCATTTATTCTTAAAAGTGCTAAAATTATTTTAAACACTAAGTGAAGATAGGCCAGTTAAACCTAATTCTCTCCTAAATGTCCAACATCTTTCCTTGTCTAAAGGTTTTGTAAAGATATATGCTAATTGGTGCAAAGTATCAACAAATTCTAGAACTACATCTTCCTTAGCGACATGGTCTCTAATGAAGTGATGTCTTATTTCAATGTGCTTAGTTCTAGAGTGTTGGATGGGATTTTTAGTGAGACAAATAGCACTAGTATTGTCACACTTGATAGGAATGATATCTACTTCAATTCCATAATCAAAAAGTTATTGTTTCATCCGTAAAACTTGTGCACAACAACTACCAGCTGAAATGTATTCGACTTCAGTGGTAGATAATGCAACACAATTTTGTTTCTTTGAAAACCAAGAAATTAGCATATTTCCAAGGAATTGGCAAGTACCGGAGGTACTTTTCCTATCTAATTTGCATCCTCTATAATCCGCATTAGAAAAGGCATGCAAGCTAAAGCTAGAGTCTCTAGGATACCAAGGTCCTAAACTAGGAGTGTCCTTAAGGTATCTAAAGATTTCTTAACAGCTAGTAAATGTGATTCCTTAGGACATGATTGAAATCTAGCACATAAGCAAACACTAAACATAATGTATGGTCTACTTGCAGTTAGATAGAGCAAAGAACCAATCATTGACCTATATAATTTAACATCCACACATTTACCTCCTTCATCCAAGTCAAGCTTTGTAGAAGAGCTCATTGGAGTGTCATGAGGTTTCCCATTTTCCAGTCCAAACTTTTTGAGCATATCTTTGACGTATTTAGCTTGATTGATGAAGATGTCATCTTTTCTTTGCTTGGTTTAGAGTCCCAAGAAGAATGAGAGCTCCCTCATCATGCTCATTTCGAATTCTCTTTGCATTAGCTTAGAAAATTCTTGGCAAAGAACATCATTAGTAGAACCAAATATTATATCATCAACATAAATTTAAACTACTAATAAATCTTTACCTTTATGCTTTAAAAATAATGTAGTGTCAACCTTCCCTTTTGAAAAACCTTTTTCAATTAAAAAGTTTGACAATCTTTCATACCAAGCTCTAGGAGCTTGTTTTAAACCATAAAGTGCTTTTGTAAATTTAAGAACATGATTTGGAAATTTTAAATCTTCAAAACCAGGAGGTTGTTCCACATACACTTATTCTTTAATAAAACCATTTAAAATGCACTTTTAACATCCATTTGATATAATTTAAATTCATGAAAATATGCAAATGCTAATAACATTCTAATTGCTTCCATCCTACCTACGGGAGCATATGTTTCATCATAATCTATGCCCTCTTCTTGAGTATAGCCTTGAGCAACAAGTCTAGCCTTGTTTCTCACTATATTACCACTTTCATCAAGTTTATTCCTAAACACCCATCTAGTACGTACAGTAGATTTATTACTAGGCCTTTCAAATAATGTCCATACTTTACTTCTCTCAAATTGATTTAACTCTTCTTGCATAGCCATAATCCAATGTTCATCATTTAATGTTCTTTAATATTCTTAGGGTCAATGCAAGAGATAAATGCAACATAATTACATATATTTCTAAGAGAAGATCGAGTTGTTACCCCTTTAGATGGATCACCTATAATCTCACCATCCTTGACATAGTTGTATTCCCTTGGGTAAGAGACTTCCCTTTCTTCAATGGTTGGATGCTCGAGAGGATCATGAGTTTCCTCATTTTTCGTTTCTTCCTTTGATGATGGTTCTCCAATGTCATGTCTAACGTCATTTGTATTTATAACACATACATCATCATTCACACAAGAATCCTTCCTCGGAAGGAGATTATCATCGAAAACAACATGTATAGACTCTTCTACAACTAAAGTTCTTTTATTAAATACTCGATAAGCTTTAGAATTTAAGGAATAACCCAGAAAAATTCCTTAATCACTTTTAGCATCAAATTTGCCAAGATTGTATTTACCGTTGTTTAAAACAAAACATTTACATCCAAAAGGATGAAAATAGCTAATGTTAGGCTTTTTATTTTTAAAAACTTCATATAGAGTTTTCTTTAAAATAGGCCTAATCATTACTCGATTAATAACATAACAAGCGGTATTTGTGGCTTCCGCTCAAAAATATTTTGGCAAATTGTTTTCACAAAGCATGGTTCTAGCCATTTCTTCTAAATTTCGATTTTTCCTCTAAACAACTCCATTTTGTTGAGGGGTTCTAGGTGTTGAAAAAAGTATGTCTAATACCATTAAAATTACAAAACTCAGTAAATCCAAAATTTTCAAATTCAGTTCCATTATCACTCCTAACACTAGTTATAGAGTAACCTTTTTTGTTTTGGATTACTTTTGAAAACGTGATGAATTTTTCTAATGCTTCATCTTTAGTACTTAAGAATAGAACCCAAGTATATCTAGAATAGTCATCTACCAAGACAAATGCATATTGTTTTCCACCCAAGCTAGTAGTTCTAGATGGCCCAAGAAACTCGCTTTTGTTTTCCTTTAGCACAAGCATCACAGATTTTATCATTATCAAATTTTAGTTTAGGCAGTCCTCGAACCAAATCTCCTTGAATTAAATGTTGCAAAACACTCATACTAGCATGACCTAGTCTCCTATGCCATAACCAACTACATGCTCATCCTTAGCAACTAGGCATAAATAAGTCATATCTATAGAGTCTAAATGCACCATGTAAATGTTTCCTATTCTATGACCAACAAGCATAATCAAAATAGATGCAATGTCAATCAATTTTGCAAACACTTAATTTAAAAATAAGACATTGTATCTTTTGTCAAATTTATCTAATCGGGTTATGCTTTAATCCATTCACATACAAAACATTATGCAATGTTGATTATCGAGATTAAAAGCACATGCATAAAGTTTTTGAAAATGTTATGCATTAAAACTTTATAATATTAAAAAAAATCTATGCATAAACATTAAGAAAAATTTAAGGTCAAAATTTTGTAAAACCAAAGTTCTTGAAAAATCGATATCAATTGTTAAAGAGATTTCAATTACATTTTAAAAACCAATTTTGACCAAAAAAATTAATATGATGAACTAGAGTTTATAAAACATTACAAAAAATTACTATGTTCATCATACAATATTTTTCAACATACATGAGATAAAACATAATCATTTAGAATTATTCAACATTTAAAACCTCATGCATGCATAAACTAAATGAGCAACCAAATAAAATAAAAACATTAAGTTTAGAGGTTACCCATTCATTTTTCATGTGTGGCTAGAAAATCTTGAATATCATCATCTTCATCACCATTGCTCCCACACACCTACAAGAGACATTTAAGTAGATTTTGGTATCCAAATTGCTTTGGATCCTTGAAATTTAGTTTCAATACCTCTTGTTCCTTTTGGAACCCATACTTGTCTAATTTTAAATCGTTTTCCTTTCTTTAAAGGATAAGTATGTTCCTTATGACCATGATAATGACAATGTGAACATATTGTCATTATTGAACTAGATGAATTATTTAAAATGATCTCTTTTTCTTTTGTTAAGCATTCAAGCTTAACTTTCAAATCGAAATTTTCATTTTCAATACTTTCAAATTTCATTTTTGAAAGATCTAAATCCTTCTTCAAGATTTCATTTTGATTTTCAAAATCCATTTTCGTTTCTAGAAGAAGTTTGTTTAATTTGAAAATTTCTTTTTCAAAGTTTTCAAATTTTATTTTTGAAAGCTCTAACTCCTTTCTCAACATTTCATTTTGATTTTCCAAGTCTGTTTTAGCTTTCAAAATAAGATCATTTTTAGAAATAAATTTAGAAATCAGATTTTTATATTTGGAGTTCATGGTCTCAAACTCCGAAAATAATTCATCATAAGCATCTTGTAACTCATTAAAAGATTATGAATTTAATCTATTTGAGTTAGAAGATACCTTTGACTCTGTGAGAGCTAATAGAGACATCAGCTTTATTGGTTCTTCTTCTTCCTTGTCTCTATAGATCTCCTCAAGCTTATCCCACATCTCCTTGGCATTTGAACAAGAAGAAACTCCTTTATATACATTAGGATCAATTGCACAACACAACATGTGCATAGCCTTTGTGTTTTGTTGAGCTTTCTTTCGTTCTTAATCACTCCACTTCTTTGCCTTCTTTGTAGGAGAAGAATATCCTTTCTCGTTCATCATCTAAGATTCCATATCAAATGTTTGGATAAATATCATCATAAGCTTCTTCCAACGACGATAATTTATTCCATTGAAGTGTGGAGGCACATCATTTGGTATGGATTCTTCCATGGAGAATGAACCGGAAGTGGACACCATCTTTATCGATTTAACTCTTCCCGGATCTACTCAAGAGGCGGTTAAACCTTCAAATGAGTCAAGCTCTGATACCAATTGTTAAGTTAATCGATTGATGGAAATGGCCAAGAGAGGGGTGAATTGGCAATTAAAATTTTGGTGGAAGCTTTTGCAGAAAATTGAAAATATTTGCACATCGATTTAGAGTGGTTCGACTTTCTCAACCAAAGTCTACATCCACTACCTTAGCTATCCACACTAAGGATTTTCCAACAAATTCACTAATTTGTTCTTTCTTTTGAGGACAAAGAGTAACCTTACAACTCCCTCAAGAATTATACCCCAAATTCTTGAGCACACTCTTTTTCAAAGAGAAATACACAAATTTGCAAACTTACAAGGAAAACCTCACAAGGTAAGATGTTTGCACAATTCTAGAACAAGAAAAGAACACTAAAAATAATTACAAATGAGCACAAATGATGTTCTTGAAAGCAAAATGAATATTGAAAGGAAAATTAGCTTGATTTGCACAAACTTGGTGTTTGATGCTTTCTCTCTTGTTTCTCTATGATTTCTTGTTGATCAAAGGCTTCAGAACTTGTTTAAATACTCCCTCAATTGATTTTGAACGTTGGGGATGATTAGTGGAGTCAATGGAGCTGTTTAAGTGTGAAAACCATTAATAAAACAGCTTGGAGCGTGGGAGGAATAGATACCCCCTTATAGGGAATCGATTCCCTAAGTGTAAAATTCAAATATTTCGACCGTTAAACAGGGGGGAATCAGTACCGCCTTGGGGGGGAATCGGTTCCCTCCGAGCATTCTGTTTTTCTCAGAGCCAAACCATTCAGGGGGGAATCGGTACCCCCTTGGGGGGGAATCGGTTCCCTCTGAGCAATCTGGAATTTTTGGCTTTGAAATGGTTCGAAATATTTTGTAAAATTGTTTTGAAATTATTTTAAGTTTAAAACTTAATTTTACACTTGAGTAAGGATTAAAAATGACATTTGAAAGATTTAGAGTAATATTTTGATATTTGAATAATTATATCGAATATACTTAGAAAATCTTTTGGAAAATCTTAAAATTCATTTATCTAAATTTATTATATCGAAATATCAAAATATTTTCAACAGATATCCTCGAGCTCTAAAAAGAATGGAATGAAACTGAGCACCAGAATGACCAAAATACCCTTATGACCTAAACTAAGTAGAGGTGTTGGATTAATTAAGGAATCCAAATAAACATGGATACAGTACTGCTCTTAAAAGTTATGGATCACCTATTAAGTCGAGCAACCAATGCTAGTGTTATATCAGTACCAGAACGACATAGATGTCACTTGAATGCGTGTTCGACTTCTCAAGTTAGATTCGATAATAATTTTAGAAGTATTCAGCTCAGCTCAATTCTAGATCGCATTCTGTACTAAAAAGGGGATATTCGTTAGACAAATCAACCATGAAGACCAAATTGAACGGAACGGGAGTATAATATGTATCCTAAATTCAGAAAAGTACGAATTACTCTGGAAAACCCTAAAATAACTAAAATAGACTTGACTGCTAAATGAATTGGCTAACCTCAAGGATTGAGGATTAAGTAAGTGATTTGGATGAGTCTAGAAACGTTAATGATCATACATGATGTAATGATCTTATGGGTAATGAACTACAAATCAAGCACGTTAGCATTTCATGATATCGTGGAAGCGTGGAAATGAGATAAATAGCATTGAAATATCTGTTAGTTTCCTTAAGATCTATTTAACGATGATTCCAAAGATGATCTATGGAGAATAATTTATGGTATTAATGAGTAAATACCCTGGAAGGACAATGAATTGACCAGTCCACAAGCATTTGTTCTGAGAGCTATTCGTCTCAAGTTGTTCGATTATCCGATCAATCGATATATTTGTAAAGGATTCTGAATACCCTTCTGATTACATACAACTTCTGAAAAATGTCCGAATAAGATATGATCCTGATAATTCATATTCTAAATAACTGATGATTTCGTCAGTTATTGAACCCTTCCTATAGTGATTCTAAATTCCGACATTCTATCAGTAGACTGAAAATCCGTGTGTCTCTGCCTGTTAAGATTATCCTGTACCTTTGAATAATATCCATAAACTCTGGTGTGTTCCCTTATCAAATAAATATTTTATATGATTTCCAACTTGAATTCTATTCTGATACATTACCTGAATTCTGTTCCGATTTCTGATCTGGATTCTGTTCTGATATCTGACTGAATTCTGTTTTGATTTCTGATATCTCCGTTTATTAACGGAGAAATGTTTTATATGGGGGTTTATTGTTGGAGGAAGTATATCTGCAGGCTTCTCGGCTGTGTTCTTATGGCCTTACTGGTTGTGCGGGGTGTATGGTTCCGGGGAATCTACACAAACAGATTGTGAAAGGATGGGGGTGCATATATATATATTTTTAAAAAGATCTGTATCTTTTTACTGGTTTTATGGGAATACACTAGATAACCTATTTTGATCTCCTGAACCAAGACATTTGAAATATTTCCTTTTGAATTGAATATTATCTGTTACTACCTCATATATCAATGGGATCTCAGCTCAGCCTAAAAATCTATGGATGTTCAGAACCAATAAGAAAATATATGTTTATCTGTATTTGCACGTTCTTCAGCATCATCTGGTAGTTCTGTATTACTGAGCTTTCCAAAGCTCACTTTGTTACTCATCTTTTCAGGTTAAAAGAATTTTACCAGTACAACTATCGTCTTCAGTAAGGGAGTTCTTCCGGCGTTGTTATCAGAGTATGGTACATGTGATTAGGGGTCATGTAATTGTATTTTGTTTTATATACGAGTCTGAAAATCTGTTTTAGTTCTGTATACTGATAAATCATTTTATAAGTATATGTTTTATTAAATGTTTTAAATTTTTCGCTATTTTTACACTGGGTCGCTCCGGTGGCCCTAATGTGACACCCCAAATCGGATCGGGTTATCCGCATCGGTTTGAGGGTGTTACAGTTTCTATCGTTGACATTTATGGTGATGACATGTTAGTCCATTTTGGTTGGTGACTTGGCAGATGCGTTAAATTGATTTTTTTGGTCGAGTTCAAGGGTTAAATTGAGTTTTTTTAAAGTTCAAAGGCTTATTTGATTTTTCAGAAAAAATATTTTAGATTTTAAATTTTAAATTTAAATTATTCAAATATAGAATAATAAATATAAAAATACTAAAAATAAAAAATAATACATATATAAAAATTTTAAAAATTAAATTACTAAGGAAATATGAAGAACAAAAATGAGCAACTTGATCACCCGATCAAATATACTTGCTCGGGGATATTTTTTTAAATTATGATTCATAAATTACTTTTAAATCTCAACCTTTAAGTTAAAAATAATAAATTTAAATACATATAAATTCTTTTTTTTAATTGTAATAATAATGTCCAGTAAATTAATATCCAATCGATAATTAAATGAAATGACTCGAAGAAATAAATTAATATTAACATTATGTTTTTAACTATTTTCAATTGATTCATAAAAATTCTTTCATTTATTTCGTCACAATCTTTAAACATTTTATACCATTTGTACCTTTAGTTTAGCAGATCATCCATAATCCAAATTATCCATTTTTTTTCAAAGGAATCGAATTTCCATATTTATATAGTTTAAATTTAAAATCTAAAATCTAAAATAATTTTTTGAAAAATCAAATAAGCCCTTGAACTTAAAAAAAACTAATTTGACTCTCGAACTCGACCAAAAAACAAATTTAGCCTATCTATCACATCATCTACTACATCACCAACCACTGTAGATTGCCACGTCAGCATCGTGAAGTGTCACGTCAATACCGCAAATGTTAACGACGAAAACAGTTGGTCAAAGGGCCATATTAGATTTGTTTTCTAAGTTTGAGGGGCCACATTTAGTGCAAAAAATGACGATGGTCACATTGATTTTTTTAAGTACGAGGGCCTTACATACCCTTTTTCCATTTTAAAAAAATATATATCTTATAAAATATTCAAAAAAAAACTTAAATATGATAAAATATCAAAAATAAAAGGTAAACTGCTAAAAAATTAAAAATATATATTATTATATTTTATCTCGAATTTAATTTGAATTTAATTTATATAAATTTAAACTCGTTCATTCTGTACAAATTTTATTTTATATTTTTACCTCTAATTATCTTAAACTCTAAATATCTTTCTATTTTTTCACTATTTTTTTTATAAAATTGAATTAAATAAATATTATAAAGTCTTATATAAATAAAACTTCAAAATTATAAAATTAAAATTTATCTATAAATTATCATGAAACTATATAATTTAAAAATATATAAAAGAATAATTTTACAATTGAGAGGAAATTTTTAGTGAATATAAATTATCATGAAACTATATAATTTTAATATATATAAAGTCAAGGTTGATATGGATTCAATGTGTTTGAAGGTTTTTTTCACTCCTAATATTTATTTTTTTTTTAAAAAATCAAGGAATAACATATTCTATTCTACCAAATAAAATAAAAATAAACTCAAATTAGAATTGACATGCCCAAACATAACAATATAATCACACAACTAAATAAAATAAAACTTAAATTAGAATTTACCTCTAAATTTAATAAATCATATAACAGTAACATTTTCAATCACTATAGTTCATGTGTGTGTATATATTAATTTTTTTAGTAATTTACTTTTTATTTGTAATATTTAATATTTTGTATATTTGTATATCTAAATTTAAATTTTAAAATATATTTTTTAAATGAATAAGCCCCTGAACTTAAAAAATTAATTTATCTTTCAAACTCAATAAAAAACTAATTTAACTCATCAGTCACATCATCAGCCACATCGTCAGCCGTCGTGAATCGTCATGTCAGCAGCGTAAAATATCACATCAGCATCATAACGGTTAATAATAGAAATCCTTGGTAAAAATGTCATGTTGGGTTTCTTTTCTAAGTTTGAGGGCCACATTGAGTGTAAAAATAGTTCGAGGGCCACATTGGCTTCTTTTGAAAAGTACAAGGGCCTCAGTAGGGTTGTAAACGAGACGAGACAAATCGCGAGCTATTTGAGATCGACTCGGTCAAAGCTCAGTCAACTATCAAATCGAATAGACTTTACTCAAATTCTTAACGAGTCGAAGCGAGTTATTTAATACCCGATTCGAAAAGCTTGTGAGCAACACGAAAAGAATAATATATTAAGTTTTTATATTTTTTAAATTAAATTATTGTTAATATTAACATTTATATGTTCTTTTAAAAAATATAATATAAGACTTTCATGTAGTTAAGATTTAGGTTCAAGCTCGAGTTTGAGCTTCAATAATAATATTTCAGGTTCAAGTTTTTTCGAGCTTGAGTCGAACTTCAATTTTTGATTTCGAGTTGAGCTTTAAAATTTTAAGTTCGCAAGCTTTTAAGTCGAATAAAGCTTCAATTTTTTATTTCGAGTTCGATTCGATCTTGACTATTTTAAGCTAGTGAGTATTTTAGTCGATTCAAACACAATTTTATATTTTTTGAGTCGATCCAAGTCGAACTTAATACTACTCGAGCTTGACTCGACTCATTTATAGCCTTAGGCCTGATGGACCTTTTTGCCTTAATTTTTTAATAAAATAAGTGTTTAATGTTTTATTTAGTAATCATTTTAAGATTGTTATGTTATACCTAGGGATGGATTGGGGAAGCATGTGAGGGCACTCATCCCTCCTAAAATATTTGAATTCTCATATATTTTAAAATTTTATGATTATTTTCTATTGATAAATTTTTTTCATTCCCTAAAATTTTATAAATTCATTACCCTTTAAAATTTTATAACTCCTCCCCCAACATAAAATCATGTGTATATCCCTAATCATACCCGTTTAAAAAATATTATCCAATGAATGTATGATATTTAGCACTCATTCATCTTCTTTTATAACTCATTTTCTTTTTTTTCTCTTTATATTATAATCAATTTTAGGTGACTCAAAAATATTAAGTCCTTAAAAATAAATATTTTATATTATAAAAATAAATTATTTTTAATCATCATAGCCTTACATTTAACATCAGCACTATAAATCAATATATAAACTCCACTACACATAGAAAGGGGTTGGTTTTCTCTTTCCTTGATCTTTGCTTTGGCACTCTATTTCTCTCTTCTCTCGTTATTGCCAATATTATCATTCGACGGCCGATTTACCATCAATTATAACACTTTTTCTTTTGATTACCGATTGAATCAACTAATTATCAACAGTATACTAATCACTAGATTACAACATGTTTTGACAACATTGCCGGACATCTTGTTTCATGGGTTGTTGGGCTATTTGGGCCATACAAAAGAACTACTCTTTTTCTTTTGATGGAATTCCAGTAATTCCTGCATAATTTCTTACAATGGTGGTGAGACAGATCCCCTAAGTCTTTGATCCATCTCTTGTTGTATTAGAGCCGGATTAATTATAATGCATTCGATAATACTATAATATTTAAATAACATTCGATAATACATTCATCGTCGAAACATATCTAGACATGGAATCAATCCCTCACCTTAGATTCAATTTCAGTGTAATACTTTTTAAAAGCTCTAGGTAAATAGACAGGCAACAAAAACCCAAATAGATTGAAGCACCAAAGCCCCATATTAGCCAAAGCAAGCACTCTCCCAACGTAAACTCTGTTACTAGATGCATGCTCATTATCCACCTTTGAAAACTCAGACCTCACCCACTCCACCAGCGTGAAAATCCTCCGGGAATTGTAAAGAACCGGAACAAAGACCTGAACCGGAATCGAATACCTGTCCGTAAACGCCACCCCTTCCATGAAAACTTGGCTAGTCACAAGGAAAAGATGCGGCCCGCTGCCTTCTCCCCTTGGCTATCACCTTCAACAATCCCGTGTAGGGTTGTAAATGAGACGAGACAGATCACGAGCTACTCGAGATCGACTCGATCAAGGCTCGATAAATATTCGGATCGAATGGACTCGACTCGAGCTCGACTCGAGTTCTTAACGAGCCGAAACGAGCTACTCGATATTCGACTCAAAAAGCACGTGAGCAGCTCGAAGAAAATGTTATATTATAATTTTAGATTTTTAAAATTACATTATAAAAATTTTATTAAAAATACATTACTGATAATTATAAAATTTTAAAAATATATTAAAAATTCTATAATACAACTACCCTGAAATTTTTAATTTTTTTATTTATCTAACCCAAGTCCAATTGTTACATTGTATATTACTAAAAGAAAAATAAAAGCTCATTTAAATAAGCACATGTTAAATTACACCCTAAACCTTAAATCCTAAATTATAAACCCTAAACCCTAAATACTAAATACTAAACCCTAAACTCTAAACCCTTAATCTAATTATGTGATAGGGGTTAAATTATGCACATGAAGGTAACATACAAATTATGCAAAATGAAATTAATGAAATTAACAAGGGTTTATATGTAAATAAACTAATAAATCACACTTGGTCAAATCAATCAATAGGTCCATTATCAAAACAAACAGTGATCAAAACATAAAATAAAAATAAATTAACAACCCGAATCATAAAAACGTAAACTTTGATTAATGACGAAATCAGAAGATTACAAATATAACAGGTCCTAAAATGCTAATACTCCATTTCTAAAACACGGGCTACCCCTTAGTCCTCGAAGCGTTGCCATTTTGGTACTGCTTAAAGCTACGTCGTTTTGGTCGTTGGAATATAAAGGAAGATTAGGGTGAAACGCTTAACCTAAATCATTTCCTCATCTCTCCTCAACGAGACACAACCCGCCGCTCTCTCATCTCCCTACCTTCTATCATTTTTCCTCACTCAACCCTAACAGAGACCCACAGCCTCTGTGGCTTCAGCCGCCTAGTGTTCCGATGTGGAACTTAAACTTTACCTAAATAGATTCTGGTGACAACCTTCATAAAAAACATCCCAAAACCTTAAACTTAAATCCAGAATACCCTCGTAAATACCCAGCTTCACCACCCCGTAGCCCTGTCAGACCACGGCCACTGCGACATTCGCCGTCCCAACGGGCTCTGATGAAGAGCCCTAACGCCCGGACCACTCTTTCCTCACTGGCCTAGGCAAGAAACCCAAACTTACTGAACCTCTCCTCTCCCCACAAACCCCAACGACTAACCTAGAAAACCCCTCAAATCCCTAGAACACGAAGTTTGAATCCCACATGCACGACTGGAAAATCGTAAAAGATGAAGGGTTTACCTTCCCCTAGATGATATCGTGGTTCCTAGCGAAGGCAACGATAGGTTATGGATTAGAAAAATAAGTTTTTTATTTTGCTCGATGGTGGGTTCTTTGGTTGATGATGGATTATTTCTGTTGATTTTTCTTGTTTTTGACCTTGTTGCTTGGTTGTTCCTGATGGCTCGTAGTTTCTAGTTTTTCCTAGTTGGTCACTGTTTTTTTTGGTTTTGTGTCTTTAGTTTCCTTTGATGTGTGTTTTCTGGTTTTTCTCTCGATGATAGCTGATGACCGACTCTTGTTTCTTGGTTGCTTTTATCTTCCTGCTTTTCTCATCCCCTTGCATCATCGGAGAACAAAAACAAGTATTTTATCTATGGATGTTCATAGAGGTGATGTTACATCTAGTCGTTTGTATAAGCTTTTGCAAGACATTTTTAGTGGAGAAACATCTGTACCGCGTGTGAAGTTTGAACTTGATTCATATTTGGGTCTCAAATAGGTGATAAACAGTAAACAGAACCGTAGAGACTCTCTGTAAAGTTATGTTTTTAGTTTGACACGTTTTTGGTTTGCAGTTGTTTGAGAATGTTGAAGTTGATAAACCTGCTTCTAGTCGTTCAGCATTAATTGAGATTTATGTTTTGGGGCTAAGGTATAAAGCCCCTGCAAAGATTGATCCACGTCTTCTTGACTTCAAGCATCTATTTTAAGGATCAATAGAACCATAAAAGAAGGTTTTTGTTTCATTTTATGTTTCAAACTCTCTCCTTTGCCCTATTGATTGTATTTATTCTCATCTTTTTTTCTTTCTACACATGCTTGATGTAGGTGATTGATGTACTTAGGGTAAGTAAACAAAAGAGACACCATGATGGGTAAGTTTTCCCTTTATCATACAACAATGTAACTACTTTGTTCATATTTTGGTAAATATTTTCAAGTGTTTACTTTGTTTCTAACTACATGCCGACCACAGGTATGGAGATGGGGAGACAATCTCGAAGAATGTGTCTACTGCTGCTGACTTCATTTGGTCTGATTCTCCTCTTAAAATCCTTGGTTCGGTTACTACCATAACTTTTGAGGATCTAGCTTCATTGCCTATTAAGGATCACAGTTCTACCTCAGAAGAGGTGATTATCTTTTCAATATTTCTAGTCTTACCTGCCTTGAAACATGTCGTTACTTACTTTGCTAGTGTCTTGATAGGTCAAAGCTCTTTGTGATGATTTGTGTGTTCTACAAAAGCAGGATTTCAAGTATCTTTTGAAGTAAAAAACATAATTATTTTCAGTTTTTCCCTTTTTGAGATTTTTAAGTCTAAACAATTTGTGATAATAAGAAAATATATGAGTAAAGCTATAATCAGAGCACTAGGTACATACTACTATGAGTGGGAACTTAATTTGACATGTTGCAATATTTTGTAAGCAAACTTGACATGTTACAATATTTTGTAAGTAAATTTGACATGTTGCTGCCATCTTTTGTAAGTAAGCTTAACTGGATGATATCATTTTTTGTATTTTTTTAAGTAAACATGCATCTATCATGATATTGTTATCTTTTGTAAGGAAAATAGTGTCATCTTGTATAAATTTGGATATGTTGTCATTTTTTTCATCTTTTTATAAATTTAGATGTGTTGTCATATTTTGTAAACTTTCAATACATTTGAAGTTTTAAAAACTTCAAAGCTTATATTAATTATCCTAAATTTCTTGTAATTGTATTTTTATTTTTTAGATTTTTTATAGTTCATACAATCATATTATAATGTATTGGTGATGGTTGATTAAAGGGAAAATTATTTATATATTTTAAATGTAATATAAGATTTTTGTAGGTTCAAATTCGAGTTTGAGTTAGAGCTTGAATTGATCTCAAAATCGAGCTTCAATCGAGCTCCTGAATTTTTTTGAGTTCGAGCCTTTTCGAGTTCGAGTTTCAAAAATATATTTCGAGTTCGAGCTGAGCTTCATAATTTTTATCTCGTGAGTTTTTGAGTCGAGTCGAACCTACGTTTAAAGTTTTCGAGTTCGAGTTGAGCTCAGCAATACTCGAGCTCTACTCGGCTGGTTTACACCCCTAATCCCGTGAATGATGTAAGCCACCGAGAAATAAAGTCCGATGAAGGCGCTGAACGTCATGTACGAGCGAAAAATCTTGTTTCGTTGATCGAAGACTATACAGTCTTTTAGAGGGGCATTCCGAGGGAAGGCAACTTTGAAAAGCAAGTGCATGTAGACGATGGAGAAAACCACAAAGGCCAAGTCCTCGAGGCTAATCATATAACACCCCAACCCGTACCCGACTCGAATACGAGTCCGAGATATCACTTTGACTTTTAAAACTTTGACTCTTAAAGAAAAACCCCGGGAATTTAAAACTTTGTTTAAAACAAAATATGTTAATTTACATAAAAGAGACCATAAAATACAAACTCAATCAGAGTGCTCATAATTAACGACTTATTACGTCCCAACACTCTTTACACAACAAAATACCTACTTTATCGATTACTTCTGATCTGATCTTCTAGTAATAATACTATCCTTGCTACTTCTATTCTTGCTCTTCTCGTTTCCTGGTATCTACGTGTAAATCACTTACACGCTAAGTCATAGACTTAGTGAGGCAATAAATAAACATGTAACAGTAGATTCATGAATATGCATTCTTACCATTTGATCATGATATTTCAATATGCATGTATATATTTCATATGACATATATAACCAAGTCATGCACACATAAAACTTACCTTTTTGCATCACTTTCACTTTAATTTATATTTCAATTGCCCATGTATATTGTTGTTGAGAACAAAGGTATGTGAGTACATTGAGGTTGTGCACTAATGTTGTCACCACAGCTCGTATAAATTCCCTCATGGGCACCGAACATTTGTTCAGTATTCGTCCCGAAGGACTACTATATATGTCCTGTAGGACCACTACGTCTTGAAGGACTACGTCCCGAAAGACTACAATACCCTCGACTCTTGGCATGGCAACTATACCTATAGCTCTCGTATCATATACTATGGGCATTTACTATGAATACATTTCTCATCACTTGTTCTTTCTTTTCTGTCAGATACCACATGTATGTGTAACCATATATTTCATATCATATCACATGTATCACGTATTGCATATTCACATATCATTTCATATATTCACATAGCTTATCTCATTTCACATTGGTCATGTCTCATAACATATATCACACATGCATATAATCATGTATATCATATTATATATCTTATGTTTTATGCTCTTATGTCTATGCATATCATATAACATATATAATAACCTATACTCATTTCATGTATTCATGCACATGTAAGAATCACAAATCAAATAACATTTTAGGAGTCACTTATTACCATAGTAACTCCATCACTAGCTCATCTCAAGCCAATGTTCGTTCAATAATATAAGTACAATTAAAATTGCACTCACCTTAGCCGTATTTGCTTTGATTCGATCCTAATCCTTTGATTATTCCGGAACTTGTTTAGACTCAATATCTACATAAATATAACATTTCAAAACAACTATCAGAAGCCTAAACCTTAAACTTGATGTTAACAACTTAAACCAAATTAAAGAACTAAATTCTATTTTTCATTTAGGGGGAGTCGATACCCCCCCAGGGGAATCGATACCCCCTGAACATACTAGAATTTTTCATTCAAGAGGGGGAATCGATTTCCATTCATAGGGTATCGGTTCCCTCTACCCAGAAATTGTATTTTAAGCCTGAAAATCATCAATTCTTCATTCAATTCTTCTATTTTAAACCTCTACCATGTCATTAAACTTAACTACCATTACTTAAACCAACTTATATCCATGAAAATCATCTATAACTTCAAAATCCTATCCTTCATATGTAATTCAAGAATCATACTCAAATTTCAATATGTTCTAAATAAAATTCTAACACTTCATGTTCCTTAATTAACATGATGACAAGTCAAATTTAACTTCAAATTCAACTTATCAACTCTTTTCCATAATTTCATATAAAATCTCGTTTCCTTTAATCTTTTATAACTTCATCTTTTGATCATAAGACAACTTAAGCTTTCCTTAAGCTTAGTTATCATCTAATGATCAAAACCTAACCTTTAATTTAACAAATAACTAACAAATCAGAAAACTCACCTTATGCTATGGCTCTCTCGTATGGAAGAACAAAGAGGAGAAAAAGAAGATTCTCTAGATATTTCTTCTTATCCATTTCCCCCGTATATATCCCCACATATCACATTTTAATTCATTTAATGGTTAAATGACCATTTTTCCCTTTAATTCCTTTAATAATTACTAATAACTTTCAGGAAATATTTCTGAACAAATCATTGGACTATACAAATATCCTACTTAAATCACCAAACTCTGAAGTTTTACGATTTAGTCACTAACCTATATTTTGGGATATTACAAATCTCTCCCCTTAAGAAAATTCGAGGATGAATTTTCATTGTATAAAGAGATGGGGATATTGAATCTTCATGTCCTCTTCACGTTCCCACGTCGCTTCTTCCACCTTGTGATTTCTCCACAACATTTTGACTAATGGAATAGTATTGTTCCTTAATTGTTTAACTTCATGGGCTAAAATTCGGACCGATTATTCCTTATATGTCAAATCTGATTGCACTTCAATTTATTCTGGTGATATAATATGGGAGGGATCAGATCGATACTTTCGAAACATTGAAACATGAAAGACATTGTGAATTTTCTCCATTTCAGGTGGCAAAGCTAATTGATATGCCACTGGTCCCACTCTCTTAACGATTTCATGTGGTCCAATAAACCGAGGACTCAATTTTCCTTTACGTCCGAATCTCAATGCTTTCTTCGACGGAGACACTTTCAAGAACACTTTATCTCCAATTTGAAACTCAATTTCTTTCTTTTTTAAATCAACATATGATTTCTGTCTATCAGATGAAGCTTTCAGATTATTCTGAATTACTTGAACTTTCTCTTCCATTTTCTGAATCAACTTAGGACCAATAACTTCTCGATCCTTAAGTTCATACCAATTCAAGGGTGTACGACATCTTCTCCCATATAAAGCTTCATAGGGAGCCATTTTGATGTTTGACTAATAACTATTGTTGTACGCAAATTCAGCAAGTGGCAAATACCTTTCCCACGATCCTTTGAATTCAATTACACAAGCTCTTAGCATATCCTCTAGAATTTGGATAGTTCGTTCGGATTGTCCATCGGTCTGAGGATGAAACGATGTGCTAAAGTTCAGTCGTGTGCCCAATGCTCCATGTAAAGACTTCCAAAATTATGATGTGAATCTAGGATCCTGATCAGAAACTATGGAAACATGTACACCATGTAACCGTATAATCTCTCTAATATACAACTCAATATATTTATCCATAGAGAAATCAGCTCGTATCAGAATGAAATAAGCTGACTTAGTAACATGTCTACAATCACCCATATTGAATCTCTTTTGTTCAGAGTTAAAGGCAACCCCATCACAAAATCCATCGTCACATTCTCCCATTTCCATTGAGAAATTGAAATTGATTGTAATAGTCCCGATGGAACCTGATGCTCAGCCTTGACTTGTTGACAAGTCAAACACTTAGATACAAATTCTGTAATGTTTTTTTCATTCCAGGCCACCAATATCGACTTTTAAGATCCATATATATTTTGTTTCCACCTGGATGCATCGTTAATGGACTATAGTGAGCTTCCATTAATAAATCATTCTTTAATTCATTAACATCTGGAATCACTAGCCTCCCTTGATAATATAGGTTCCCATCAGTTTTCATCTCATAATTTGTACACTCTCTATTCTTTATTTGCTGCAATTTCTTTGAACACATTTCATCTTTAGCTTGCAATTCTTTAATTTGATCTAACCATGATGGTTTGATAGTCAATTCCGCACAAATTGCACCATTTTCGCCTAATGATAGTTTAGCATCCATAGCTCGTAAGGCTGCAAACATCTTTCGGCTTAAGGCATCTGCTACCACATTTGCCTTTCCGGGATGGAAATAAATCACAACATCATAATCCTTGAGAAATTTCACCCATCTTCTCTATCTTAAATTTAACTCTTTCTGAGTCATCAAGTACTTTAAACTTTTGTGATCCGTATACAAGTAGCATTTTTCACTATACAAGTAATAACGCCAGATCTTTAAAGCGAACACTACTGTAACCATCTCCAGATCGTGTGTCGGATATTTCTTCTCATGCGGTTTTAATTGTCTCGAAGCATAGGCCACCACCTTGTTTTCTTGCATTAATACACATCCCAAGCCATTATGAGATGCATCACTATACACTACAAAGTCCTTGCCAGACTCAGGTTGGACTAACACTGGAGCTTCTGTCAAAATCTTCTTTAACTTTTCAAAACTCTTTTGGCATTCTTGAGTCCAAGTAAATTTTACTTCCTTTCTCAACAGCTTAGTTAGGGGTAATGTTATTATTGAAAAGTTTTTAACGAACCTTCGATAATAACCAGCTAACCCTAGAAAACTTCGAACTTCTAACACATTCTTTGGAACTTCCCACTCCAGAATAACTTTAATCTTTTGAGGATCCACTCGAACTCCTTCTGCAGAAATTACATGACCAAGAAATGCCACTTCATTCAACCAGAATTCACATTTAGAGAATTTAGCATAAAGCTTAGTGTCTCGTAAATTCTGCAAGACAATTCTCAAATGAGAACTATGCTCTTCCTCTGACTTTGAATATATTAAAATATCATCAATGAAAACCACTACGAACTGATCCAAATAGGGTTGAAAAATTATGTTCATTAAATCCATGAAAACAACTGGTGCATTCGTAACTCCAAACGACATTACAATAAACTCATAGTGACCATATCTTGTTCTAAACGCCGTCTTTGGAACATCTTTCTCTTGAATCTTTAATTGATGATAACCCGAACGTAGATCAATTTTTGAGAACACTGAAACTCCCTTTAATTGATCAAATAAGTCATCGATTCGAGGAAGTGGATATTTATTCTTGATAGTCACTTTATTGAGCTGCCTGTAGTCGATACAGAGTCGTATTGATCCAGTAATTCCTGTAATTGAATCTTTAATTCTTGCAACTCTTTTAGAGCCATTCTGTATGGTGCCATTGCAATGGGCGCTGTTCCCAGTATTATCTCAATCTGAAATTCTACCTCTCTGTCCGGAGGTAAACCTGGCAATTCTGCAGGAAATACATCAGAGAACTCTCTTACGATAGGAATTTCTTCAATCTCTTTGTCTTTGGCTCTTACAACCACCACACTAGCAATGAACCCTTGATATCCTTGTAACAATAACTTCTTTGCCGTCATCACTGAGATTACATTTGCCAATGGATTCTACCCTTCACTAAACACCACAATTTCTACCTCTTCTGGACTTCTCAACGTTACTCTTTTCAGTCTACAGTCGACATTAGCATAATAACGATATAACCAATCCATTCCCAGTATAACTTCAAATTATTCAAAAGGTAATTCCATCAAATTAGCAAGGAATTCAATTCCCTGAATTCGTATGGGACACCCTTGACTCACTATATTTACCCGAGCACTGTGCCCTAACGAATTCATCAATATCACCTCATTGTTAGTAGCTTCTAATTTAATGTTCAATTCTCTCACTAACTTACTAATAATATATGAATATGTAGACCCCGTATTAATCAATACCATAACATATTTATCAAACAGCAGAAAGGTACCTGTTATAATCTTCGGATCATCCCGATCTTTATTAGTCCTGAGATTATACACTCGAGCAGTGGAACATATCTCTTGTTGAGAAGAGGACTCTGACTGACTTATTCCTCTGCCTTTACCTCTTCCCCTTTGGCCTGTAGAAATAAACCTCTCTGGCTGTGCAGATTTATCGACTACCCTAAGATAATCCCGAACAAAATGTCAGGTGTCCCCACATCTAAAGCAAGCTCCAGAAATCCTTCTACATATCCCAGAATGATTCTTTCGACAATGTAGGCATTGTCTGTCTTGACTCTGGTTAAATATTCCAGCTTCAGATCCCACTGATTGAGTTTGTCTACCTCTTATCGGATTTGATCCTCTAGCTGAGGATACCACTGACTCCGATCTAGCTTGAGGTCGAGAACCAGCATCTCTGCCTCTTTTTTACGGTGCGAAACTCGAAGAAGCACACGTTCTCTTGACTCTTTGAGTCCTTGAATTTTCAAATCTCTCGTTCTGAGCTTTTTCCAGAGCTTTAGCACGGTTGACTACTTCTTGAAACGAAGATAAATTCAAGACAATCAACATTTCCTTCAACCAAGGATGTAACCCCTCTACGAACCACTCATAAGCATCATTCTCAGTAGGAACAAGCTCGACAACAAAGCGGCTCAACTTATTGAATTCACACTCGTACTTATATACAACGTGATTCCATTGTTTCAGATTCATGAACTCTTGCTTTATTTGTCGAACAAATTTATCTCTGATGTACTTATGCTTGAACTCTTCAAAAAACAAGGACCAAGTTACTTGATCATCAGACATTCTCAATGTAACGTTGGACCACCAAATTCTTGCTTGCCCTCGAAGCAAGGAGACGACTCCATCCAACTTGTCAACATCGGAACAATGAAGTCCCTCAAGCATGATTTTCACATCATTAAGCCAAAGGTCCGCAGTAACATGACCTTCATCAGCTTCCTCTTTAAACTCTAGAGCTCCTAAACCCTTCAACTCTTTTGCAACATTCATTTTTGGAGTTGAAGTAACAGGAGGTTAAAAACGCGTCAATATTGCGTCTAAAGTTCTAAAGAATACATCTTGATCATTCACAGGCACTCCAGAGGGTGTATGTTCTTCACTCTGTCTGGCCAGGGCAGGTGAATTACTACTTTCAGCAGATATATCATCTCCCACTTCATTTCTAGAACTACATTGTCCAGACATCTATAAAAATACAATCATATAGTTCTATTAGCACAACAATATACTTACTATTCCATCAGATCAGAAGTTTTCACTATTTTGTTAGCATGTATACCTTATAAAACACTCTAAACTCTGGTTTATGTCGAGAATCGACTAAACCTTAACTCTGATGCCATTACTGTAACACCCCAACCCGTACCCGACTCGAATACGAGTCCGAGGTGTCACTTTGACTTTTAAAACTTTGACTCTTAAAGAAAAACCCCGGGAATTTAAAACTTTGTTTAAAACAAAATACGTTAATTTACATAAAAGAGACCATAAAATACAAACTCGATCAGAGAGCTCATAATTAATGACTTATTACATGCCAATACTCTTTACACAACAAAATACATACTTTGTCGATTACTTCTAATCTGATCTTCTAGTAATAATACTGTCCTTGCTACTTCTATTCTTGCTCTTCTCATTTCTTGGTACCTACATGTAAATCACTTATACGCTAAGTCATAGACTTAGTGAGGCAATAAATAAACATGTAACAGTAGATTCCTGAATATGCATTCTTACCATTTGATCATGATATTTCAATATGCATGTATATATTTCATATGACATATATAACCAAGTCATGCACACATGAAACTTACCTTTATGCATCACTTTCACTTTAATTTATACTTCAATTGCCCATGTATATTGTTGTTGAGAACAAAGGTATGTGAGTACATTGAGGTTGTGCACTACTGTTGTCACCACAGCTCGTATAAATTCCCTCATGGGCACCGAACATTTGTTCAGTATTTTTCCCGAAGGACTGCTATATATGTCCCGTAGGACCACTACGTCTCGAAGGACTACGTCCCGAAGGACTACAATACCCTCGACTCTTGGCATGTCAACTATACCTATAGCTCTCGTAGCATATACTATGGGCATTTACTATGAATACATTTCTCATCACTTGTTCTTTCTTTTCTGTCACATACCACATGTATGTGTAACCATATATTTCATATCATATCACATGTATCACGTATTTCATATTCACATGTCATTTCATATATTCACATAGCTTATCTCATTTCACATTGGTCATGTCTTATAGCATATATCACATATGCATATAATCATGTATATCATATCATATATCTTATGTTTTATGCTCTTATGTCTATGCATATTATATAACATATATAATAACCTATACACATTTCATGTATTCATGCACATGTAAGAATCACAAATCAAATAACATTTTAGGATTCACTTCTTACCTTAGTAACTTCATCACTAGCTCATCGCAAGCCAATGTTCGTTCAATAATATAAGTACAATTAAAATTGCACTCACTTTAGCCGTATTTGCTTTGATTCGATCCTAATCCTTTGATTATTCCGGAACTTGTTTAGACTCAATATCTACATAAATATAACATTTCAAAACAACTATCAGAAGCCTAAACCTTAAACTTGATGTTAACAACTTAAACCAAATTAAAGAACCAAATTCTATTTTTCATTTAGGGGGAATCGATACCCCCTGATCATACTGGAATTTTTCGTTCAAGAGGGGGAATCGATTCCCATTCATAGGGTATCGGTTTCCGCTACCCAGAAATTGTATTTTAAGCCCGAAAATCATCAATTCTTCATTCAATTCTTCTATTTTAAACCGTACCATGTCATTAAACTCAACTACCATTACTTAAACCAACTTATATCCATGAAAATCATCTATAACTTCAAAATCCTATCCTTCATGTGTAATTTAAGAATCATACTAAAATTCAATATGTTCTAAATACAATTCTAACACTTCATATTCCTTAATTAACATGATGACAAGTCAAATTTAACTTCAAATTCAACTTATCAACTCTTTTCCATAATTTCATATAAAATCTCGTTTCCTTTAATCTTTTATAACTTCTTCATCTTTTGATCATAAGACAACTTAAGCTTCCCTTAAGCGTAGTTATCATCTAATGATCAAAACCTAACCTTTAATTTAACAAATAATTAACAAATCAGAAAACTCACCTTATGCTATGGCTCTCTCGTATGGAAGAACAAAGAGGAGAAGAAGAAGAATCTCTAGATATTTCTTCTTATCCATTTCCCCCGTATATATCCCCAACATATCACATTTTAATGGTTAAATGACCATTTTGCCATTTAATTCATTTAATAATTACTAATAACTTTCAGGAAATATTTCCGAACAAATCATTGGACCATACAAATATCCTACTTAAATCACCAAACTCTGAAGTTTTATGATTTAGTAACTAACCCGTATTTTGGGATATTACAAATCATGCCTCTTGCGGTGAGGATGAACATAACAGCGAGACAATTGAGTTGCCTGAGGCTGAGACCAACCCCTCCTGCCATTTCTTTATTTTCTATCCTTCTTTACTTCTTCTTTCCCTAGCAAAGAAAACAAGTGAAATAAATTTTCCTGGAAAAGTTAGTATGGAGAGTAATAGAAAAAATTCAAGTCGTGGAGAGTAATGTAATGTAAGGCGGAGAGAACGAGACGTGGAACTTTGGATAGGATTTGGCAATGGAGGGTTGAGGTGATGAAGGAGGGAAAGTGGCAGCCGTGGAGGATTGGCATGGAATTGGAAACATATAATTAGAAGAGCTAATATTACTTTTGGTAAATTATAAATTTCATACTCAACTTTTTTTTTATTTCTGTTCCGGTCATTAAAATTGAAACATATTCAATTTTTTCACTCAACCTTGACATTACTCTTGTTTTAATCATTCCGTTGTTGAATAATCAATGACGTTAACATATGATACCAAAATAACATCATTTTAAAAACGATATTTTTGTATCCATATAAAACTTATTTTTCTTCCTCTTTTTTGTAATTTTTTTTCATATCTTCTCTCTTTTTTTAAAATAAGTTGGGTTGCATTGTTTTTATCAGTATCAGTTTGGGAGATGTTTCAAAAGTAAGATAATGGGTCATAGTGGCTCTAATAAGGTGGATTTTGAGAGTTCTGATTTAGATGTGGATCCTGCATGAATTCCTTCTATTTTATTTTGATTTTTTTAGAAAAAAATAAAGTCTCATTTATTTAAATCATTGGATCAAACTGCACAAACAATCTTTGATATTCTTTTCATTTGTTATGCTACCATTGTATATATTTTCTAGTTCCCACACCACTAATTTTACAAATATCCTATTTAGCTCTATCACATTATTTTGTAAAATTTAAAAAAATATATTAAATAACAGAAAACAGTTTCAGTAATATAATAATTTGATCTACACAACAATTTCTCCTCTTTTTAACTTTAGATCAGTTTAGTCCTTTTGTGCGCATAATTAGGAATATAAGATGGGCTCTTCCATTGTCCTCAATGGTTTGGAGCTCTTTTACTTGACTTTGGGAAGGTTAAATGCTTGGTAATTAAAAAAGAAAATCAATATAAAAAGAATATATAATAAAAATATTATTAAAAATAAAAAGAATCACCAGTATATCATAATATTTTTTGGATAATTAGAATATTATTACCCAAGGAAAAGCATAACAACTTCAATCCAATACAATCGAAAGAGCAAAAGAAAGGGGTTCCAATTACACCAAAAATCATTCTATACCCCAATAATTACAAAGAGATAGGTTAGTTATATCCAATCTATTAACATTTCTATTGCTAAGTTGAGTTCCTACACTATGCTTAATTGAGTCAAGAATCTCGTCCTCGGATCTGAAAGTTCCTCTAAAAATTCTTCGGTTCCTTTCTTCCCATATGGTATAGTTGAGGGTGCACCAAGAAAGCTTCAAGATACTAGTTAGCAAAGATTTACCTTTCCATGTGTTGTAAGCCCAAACAAGAGATTAGTCCAAGTAAGGAAAGGTTTATGAATACCTGAGAGCTGGAGAATAGAATTCCAGATTGAAACAATTATCTTACATTCAACAAAGAGATTATCCCTGGATTCCCTTGCTTCGAAACAAAGGATGCACTGATCATTAGTTTCAATTCCAAAACGTTGCAATCTATCCTTAGTAGGAAGACGATCCAAGATTACCATCCAAGTAATTAAGATGTGCTTGAGAATGTGAAATAGAAACCAAAGCATATTGTGTCATGGGACTTTACTATTTTTCTGTCAGATCTCTTCCCAAAACTACTTGGTGGTCATAGCTCCTGATGCAAGAAGAGGGCGGGCTGTAGTTCGAAGGTTCATGATTTTTCGTAGGAGCCAACTAGTGTTCTAAGGTTCATCCATAAGCCAGAAATCACAATCATTGATTAAATAGTTATGGATCCAAGCAACCCATAATGATCCATTCCCTGCAAGAATTCTCTTAATAAGAACAAGCATGCATGATTTATTCCACGACTTGATGTCCTTGAGACCAAGCCTGCTTTCAGACTTTGGAGTACAAATTCTTGCCCAGCTAACTCTAGCTCCCATTGCTGGAATGCCTGATCCTTTCCAGAAGTATCTCGAACAGATTTGTTCAATTTTTTTGATAACAGATTGTGGCAAGATAAGTTGTCCACACCAGAAATTGGCCACACTAAAAAAGTATTGTTTTAATCAACTCCAATCTGCCACCATAACTTAGCTTTGTCCTGCACCATTGATGAAGCTTGATTTTGATCTTGTCAATAAGAGGTTGACAGTCTTTAACAGTAAGCTTCCTTATGAACAGAGGAATCCCCAAGTATCTAACTGGAAGTTTTCCAAGCTTAAATCCAGTAGCGCTGATCAATGTGTCAAGAGAATGTATTAAAATTCAAGTTGTAAAAATTTCACATTTAGCAACATTAAGATTGAGACCTGAAATTTCATAGAAGTAGTCAAGGACAGTGATAATTCCCATGATTGATTCCAGATTGCCCTTGCAGAAAATAAGAAGGTCGTCAGCAAATGTTAAGTGAGTGAGGTTGATTTTCTTGCATTTTGGATGGAAGTTAAAGATCCCTTTTGTAGCAGCATTATTGAGTAAATTTGAAAGGATATTCATCACCATAATAAACAAAATAGGGGAAAGTGGATCCCCTTGTCTAAGACTCTTGGCACCTTTAAAAAATCCAATTAAGCTTCCATTGAAAGCAGTGGAGTAAGAAGCAGCAGAATAACAGGTCACAATCCATTCAATAAAAATATTTGGAATTTCAAGAGCCTTTAGAATGGTTGGAATGAAGCTCCAGTGAATGGAGTCAAGCTTTTTTAAGATCGATTTTCAGGGCACACCTAGGAGAAATAGTTTTCCTTCCATATCCTTTCACAATTTCTTGAGCAAGAAGGGTATTGTCAATAATATTCCTTCCTTTGACAAATGCAGATTGATTAGAGGAAATAATCTTAGGCAGCAGGTTGGTCATCCTATTAACAATGATCTTTGTGATGGCCTTATAAATTACTGAACAACAAGAAATGGGTTGAAAATCTGAAACTCTGCTGGGGTTCAGAATCTTTGGGACCAAGGCAATTGTAGTGGCATTAAAAGCTGGGTAGAGATAAGACTTCTTAAAGAAAAATTTAATAGCTTAAGTCACTTCATTTCCGACCACATACCATGTTTTCTTGAAGAAAAGAGAGGAATAACTATCAGGGCCTGGGGCCTTGTCATTTCCTTGACGGAAAATATCCTCTTTGATATCTTCAGAAGTAACTTCCTTAGTGAGGTCATCATAGTCTCTAGAAGGGGAAAAAGGAAGCATGAGATCTTTAATAAGTATGGTGGAATATTCTTTAACTTTAGGGTCTTGAGACACAAGCAGATTTTTAAAGAAATTGACTACTTCTGAGGACATTTCATCAAAAGTCTCAAGTCTTCTTCCCTGGTCATCAACAATCACTCTTATGGTGTCCTTCTTTTTATTTGCAATGACAGAGTGAAAAAATCTGGTACATTTGTCTCCCTCTTTTAGCCAGTGAATTTTTGCTTTTTGTTTAAGAAACATTGTTTCAGCTTCCTCTAAGGAGGTGAGGTCATTTTACAGCTCAAGCTCCTTATCAACAGGCTCAACACCTCCTAAGGTAAGAATTTATTGTTTTTCAATTTCTTCCCTCTTTAGTTTAACCCGTGCATAAATGTCACTAAAAGAGTCATTGTTAAGAGTCTTGAGATTGACTTTAAGGCGTTTGAGCTTAAGAAAAGTTTCTTCATAGGATTTCCTTGAATGGGCATGAACCAAGATTGGCTGACAATATTAAGGAAATTTGGGTGAAGGGTCCAACAATTAAAGAACTTAAAAGGCTTGGGTCTATTTACTTGAGCCTCTTTATGAAGAAACACCAAAGCCATACAATGGTATAAGAGACCAGGGACTAAGAATTCCACAAATGATTGAGGAAAAAATTCAGACCAAAGAGGGTTAAAAAGAACTCTGTCAAGTTTGAGAGCGAGAAAATTTTCCTTTTGCTTGTTACTCCATGAGTAAGTAGGACCAAAAAATGGATGGTCTTGGAGTTGGAGATCATTAGTGACTTTCTGGAATTCCATCATTTCATGTGAGATAACCAGACCAAGTTGTTCATGAGCAGAAGATTCGTGAGGGTGAAGGATAACATTGAAGTCTCCTCCTAATATCCATGGAAGATTACTGAAATTAGAAGCAATGTTTCAAAGTTCATGTCAAAGATTCCTTCGCGTGATTCCATCGTTGCTCCCATAGATTGCAGAAATTAAGAAGGGACTATTTTTGAAGTAGATTTTAACAGTAATACTCTGATCAGAGACTTGGCATAAAGAAATGTCAAGGTTGTTCTTCCACAAAAGCCAAATTCTACCATTCATTGCAAAGTCATAATTGGAATAAATATTCCAATTTTCAAAGGTGGAAGCTAATATGTCAGCTGATTTGTCTTTCTTTACACGAGTTTCAAGTAAGCATAGGATGTTAACTTTATTAAGGCTTGCTCTTCTAAGGACCTTAGCTTGCTTTAGAGGATTGTTTAGTCCTCTAACATTCCAAAATGAAATAATCATTGAGCTTGTGTTGAGGGAGTAAGTTCCCCTCCTTTACTGTCAACAATAGAAATTTTTGATTTTTCCAGGTTGAATTTCTTCTTAGTTTTGAGCTCTTTGATCAGGACAGTAACTCCAGAGGCTGCTTTTCTGGGTTGTTTAACAGGATGATCCGGTATAGACTGATTCTCTTCAAAAGAGTTTAGGATGTCAAACCTATTACTAGAAGCTGCTAGAGTTTTGTTTGGATTATTTTTTGGAGGTCTATCTCTGCCTCTTTTTGAAGGAGAAGAGGAAGAAGTTTGGAAACTAGCTGAAGAGCTTTGTAAAGTAGGAATAAAGGGATCTTTTGCATCTTTGAGGATAGGGACAACAACTGGATTCGGAGGGAAGTTGGAAAGGGTTCTATGAGAATGAGGAGCATCCAGAGAGTGAGGAGAATTAACAGAGGATTGGAAACCAGAAACTGGTTGATCACTAGTTTGGAGGTCCTTAGAAATTTCCTCAGGGGTGTTAGAAGTTAACTTCGAATCCTCATTGCCCTCATTGTTTTATGAATTTTGGAGTTGAGTAGAAGTAGTATCGTCATTCTTTATCCAGATTTGGGTAGTAGTGTGAAAGGTTGGAGGGACAACTTTGCAACCTTTGGCACTATGTCTAAAAGAATTACAAGATTTGCAGCATAGTGGGAGCCAAGGAATTTCAACAAATATAGAAGTAGTTTGTCCATTGTTAAGGATAACATCAACTTGTTTAGGTATAACATCCGAGGCCCCAATTTCGACACAGACTTTATCAAACTCCAGGCGAGACTTAGTTGTTGTAATAGAATCCATAGAGAGAGGAAAACCTATTGCACTAGCAATATAGCTTAAGCCTTCGTTGGAGAACAATTCTAGGGGAACATTGTATAAGTGAACCCACAGAGGAATTCTAGATAAATCAAATTGCAGTTTTTTCAAGTTTGGTTCCCACTTCCTAAGGATTAAAGGCTTGTTAAAAATATACCAAGGGCCATTTTCCAAAATCCATTCACGAGCATATTCAGATTCAAAAGTAAACAGGTAAAGGTTGGGTCCGGCGTAACTGACCTGAACTTTGGCACCTTGTAAGGGTTTTTTCCACAAGCTTTTGATAATCTTCTGAAGATATAAGAAATTTGGTGTTGCCCCTAGCACCTACCCAACAAGAGAGAATTTCCACTCAGCAGTTCCTTCTTCAAAATCTTCTGGCGGTGGATGAACAGTTGGAGTCCCATCCTTAACATTTGGGGGAAAATATCGAAGTTGCTGACTTGCAGAACATGTGAAAAGTTTGCGCCAATCCATCAAATAAACCAAGAGAGAATAAATCTTGAATAACAGCAGAGAAACGGAGAGAAATCGGAGAAAAATCAGTGAGATTGCTAGTAAAACGAGAGGGTTTTTCAGTTTCCATTAGACCCGCTAATGTGCATCGAGAGAACCCCATAAATGAAGGAATGCCTTAATACAGAGGAAATCCAACTCCGCACATACCGCCCACCCTTCTAATCTCAATTCTGTCAAAAACTCTTTTAAAATATGGATTTCGCATGTATGCACAAAAGCATGGCACATGTTCCCTTGTCTTGGCACAACAGACGGGTGATGGGATTGGCTTCTTGTGCTCATGCAGACACGGGCTCAATAAATCCAAAGCGTATTCACATCTCGGTTGCGCTACTACTTCCACACCTGAAAACGTAACCACAAACAACGCCACAGCACACAAGACAATGGAAACCTTGCTCATATTGTTATTCTTCTCTACACAAAATAAAATTTACTGGTGATTATTATTGAATTAATGATTTTTTCACATGCCTTTTGGTACAATTTATAATAGTTGGAGTGGTAGTCTTCGACAGATTTAAACCGTACATCTAAACCTAATAGCGAAATGTTAAGTTAAACATTGTTTGACAGAGAATACAAGTGGTAACAACATTACGAACGTGTTTCTCAATATATAGGTGATTAATTATATAAATAGTCACTCAATACAAAAATGTTTTTTCATTATCTAACCGTAAGAAATTAGAATTTATCACTAATATTTTTCTGGTTGCTTAACTCATCCGGACCAACCAAGGTCGTACACCTGACTATGGCGAGTGACTCTCCTAGCGAGAATTTTCTGCGTACATAAAGACTCAAACTCAAGATTTACTTAAGCGATATCAATGTGCTTACCACTTGAATCAAACCGCATTAGTAAATTTATCACTAATATTTGATTATTTATTCACTGTATATTGTTAATTAATTGATTTGACAAGTAAACTCTTAAAATAATTATTATTTTATAAATTGACATTGAAAAAAATATTTCATAAATATACATATTTGAATTAAATGATTTAAAATCACTAAACTCTAAATTTTAATATATACAACTTTGAACTCTATTTGAGGAATATATTTTTTAATATCGTCGGTGTATGAAATAACTTTTCTTTTAAAAATATCATATGTATTTATTAGTTTCCTTTAAAATATAAAATATTATTTAATTTTCAATTCTTTTAAATTAAAAACCCCTCCTTCAAAATTTATTACACAAATTTCAAATGTTTATTTAATTTTCTTAAAAATTTAATTTATTTGAGCAGGCAAAAAATGTTATTTATTTTGATTTCTCTCCTTTTCCCCCCGTTTTCAACAATTTTAGTATTGAGAATGCGGGTTTGAAAAGATATTGTTGTCATGCACGTCGCGGCTTTGAAGAAGTGTTTCGAAGAAAATAAGGGATTACGTGAAATGTTAAATCTCAAGAAGTTTTCAAGTTTTCAAATAGTTGAGTGAAGAATGATGTAATTTATCGATAAAAATGTCATATACAACAGTTCCATTAATTTTTTAACGGCGAAGTACCAAAATGAAATATAAACTAAATGTTAGATATGATTTTAAAGAAAAAAAATAACATTTATGTACCAAAACAAAATAAAAGTAATAGCTTAAGTACCAAACCTGTAGTTTACCCTTAAAAATAAGAGGGTGAATTGCAAATTATACTACTGAAGAGGAAGAGCACACTTTTTCCTATGTTAAAATTGAAACAAGCCAAAAGGCTCTGGAAACAGAGTATATGAAATTACAAAGAAGAAGCTACTTTATAGTGATTATTAGAATAATTGGAATCAAATCATGTGGGAAGTGATTTCTTGTTCAGCAAGCATTGCAACTCTTCCTACACGTACCATAGTAATCAGGTGAACCAACCATGAAAACAGGGTTCCTCTGGCATTCCCCAATAGAAGCCCAATGAGGACAACTGGCATCTTCATCCGAACACTCGTCATTTCTGCCAAAGCCAGATGAGATGGTTTCTCTGGAAACAGCCCTTGGGTAGAAGAATTTGGTGGCACACCACATTTCTCCTTCCAGAACAGGGCATCTAGCATGCGAGCTACTACCATCCGGAGATCCATTGAGGTGAGTCGTGAAGAACAAAACAGCGTTTCCCTTGACAGGTTTTTGGAAGTTGCTGGTCTTTGTACAATCTGACCATGTCTTGCTCTTCGGCTGCAACAGTAGGGAATCCATTTGTTGGTGGAGTAAGTTTTTACCTCCGAATGTTTAACAAAGGTTTTGAGATATATTCGTACTCACCTCTGCGTCGGGGAAAAGAATCTCACCACCACGGGTAACATTTGAAAGATACAAAATCACAGTTGCCAACAAAGGCTCACTCATAGCCTGCCTGGTTTTATTGCCAAAATAATCTAGGTTTTGTTCGGCCCCCTCAAGTTCATAGCGCCTAACATATAGAGGACTGCCATTCTCTGAGGCACAATGAACATCAAGTTCCAGTAAAACAAAAATGTCCCTTGGGAGAAAACAATCATTTAAAGGAAGATGAAGAAGATGGATGAAGATACCTTTAGGAAGGAAAGTCCAAGCCGAAAGTCTTTCTTCAATCTTTGCAAGAACTGTATCCTAGAATACAAAAATATATTTCTATGCTATAGAATCATTCATGAAACATGCTGCCGAATGTCAATGAACTTTATTTATTAAATTATCCTTTTGTGATATTCATAGAACGTACAGGGAATCTAATAAACTGATCTTTCCAGAATTTTTAAGCTAGTTTAACAAAGATTTTAAAGTTCACTGAAATTTGGAATACGAGCACAGCAGAAAATGGGGCATTGTGTGAGGAAAGCAATACAACAAATAAAGTCATATCAATCTACCCTACTAATCAAGATTAAAACAAATTTTAATTGTGTGAAGTATTAAGGTCAAAGGGTACATTAGTTATTTCTACTACTTAATGTTTTAACGTAAATACACACGACACTACCACATTGATAGAATCTCTACATTTTCTGTATGTACATCTATCCCTAGAACTTTCCTAGTTGAAAAAGAATGATAGATCAGTGATAGAACAAACTGTGAAGGTATGGGTGGTACATGTAATGGAGAAGCTCAGCAGGTGGTCAAGGAGCTTGAGGTGGCCAAAGGTTTGTAATGGAAGTAGTGGTATTTACAGCCACAAGTGCACACATTTTGTCTTGCAAGGTAAGGAGTATACCATTATGTCTTTTATCGACAAATAAAACAGGTAAAATTTCATTGATTGTCTGTGTGGGTGATAATGTTATTACTAGTGAATGCGTAAAACCATTGGAATCGTATCTCCAAACAAAATTTTAAACAAAGGATTTAAGAGATTTATGATATATCATTATATCTTAGGTGTAGAAGTTGCTGGATCTTGTGAGGGGGTTTCACTATCCAAAGCAAGCATGTACTTGACTTCCGGGAATTGGACTGTCAGGATTGCAGACCTGTTGATACTCCTATGGGTCTTAACAAGTAGTATGGAGTCATAGTTCAAAGCAAAAATAATGTAGAGGTCTTATGTTTTCCTTTTTCTTTTTTCTGGTAGCTATATACATGCTACGTACAGAAGCAGAATGGTAGTAGAAGAGGAGGATATCGATTGTCACATATTCACAACAAACCAAAAGTCAGATTGAGGACAGATTCCCAGTACAAGCCATGAGGAAAATGAAATACCAAGATTGGCTGGAGAATGGCTTAACATTATCAAAGAGATATTTACTACTAATCCACTTTAAATTGCCCAAGTGTCAATTTCAAAAGCGAGAAAACAAAATTTGAGTGTGAAATCAAGTTCTTGAGTGTATGCAACAATTTATTATCGAATAATTACTTCAATAGGTTGTCAATAAGCAACACAACAGAGTATGCAGATAGTGTTAGCTTAGGAAACAATGGAACTCACATCTGTATTGAGCAAAGTTTTTGAACTTGCAAGTTGCCTCTTTGTCCCAACATTAGCTCGATCATTATTGATCCCCAGAAAATTTTCTTTTACTCCATGACCCTGTAAGTCCATAGCCACTTTACAACTATTTGTGAACCAGTTTAAGCATATTGAAATGTAGTGAAAACAGTGGGGTAGAATTATACCAAAGAAATAAGATGGTCGCACTCCTCATTTGATAGAAAGCCACCATACTGAAAGGCCCTATTGCAAGCAAAATAATACCAGCCTTTTGACATTTTTAAATGTGCCAATGGAAGTAAAAAGGCCAATGGCTATATTTGCAAAAGCTAAAGGAACAACTGAAAATCTCATAAAAGTTCAAGCAAAACTGTAATGCAGTGCCATCAAAGAAATAGCCTATTTGACTCTTCATGGGAAATATAATTTGTGAAAGAAAAAAAAAACAGCAATGAGAAGGCAAACAATAAGTGACCTTGGCCGCCATAAAAGTTGCAGGACTCGTGAAGGGTCAACCACGTTGGATTGAACTGAATGCCTCAACTGAATAACCTCTTCGTCCTTCAACTCCTTCCGGCTACTCATGAGAAACAATTCCAAATGGAAAAGGGTTATAAGACAAGCAGTTATCATATAGAAGGCAAGATTTCCATCAGCTGAAAAAACTAAAAATGTTCTCTGCAAAATAGTTCAAGATCATGAAGAATAATTCATCATCCAAAGAATTCAGACTCCATAGAAGGAAACCAGAATGCTCAATGAAATATCATCTCATACAAATTTGAATTTTTTTCTTCTTGATAATGACCATTCAACAGAAGGGTACCATACTACTATCAACTACAGTAGTGATACCCACAATATTTCCTTAAAAAAGGAATTATCCAGGATAAACGTCCACTATATATATAATATAATCATTTATGAATGAGAGATTCTAACGAAATCCCAGATAAAGATAAACGTGTAATTCATCAATCCTGTGTTGGAAATGGATCGATTGCCTCGGTCATTCAAAATTAAGACATAATATCTACAGTAGGGATAAATTTCCACTACCCATTTACAAAATAAACAACATGTATCTTAAAAAAGATGAGATCGGGTTTTTCCTTTACCTTTCAGCTGAGAAATTGGAGAACAGAAAGGTGAAAAGCAGCGGAAGAATAAAATTTGAAACAAGGGAAGCCATGAACGGATGCAACAACGATTGTAAGATACAAACAGGAAATTGAAATCTCAATCCAAATCCAAATGGATTTTGCAGAAAACGAGACTGAAAGCTAAACCTCCCATGCGACTTTGAAGCTCTGTTTTAGCATCGAGTTTACACGTCGCTGAATCGAGGAAGAACTATCCACCCGAGAGGCAAGACGGGACAAGGCATAAATTTTCTTTGGGTTAATGTACCTTTTACCTCCTGATTTTGATTTAATCGGCAATTTGGTGCAGAACTTTGGTTTTGATGTGCTATTTGACCCTTCTCTATTTATGTGTAAGCCTATAACCCACATGTCCTTGGATTGAAATCTTACTCTGATATCATCAAATGTAATTTCATAACTCGACTTAAAAATTATTTGCAAAACAGATTCTTGCATTATTGAAAACTTTTATAAAGGCACCAAAAGTTCATAAAATTCATGATTCAACTCTAACATTTAAGGTTTAAAAATTAACCCCATTTTAGGGTAGGACAACTATTTTAAAAAAACATAAGGTAAATTACAGGATTAATCAATTTCGTCTAAGTTTTGTATATTTTTTCTCACCGAATTCAAAAAAAAATATTATTCGATCACTTTCGTTTTTATTTAATTAAGATGTAGTCATTGAGTGTTAATTGTCGTTAGACTTTTAACGGAACAACAATGAATATATAAAATTCAAGAATAAACTACACAAATGGTCACTAACGTTTGAGTAAATTTTTGTTATCCCCACTAAAATGTCAAAAGTAACAAATTAGTCAAAAGTAGAAAAACTAGAACCGATCCATACCATAATACTATAAATAATTACAATTAAAGTTGTATAGAAATTCGAACAACTCGACTAGACTCAAATTTTATAAATTCGGCTAGACTCGAAATTTTTTTAAATTAAATTTGATTCATAAAATACGACTCATTAACTCGAATAACTAAAAAAACTACTCTAATCAATCGAATACTCGCACCTACACTTCATGATTGATTTGGGATCCGACTTTCTTTTATATAAGCTCACGCTGAACTATTGTGGTCTTATATTGGCATGTTAAGGCTGCCCCGAGGATATGATATCTGATTATTTATGTCTTCTAAGTAGTACTTTGACAATATTACTCATAGCTATGTGAGTGTTAAGTAATGAAACCATAAGTTTAGTTATACATTATATTTTGTTCAAATAATTAATTTTACAGTTTGATCTAGTGGTTAAGTTGTCAAACATCTCATCTCACACCTCTAGGTTTGAGTCTTTCCAAAGTTCTATTTTAATTTAATGAAAAATAATTACTTTTAATTAATTTAATTAATTAATTATTTTTTTATGTCGTATCATCAATTAATTACGTGTGGTAATATCATGTCAATAATTCATTTCATATAGATTTGGCTAATTAGCAAGAAATGTTTAACAGTAGTCAAGTAATAATTTCCATTTGAAAATATCATTTTGATTCAAAATAAAACATTAAGGACTAAAGAACTTAAAAAAAAAAACAGGACTAAAATGATTATTCAATCAAACATAAAAACAAATTTTAACATTATTTCTTAATTTTTTTAAAAAAGTTTAAATGCTTCATACACTCCCTGAATCATTTATATATTTACCTTGCAAAATTTATAATTTAGATAAAAGAAACATAATAGTCCTTTCAAGACTTCAACCTTTAATCTTTAATCTCTAAGCCTCCTTTTATGAAGTTATCGCCCATGTAATAAATAGGAAAAACAATTTGAGAAAACAACAAAAGGAAATGTACACAAACATAATGTTTGATGAAATTCTAAAATATTCTCTAAAAAGTAAATTATATAATAATTAATTAATGAGTTATTTGAAGTTTTATAAGGTTTAAACATCAAACATAAAAATTATCAAACTTAATTTATCATAATAAATTCTCTTATTTCTCTCTCACTTTAAAAAAAAATTAATGTATATATGCTCCCTAATTTATGTGATTTAAATTGAAACTTTGTCAGATTGTTAATAAAGTTTTAACTTGACTAAAAATAAATGATTGAGATCGACTCTTTGTTTAATTTTCAGTGAATATCTTTTCATTTTCTACTGTTAATCTCATCCATCTATTTTCACTCATCCGACAATCTTAAATTTGTGTAAAACTAAAAGAGTTTTACATTGTATAACATGATCTTATCATCTATATAATCATATTTTTAATTATTTTTATATAGAGTTTTTTAATTATTTTGGGGCCAATAATAGCACCAGTCCCCGGTCCTCTATCTTAAATTTTCTTTCTCTTAAAGCAAAGTTGACTTTAATTATCATAGCTGGATATGCCTTCCTTTCCATTACCCTAAATTACAATTTTATGTCAATTAAATTTTCTATTGGACGTGAAAGGATAATTTCTTTACATTCTCCCTTTATTCACCTTGAGAATTAAATTTTTAGTTTAAAGTATATAATTTATTTTTTGATATTAAGAATCAGTTTTTATGTTAATTAAATTACTGCATTTTAATTAATGTATGTAATTTGTCATTTTAAATTACCCTAACAAAGGTAATCATCAAGTAACTTGGACTCGTGATCAGCACATTTCAAGAGTTCAATTGAGAGATCAAACCATAAAGGGGACCCTTCGAGGTGGAATTATTAGTGGTCCTCATAGGTCAGCAAAGCCAAAGTAGGTTACATAAACAAAAATAATTGAATAGTTAATACATTTTTTTAATGGAAAAGGAAGGCAAAAGCTTTGAACTACCTAACTACATTGCGCAAATAGGGAGGTCAAAAAGTGTCCCTGTCGAGCACATCAACAACAACAGGTGGCGTTTCCATACCTGTCATGGTAAAGTTGAAATAGGAATGGCCAAGGCGCATTCAGACCAGCAACAATTATCGAGTAAGAGAGGTTATTGATTAATCAATTGTCGAGGTCATACTGGAAGAAAAAGTGAGAACGCGATTGGTCAAGGATAGACTTCCAAATAGTTGGGACGATCGTGCAATTGCGGAGAGTGTGGAGGAGGGACTCACTCACAGTTCCGCAGATGTGGCACGATGGAGACGGAGAAAGGCCCTTACGAAAACGTTCCTGATATGTCATGATACACTGTCGGGATGACACCCATTCATCATCCCAAACGTTGATGCTTTTGTCATCCCCGAAGTGCCAAATCCGATGAATATTTAATACATTAACATCATTTAATTTTATTCATTATATAAAAAAATAATTTTATAATTAAAAAAATTGATACATAGAAAGGAAACTGCTCTAAGGATGAATATTTGATAGGGTCGAGTCTAGTTAAAAAATTCTGAGTTAGTTAAGTTGATGAATCCTATTTTATAACTAAAATTTTATTTTATTTTTTTTTAGTCGAGTCGATTTTTTTAATTTCTGTTTAAATTTCATTGTAAATATTTATAATATTATGATATTATTTGATTTCAATTTAAACGATTTTTTATATACAATACATATATATTTCTTCATATTTTTTCATATGTGATATATATATATATATATATATCATGCTGAGTTGAGTGACTCAACTCGAAATTAAAAATTAATCTAATACTTATTAAAAATTTTGAATTATTAAAATTTTATTTTATAACTCAATTCAAATATAAAATTTCTCGAATTGAAATAAATTTATAAAATTATTAATCAAACCAAATTTTTTAACGTCGAGAAAAAATATTTAGATTTTTAAGTCGAATGTAGGTTTACTAACCTCTGCCCATTATGCCATCACATCCCCAAACTAACTCGAACTAACATCCGAAATTTGGCAACAAACAAAACTAACTTCGTCGCCATTTCTACGCTTTCTTCTTCAAGCTCTCTCTCTCTCTCTCTCTCTCTCTCTCTCTCTATATATATATATATATATATATATATATATATATTTGTATCATCATTCCTCTATTACACCAGCTTCAGTGAGAGATCTGTTTTCTTCATTCGATTACTCTTCCCCGTTATTAATTAGAAATCAATAGCAAATAAAGCTTGAGCGAAAGAGGACGATCGCTTTTTTCTTTTGTCTCTTTATTACTACGACTAGTTCAATGAGAAGCGGATCAGCTCTTTGAAAATTATGAAAATCACGACAGTGCTGAATTTCGATATAATGCTGAGTTTACTCCTTTTTCTAGCTTTCGCGCCATGGTGCATTCACTCGGAGGAGCGACTCCTTGTTGGTATGACTCTTGTTCGAAACGCCACCGCCCACGGCGCCCGTAAGCTCTTCAATCCGGCCTTCTTTTTTTAAGCTTTTAATTTGGAAGTTCTTTTAAATTTTCTGGTTCGTGAGTTGTGGCAGTTTGTCTGGATGGAAGTTTACCCGCTTATCATCTGCACAGAGGATTCGGCGGTGGTGCAAACAACTGGATCTTACAGTTTGAGGTAATTGCTTATTTTTACCCTTCCACCTGCAATTTCCATTTTTGAAAAATAGCAATAAAATGATTTTAGCCCAACAGTTTTTTGGTGGGAATTAGTTTGAAAATGATTGGACGCATTCAATGAAACCAAAACGACATCGGATGGTCTCCTTTTTAGAAACCTGGGGTGTCGTGCAACAAACTTTTTTCTTTTTGGTGAGAATTTGTTGATGTGGCAGTCTATTATAGGCCATATGTCTTAGAAAAAAAGTTAGGAACAATATATAAAAAAGCCAAAGGGTGAGATAAGTTAGATTCAGCACGCATATTAATTCGTGTCGTTTATGATAACTATTATTTGCTTGATTAAAAATACTTCTACTTTTATGTGATTATCATAGTTTTTGTTACTTAGATTTTGTGAACACCCATAATTTGTTTTTTAAATAGTATTATGATATTTGAATTTTGATATGGTGAATAAGATAGGTTAGATTGAAAGGATTTTTTTGATAATAATTTTTTATAGTATTTGATATATATTAATTTGTTAATATATTTATTTTAAATACAAATTTATTTGAATGCAAATTAAATGTTAAAAAATTAGTTTGATGCAGATAAGCGATAAAATTGAAAGATCATTTAAGATTTTTTTAAAACCAGTCTGAAGATTAATTCTTTTGAGGTTTATACCTTAATTTTAACCAATTATAGATGCTTGTTTCCTAAGATAATTGTTAAACTAAATAAGCACATACAATCTTGGAAAATAAATAAATTCACAACTTTCTTTGCGACAGGAAAAAATGTAGAAAAGCAAGTGATTAATAGTCCCATAAATAAAACGAACTGAATTTACATATAAAGGAATGATAAATGGAGATCATGGAGTCTAATAAAAAGGCACCAATCGTTGCACCCAAAAGAAAGATGCCTGTTGAATTCAAACGCACATGATCACAAAATTAAAGGGAAGCCCAGTTGTTTTGGTGAGTGGGTCCAATCCAACTATTGTAAAAAAAATTATTCGATTTACATGGTCGTCATTCCATTAAAGGGTGGTGGTTGGTGTAATGATGTATCATCATGCCTGAAGAGAGCCACAACGCGCCGTGGATCAACTCGCTTCATGTCCAAGTTGGAAGTCTTCTCTGGAATCTTAAGCAACAACGCCTCCCTCAATCCAGGTTCACCTCATAACTTACTCCGTTGAATGTTTTTGTTTATTTAACCTGTCAAAATTTTATGTTATTGCACTATTACTGCACGTGGTATACAATTTTCAAATTGACAAACTTCATATATAAATGTAATACCTCTTGATGTGATTTTCAGAAATGGTTACTTTTATCTCAATCGAAACCTTCAAATAGACTCATTTATTTATCGGAGTTTTAATTGAACTTATATCCTCATGTTACTGAAGTATCATAGTCTTCGAGTTAATTATTGTGTATAAACAACATAAGGTATCTGACAAACTCATATGATTTACCATAACAAAATCTAAGATCTGACAACTTGATCTACTTGACCTATTGACCTATGTATAGTCATATACCTTTCGATCGCAATTGAGAAATGATTCTCTCCACTTCCTTCTCCTTCACTCCTGTACTCCCATTTTATGATTTCATCTCTATCATGAAAAAATATCAACCAATGATCAATTCTCCGTCGACTACAATTTTATATTCATACTAGAGGAGATAAATTAATAACAACCAATTAGACAAACATGTTTCTATTAACAACAAAATAATTAAATCAAAGTAATATTAAAAAATATTTCTTAACACGTGACATCTCATCATTATTTTCCCGTACATCAATTCTTTCGAACTACTAGGTCTTGGTGCCTAGTGCAGGAAATCTAGTATGGGTAATCAAATTTGTTTGAAAAAAGGGTAATCCTAGTTGTCCTGTAGGCATGTCCATGTTCCTCACTTTCTCGTTTGTTTTTGCCTTCACGTGATTAATTAAATAGCTTAGGCCGAAGCAGAAGCTAAAGCGCTTCCAGTTTTTTTTTTCTTTCTTCTTAAGAAAAGAGACCGGATGGTCCTGGCAGTGCCCGCTTGTCTGTCAAACCTGGTTTCACCCCTTTCTATAACCTACCAATTACCATGTTGAATAGGCCCCATTGGAGGACTGTTTTCATGTCCTATACAGTAAACATATTGGAATCCTGCTTCTCTGGGGGTGGCTTTTGACATTCACATCATGTGTGTTTATAACTGTTAGTCCAACTACTATATTATCGTGGAGAATGGAAAGAGGCAGCCTCAAAAACTGTTGATTCACGAGGACCAAATCTTCCTAATCAAGCTTGACATCCGAAGCAGGGGCGGACCTATGTGGCTCGAGGTAACAGTTGCATACCCATTTTCCCTCAAAAAATATAAACAGTTAATATATTATATTAAAACTTAAAAATTCAGCACACCTTTTTTATTTTATTTTATTTTTATTTTTCTACATATTTGTGTAGTTGAAATTTGTGCTCTTTTCTGTACATTTTGTTTTGTAGTTAAAATTTGTGCTCGGAAGCTGTCAATCTATTCTATATTTTCAATTTAAAAACTAATTAAAATAATATATATCATTTAAAAACCTTTCATTTAAGCTATTACTAATACTAAAGATTCTATTTTGCGTTCAAACCCACATATTCAACCCCACTGCTACTCAATTCTCAATTCTCAGTCTTTTATTTGTGCCTAAACCACTCGTCACGACGCCATTTTGACGATTTATTTTGGATATATTATAATGAATATTATAATATTTATTTTAGACCCCTATTTTTTAATTTATTGATCCGCCATTGATCCCAAGAATAACCGGGGAAGTTGCTAGCAATTGGTCCTTCCCTCGGCGCAGTTGAGAGTAGTTTCCTTGATGGATTAGATAATTCAACAATGGTTTGACTAGAGAATTACGTGGAATTATTACTAGATCACAAAAACTTAGCTTGCAAATAGACCACAGTCAACTCATCAAATCTCTGCTCTTTTTCACCCTCATAATTATGGTTTATCTCCCTTTCCGTTAGCGTATATAATTTCGAAGATTTTGAAGAAAAAAAAAATAGGCATTGAAGAAGGAAGGTGCTTTTGGCTTGTTGATTGATTGAATGGTTGAAGAAAGACATCACCATACAGACCAAAAATGCATTAAGCACATTCTTATCCTTACAAGATAATGGAAATTATTTTATTTGTCATTGGTTGGAAGTATAATTAATTTCCCTTTACAATCAGATTTCTTCAACTGGAATCGTGTGAAGCTTCGATATTGTGACGGAGCCTCATTTTCAGGAGATAGCAAGTTCGACAATGGGGTAACTATCTCATCTTAGTTTTGTTCCAGGAAGTGTGCCGTTTTTGTAATTATAAATATATATATATTCTTTAAGCTCCGTAACTCAAAGGTGGCATTTTAACTGGCTCCTTAATTGATTCCTTTCTGTGTGTATGCCTCTGAAATGCACAGACATCATTGCTTTACTTCAGAGGGCAGAAAATTTGGGAAGCAATTATCCTTGATCTTCTACCTAAAGGGTTGGCAAGTGCTAGCAAGGTAAGTTAATATTCAGTAGAAATTTACAATTTTTCTCTCTGAGTTGTTTATTCTCATCTTCTTATTTTTATTATTAGCAAGATGATAGTCTTTCTCATGGAAATGTGAACTGAACTTGTAAGTTGTAAATCTTTTATGTGAACTTGAGAAATAATACTTCACTTTCTTTGCTCTTTCTCTACTCTAGGCCTTGCTTTCAGGTTGCTCTGCTGGGGGTCTAGCAACCTTTCTGCATTGTGACAACTTAAAAAAGATGTTACCAAGCAATGCCAGTCTGAAATGCCTAAGTGATGCTGGATTTTTCCTGGATGTGTAAGCTTCTTTTCTCTCTGCAGCATGCAATCTTTTATTTCCTGATATTACATCTTTTGTTTTTCATTTTGCTGCAGACGAGATATGAGTTTGAATTACACCATGAGGTCCTTCTATCATGATCTAATTGCCCTACAGGTACTTTTTTTATCAATGACTTCAATTGTGATTAGATTGGTCCTAGGATAGAATTATCTATCTGATCCTGTAAATGGTAGGGGATAAAGCAAAATCTTAATCAAAATTGCATGAGCTCAATGAATCATCCGGAGCTGGTATGATCTTGTTTCTCCTATGATCCTATCCACATATCGATGATCTTCCCTTTGCTTTACAGATATGGTATTTAACTTCTTTTTCTACAGTGTTTCTTTCCCCAGCATGCATTGCAATACATCACAACACCGTATTTTATCTTGAACTCGGCTTACGATGTGTTCCAGGTAAATTTCCTTGCTCTAGTATTTTTCTTTTATAAATTGAATACTGTTGTTCGCTATGTGCTTCAACTGAATCTTATATACAGCATTAATTGCTTGGTTATATGCTTGATCATTTTTGTTTCTTCATCTTCCACCACAGTTTCATCATAGTTTGGTTCCACCTTCTGCTGATTTGCATGGACATTGGAATAATTGCAAGCTTAACCCAGTAGCATGCAATGCAAATCAGATCAATGTATTGCAAGGTTAGTGGTCCATGTATGAATTGACATCAAAATCCAAGATAAACAAATCATTATATCCTAATTACTCTGAAATGATACGAATTGACATCAAAATCTAACTCTCTTTTTTTCAGGTATGAGGCATGATATGCTTACAGCTCTTATATCATTCTACAAAAATTCAAAAAGAGGGGGTCTGTTTATAAATTCATGCTTTGCTCATTGCCAAAGTGAGTCACAGGACACATGGTTTGCTGTTGATTCTCCAAGAATACACAATAAGGTATATATATATGTGTGTATGTGTGTTTCGTTTACACACAATGGGAAAACTTGAGAAATTTTTTAATAATCACAGACCATAGCGGAAGCAGTTGGTGATTGGTACTTTGGGAGAAGAGTAACCAAAGAGATTGATTGCCCATATCCTTGTGATACCACTTGCCATAACCTTATACCATCTCCCCTGGTAAAGTCCTTTTTTATGCCCATCAGGACTGCTATTGGACTAAAATAACATTCTTGTTGTTGCCATTAAAATGCATTTGCAGGTTTAAGGTTGAAGATTCTTTAGTTATGCAAGATTCTTTTTAGTTCAACTCCATGTTGAAGGTTGTCAATACAGCTTTTTTTACCAAAAGGAAAATGGATGGTAAAAGGAAAGTATAGATTGATTGTATTCTTTTAGCAAATATATACATTCATTATATATGTATATATACATGAAAGTGATCCATGTGCTTTGTAATTGGGGTTGCCAAAAGTATCAGATCGGATTTTAAGCTTGGAACTATAGTGCTCATATCAATTAACCCCTCCGAAACTGAGCATTCTCTTACATCCCATTCACCAACCCCGAAACCCTTAGCATCTAAATCATAAAATCCTAAACCAACCCTAAAACCATAATCCTATATCATAAACTCAAAACCCTAAATTCTAAAACTATAACCCCTAGATCCTAAAACCCAAAACCTTAAAACTCTAAAATAATAAACCATGAACCCAAAATCTTAAAACCCAAAATCATAAACCCAAAATCTTAAATCCTAAAACCATAAGCCCTAAAACACTAAACCCTAAGCTATAAACCCCAAACCAACCCTAAAGGCCTAAACCTTGAACCAATAAACTCATAAATCCTAAAATCATAAATCCTAAACTATAAACTCATAAACCCTAAATCCTTAAATCCCAAACACAAATATCCCTAGACCTTAAACTATAACCCTTAACCCTATTAATATTAAATCTTAATCCTTAAACTCTAAATCCTAAATTTGAACATTTAATATCTAAACCTTAAACTCATTAATACTAAATCCCAAACCCTAAACCCTTAGATACTAAATCATAAACTCTATCATTAAATCCTAAATCCTAAACTTTAAAGGATAACACTAAATCTTAAATCATAAGTTCTAAACCCTAAACTATAAACCCTAAACTCTAAACCCTAAATCAATGACCCTAACCACTCAAAACAAAATCTTAAAAATCTAAACCTTAAATCATAAATCTTAAATCTTAAACCCTAAACCATAAAACCTAAACCATAAAATCATAAATCCCTAAACACTAAACACTAAGCTATAAACCTTAAACACTAAATCATAAAACTATAACCATAAACCCTAAAATTCTAAACCTTTAGACCTTGAAAATTTTTAAAACTTACACCCTAAAATCATAAATCCAAAAACTCTACACCCTAAAGCTCAAAACCATATACCTTAAACCATAAAACCATATACTTTAAATCATAAACACTAAAACCTTGAACCCTAAAACTATAAACCATGCACCCTAAAAATTGAGTCATTAACTCTAAACCTTAAAACCTAGAACATAAACCCTAAAAGCTAAAACCCCTAAATAATAAATCCTAAACCTTAAAAATCTAAACATCAAGTCCTAAACTCTAAAACCATAAAGTTCTAAACCTTAAACCTTATACCCTAAACTAAACTATAAACCCTAAAACTTAAACACTGACCATGACCATAGATCTTAAATCCTAAGCCATAAACCCTAAATCATGAAATCTAAACCTAAAATCATAAATCCTAAACCCTAAAACCATAAATCCCAAAATCATAAACCATAAAACCATAAATCTTAAAGTATGAACATTAAAACCTTAAACCTATAACCCCTAAACCCTAAAGCATAAACCCTAAAACCTTAGAATATTGATTCATAAACCTTAAAAATCTAAACCTTAAACAATAGAACCTTGAAACCCTAAACCTTAAAATCTTAATATAACCCCTAAAAATCTAAAACATTAAACTCTTGAAATCATCAACCTTGAACCACTATAACCCTAGAAACTTATATTGTGAAACCCTTAAACTTTAAACCAAAAAATCACAAATCATATCCTTTAAACTCTAAACCCTAAACCCTTAAACATTAAACCATAAAGCCTAAGTTATAAATCTTAAACCCTAAAACCTAAATCTTACAATCTTAAATCTTAAATCATAAACCATAAACCTTAAATTTTAAATCTTGAAACCAAAACCCTAAACACTAAAATCATACATCTTAAATCATGAAACTCTAAACCCCATATCCTAAAACTCTCAAATTTTAAACCAATCCCTAAACTAAACATTAAAACTCTAAAATAATGAAACCTTAAAACTTAAATCCTAAAATCATCAACCGGTCAACCCTAAGCGCTAAATCATGAACTAAACCCTCGTAATATTACATAAACACCATACAAGCAAAATGTTCTACCCTCGGAAGAAATCTTAAATTGGTATGTCATTAAGTTAAAGAAATACCAACCTTGGTCCAATAACCCTGCATGGATACAAGCCCAAAGAACCGAGAGAAATGCAATAGAATCCGGAGACAGACCCAAGTTTTGCATTTTAGACAAAAGGGTTACATCTTGGTAACCTTGGCCACTCATCCCATAAGCTGAGATCATAAGAAATCCATGACACAACATCCTGATATTTCATCTTATGGAGCATCGCCTTCGCTTCTTTTAAGCCTTCGCACTTTGCATTCATGTCAATCAGTGCAATCTTCAGTAGGGATAAATTAAGGCAAAGTGGATGGAGAGAATCGTTTATTGAATATTTTAAATTATTATATATTTTAAATATTTTATTTGTATTTTCATTGATAATATGTTTTCATTTTTAAAACTTAAGATAATTTTATCTCTTCTAAAATTTTAAAAGTTTACCCTCAACATAAAATTCTACTTTTCATTCCTGTAATGCCAAATTTGGAAGGAGTTTCTTCCTATAGATATATTCATGAATCCGTCTTCCAAGAAAAATAGCCGAAAGATCACCACAAGTTGTTATTATACTAGCAATTGTAAGAGAATCCGATTCGATCCCATATGCCCCCATCTGCGAATACAAATCAACAGCTTCACTTGACAATGAATTGTTCACAAAAACCGAAAGCATCTCATTCCAAGAAACCTCTCGTTTGAGCAAACTTCCAAAACATATATTATCATTGGAAGTGTTGGTCACTGCTGGTAAAAAAAGGCTACACATAGTCCCAGCATCGGGTTTTATCCTCAAGAACTCATTTCCCTACAAACATCCAACGCTTGATCAAAGCATTCATTTTGAGCATACCCACAAACCATTGAATTCAAAGAAACATCTCTAATTGGCATTTCGTTGAGCTTTCGACGTGCTTCGACCAAACATCTACATTTGCTGCCCTGTAAAAATTCAAGTCAAGACCAACTTTAACCACAGCACTATGGAATTGCAAACCGACCCGCATTTTATCTGACTCAGAACATGCCTTTAAGACACATTAGTGAGTATAGTGATCAGGGCGCAAATTATCTTAATTAATAAGTTAACATCCAACTCAGACGATCTTCAATTGTTTAACAAAAAAATACAAGTTTGGAACATATGAATAGTCGGTGACCATTTGTAATGTTTAATAGTCGAGAAATTCAACAAAACAACATCCTATAGTCAGAGAACCATTTTGTAACTTTTAATAGTCGAAGAACTCAATAAAGCAACGACCTACAGTTAGGGACCATTTGTGTACTTTACCCAAGCAAATAAAAGAAGCTCTTATTCCACATATGGGAGGGGGGGGGGAAGAATAGACATCTTATTTAACGTTTAAGCTTGTGGGTGTGCATGAAATTAACCATATGGACGGTTAATCAAAGGCACACAAGTTATATAACTACTTCACAAACAATCAGAGACTGATTAAGATAAAACCAGTCTGGTTAAATTTCGTTAAATAGAGTATTCATGGCAACAAGCAACTTCCTTTCGAGGGGCTCGGCATCGTTCCCAGTATAAAGTCGACTTCCTTTCTTATCACATGTCATCTTCAAACAAAGCCTTTGAGACAGGACCATGAGGGTGAACTCTGCTATCTCCATGGTCTTCTTCATCATCAATGGCATTTCCGCAGAGGCTTGGCCGCTTCTTTCCCGTCATTGGGGTCTCACATACCGTGTCATAGATTGCCTTGCTTCGTCTTTTCCTTTTGATAGTTTTAGAAGATTATCAGACTTAGTTTGCATTGCCTTCGGTTGCTTTGGAGCCCAAATTCTCTGCAAATCTGGCACCCAACTCGTAAAAGATGAAAAGCGCCTAGCCCTCTCCCTCCTCTCCTGAGCCTGAATCAGTTTCAGTTCATGCTCTCGGTCCTCATTACCAGTGGACTTGTTTCGTTATCATATTTCTGAACTTGGGGGACTCCTCTTCTATTGAAACTGGTTCATTATTTTGGGAGTGTACATCTTCCTCTGGTTTCTCTTTCCAGGATCGGTTACTGTCCTCGCTGTTTAGTAAATGATTAGGCGATTCATCCTCTTCATTAAACGCAGCAAATCCATCTTTGCTTAGATTCTATCGACAACATCTCCGATAGAGATAGAATACCTGAAATTATATGTTCCAAAATTCATTTACCTATGATTATACTTGGAACTTCTCTAGAAAGCAATAATTATTTAGCATCAGGTTTTTTCCACTCCTCTGTTCAAATATTTAGCAATATTATATGTACCTGCTCTTTATGATTTTCTCCACATACTTGTCAAGCCTCCAATCACCAAAAAAGCCACCCTCAAGATGTCACTGAGGCTCCTGGATAATTGCACCGACTTTGGACTGAAGAATCTCCATACGAAACAAATCTGCAATTCATATCTTAGTCTTATTAAGGAAATGTGTGGAGCCGAGAGCAAGGAGTTCACTTTCTATGAGCAAACGAAGAATCATTGCCAAGCATTGAACAGAGAACTTATTGTCATAAGTGATATAAAGAAATAGTGATTCTTAAGGATATGAAGGGGAATAAAAAAGGATACTCTCTAACTACACTAACTGAAGCAGATTTAGTAGACCTTGAATCCGATGCCTGCGATGATGGATCCTTCCTTTTATGCATTGCAGTCAGTCCTTCGGTTCCCTCAATAGAAGTTCGATTACTTCCCAGCACTTCGCTAGCACAAGCATCACTAATTTTCACCGGAGAGGTTTGACTGTCCGTAACTGCTTCCATCTCATGCTTTTGACATAACCAATAAATAGATGAACGAAACTTCTCCAGATTCTAGCCCTTGTTTAATTTTATTAGGAAGACTAATGAAGAAATTTTCCAAGTTCCCGAACAAAAATCGTTACCAGCTTCATCTAAAACTCTTGAGAAACCATCCCCAGCTGACGCAGAATAAGATGCCAGTTGTTTACTATCTTGAGGCAACTCAGTTGTTCATGATTGATTTCTTTTGTAGCATCCTGATCCAGCTTGGCACTCTCTGGTATCTTAATGGTCGAAGGACTACATTTTTAACCTGCTTCATCCGGCATTCAGAAATTGAACTTCTTTGAGTTACGGTCCCTAGAAAAGTAACTTGCTTCTAAATCCATTTCCAAATGTTCAGCTGCTGCTTCGCAGAAGGCGCTCCACGTGAGGTCGTGACGCAAAGGCGACCTTTTTTTGTCCTTCCTTTTTGCAGGAAACTCATGGAAGGTGAGCACTGAGATTCAGAATCTGAAAACCCACGAGCATTCTTTGAATGGAGCTTGCAAGTTCCATCATCTCTTTTCGTAACATATGCATCTGAATCCACCTTATAATCTAGAAACTCGTTGTTAGGGCATAATCCATCGGCAATTATAGAAAGCATAGCTGAGAAAACAGTGAATGGCTTCAGGATTCCTGTATGCAACCGTAATTGCAATCTGAAAGAGATACCAATGCCCAATAGCCTTCCCTATAGAGAAACTCAAGAAGATTGCCAAATCCCAACAGGTTTTCACCAACGAATCACCCATATCCCTTGCAAGTATTTGAAGAACTCTATCAGCATAAAACTCAGGCGAATTAATTTTTCGATCTTTCCTGGACTTTCAGAGGATTCACAAACGAAGATTGGATTCGTGAAGCGCCCCTCAAATGCATCATACCTCCTCACCGCCCTAACATGTACTTTCATTACTCCATCCAAATATTGATCCAACAAGGAGCTATTCTTCTGGTTATCATCTCTCAATTGTCGATTACTCGAACACATTTTGAAATTACAAACTCGAGCTCACAGCACTTACATTCTAACGGCTTGTCTTGGCATCTAATATCTCAAGACATAATTGCATGTTTCTCCTTCTACCAGAATCACCAGTGAAATCAAAACCATGAAAATGTTTGGGTGAAACAGCAATGTTAGGATAAATCAAACCGAAAGGAAAAACCGCAGAACCTAGAACAATAGAATCCGAAGAAAGAAATCCCCAACCTAAACTCCGAATTCCAATCCCCAACAGCTTGGACCCCAGATTTTCTAAATCTCCATTTTTCACATGGCTGAAACTTTAAATCAATCCAACAAAAATGAATATCCCTAGTAACAAACGCATCATTGACACTCTCAAAAACCCCACAGAACTCTTGACAAAAGCACCCAGATCATTCAAATTCATTATTCTTCCACATCAAGGAGTTCACGTATCCAATTCGAGTCCCTATAAACCAGAGATAACAGAATCATGAAATTTGACCTAATGAAAACGGAGTCATTAAGGTCGTGTTGAAAGCACCGAAGTTCATTAATTTTGTCAAAAAAAGGTAAATGTCAAAATTAGGTGCAACATTGATTGCAAATTAAATGGACAAATTACAAATTTAGTCACTAAATTTAAGGTATTTACGAGATTAGTCATTAAGCTTCAACTATAAATACCCTAACTCATTTAGTTTCAAAACAATCCCAATTTATTCTAGCTTTCTCCCAATACTAGAGAATTTAGAGAGTTTTTAGTTATTTTCCTTTTTATCAAGAGAGAATTATCATTGTTTTCTCCTTATTAGATAGAAAAAGTTGTAATTCATATTTTCATAGTGAAATTCTTCTACAGTTGTATGTGGTTTTTACCTTATATTATTTAGAGGTTTTCCATGTAAAATTTGTGTCTTTTATATTTTTTTATTTTATCAAATTATCAGTTGCGATTTTGCTCTATCCGATAGCCGTATTCCGTAACAATTGGTATCAGAGCCAGATTAGAGTGTGTAATATCTACTTATTGTCTTTGTGGTTGCCACCAAAAGATGGATCTCCAACATAAGAAAGTAAGAATGTACCCATCTTTGAAGGTTCCAGAGAACTATTCACGATGTTAAAATTAGGAGTTATCTGTAATAGAAGCTATGTCAACAAATTGATATTGAAAATTCAATGGGAGAAATTTCTCATTATGAAATTGAATGAAGGTCATCCAGAGGAAAGACGGTTGTCTAGCAGCTATCAGTGAAAGGCCGTAGATTTCACAGATAACAGCAAATGGAACGAGATAGACGAGAATGCTATGGCAAACTTTCATCTAGCATTAGCAGATGAAGTATTGTCAAGCATCGAGGAGAAGAAGACAACTAAGGAGATATGATATCATCTCACCAAATTGTACAATGCCACATCATTGCATAATAAAATTTTCCTTAAGAGGAAATTGTACACTCTTCGTATGCCAGAATCTACTTCAGTGACGGAGCACTTATACACACTAAACACGTTATTTCTCAGATTACATCCTTAAGATGTACAATAGGAGAACAAGAATGTGATGAACTTCTACTTCAAAGTCTACCTGATTATGATCAACTCATCATCAACTTAACAAACAGTAATGTCACCAGTTTAGTCTCGATGACGTTGCAGTGCTGTTCTTACAAGAATAAAATCGGCCCAAGAACAAGGAAGACAAACAAGTAAATCTACAACAAGCAAAGCGTTGACACGATGAGAGGGAGATCAACAGAACGTGGCCAAAGAAGTAGTCACAAACATGATAGATCAAAGTCGAGAAGTAAAAAGAATTTAAAGTGCTACAACTGTGGAAAGAATGGTCACTTGAAGAATGATTGTTGGAGTCTAAATAAAAACTCCAATCCACAAGGCAATACCGTAAACACTTCAGATGATGGAGATGCTCTATGTTGTGAAGCGTCATCTACCGTGGAAGGCAGAAAGAGATTTGTAGATATATGGCTCATTGATTCAGGAGCAACATATCACATGACCTCAAGAAGAGAATGATTACATTATGAACCTGTCTCCAAGAGGATCTGTGTATAGTTGAAATGATGCCTGCCTTAGAGATCATTGGCGTGGGAACCATCAAATTGAAGATGTATGATGGAACAATTAAAGTTGTTCTAGAGTGCGGCACGTGAAAGACCTGAAGAAAAATTTATTATCCTATGATTGTTGGATAATATGTAAGCAAGATTGAAACATGGAAAGAAATCATGAAGGGTTCCGTGGAGCGCTTGTGGTGCTGAAAGGCAAAAAGATAGCTGCAAACTTGTACATACTGAAGGGAGAGGCTTTGCTAGAAGCAGAAGCCTCTGTTGCCTCTGTAGTTCAGATTCTGCAATGCTATGACATCAAAAACTTGGACACATGTTAGAACAAGGAATGAAAGTTCTTGTGGAGCAAAGCTACTTCCAGGCTTAACAAATGTATTACTTACTTTGTGAGCATGCATAACAAGTAAGCAACACCGGTTGAAATTCAACACGTCAAATTCTAGAGGAAAAAGTGTTCTAAAATTGATTCATTCTGACCTATAGCAAGCACTAGTTACTTCCCTAGCGAAGCAAAAAATTTTCTCATTTATTGATGACTACTCCAGGAGATATTGGGTGTACCCTATTAAGAAAAGTCAGTGTGTTTTCCACTTTCAAAATCTTCAAGCACGAGTGAAACTTGATTCTAGAAATAAAATCAAGTGTTTCAGATGGAATGGAGGAATACACAAGAAGGTTGATAACTTTTACAGGAAAGAAGGCATCAAAAGACAGTTCACAGTGACGAACACTCCTCAACAAAATGAGTGGCAGAGCGGATGAACAGAACCTTATAGAAAAAACAAGAGCAATATTGATGGATACAGGCCTAGAAAAATCATTCTAGGCAGAAGCAGTCAATACCGACTGTTATTTAGTGAATCGAGTTCCATCAATTGCAATAGAGCTGAAGACACCAATGAAGATGTGGGCTGGTAAACCAGCTGATTATTCAAACCTCCATGTATTTGGAAGTATTGTATACGTGATGTACAACTCCCAAGAAATTTCAAAGCTGGATCCAAAATCCAGGAAATGTAAATTCTTGGGGTATGCTGATGGTGTAAAGGGGTATCGCTTGTGGGATCCCACTGCCCGCAAAGTGATCATCAGCAGAGATGTTATCTTTGTAGAAGATAAGCTACAAAGAAAAGAAGAAGATGATAGCACTAAAAAGTCAGAGACTACACATATGCATGTTGAAAAGGAGGTTGAACAAGGAGATTCTTCTGAAGTAGAACCAACACATGATGAACAAGAACCAGAGAGTTCTGAAGCTCCAACAACTCGTCAATCATATCATGTGAGAAGACGTCCCAATTGGCACTTATTATGTTATAGAAGGAATATTACATACTGTCTTTTAACAGAGGACGGTGAGCCATTAACATACCAGGAGGCATAAACAGCTTAAATGCTTCACTGTGGATGATGGCGATGCAGAAGAAATTGAAGCCCCTCATAAAATAATACATGAGACCTTGTGCCACTACCACAAGGAAGGCACCAATTGCTAACAAATGGGTGTTAACTTCATAAAAAGGTTACTTTTAAGGCCTTTTCACTAAAGTTATTGTTTGTTTAAAGTCATTTTAGGCATTTAAGATGTAGTGCATATAATTGCATTTGTGGTGGTAGTGCTATTTATTTCTTAATGATGTTGCTTAGGGAAAGGTGCAGTTTGTCTATGATGTGCAAGAATATCAAGCAAAAAGGATTTGTTGGGAAGTAATGTCGCGGCATCACACGTTGCTGAAGCAGATTGAAATGCCTTGGCATTTCAGGTACAAAAAATAATAAAAAGATATAGTTGTATAGGACAGCTGGCACTGCATGTGGAATGATTGTTGTAGCCACCTTCTAGAGGACTAAGGCCACCTGGAGAATTAAGTTCTGCTTATGGTGTGATTCTAGGGTTATGAGGGTATTTCGCACCACAATCTAATCATTACCCTAGATTCTTTTATAATGACACCTAAGGGAAAAGGAGGGGACGTGAAGAGGCACACACATAGAGCATAAAAATCAGATTTATTTCCTTTTCCTTTTCTTTTTCCTTGGGTTTTCCTCCATTGATTAAGCTCCAAGGAGTGGCGAGCTAGGTGCCGAGAGGAGCTAGTGAGCTAAGGTGATTCGTGGTGGTCGAGGAGACCTCCGGTGACGCGTCGAAGGCTTCTTCTCACTTCCCTTTTTGCTACTATTTTTCGATTTATTTATGGGTTTGTTGGAACGAATATTTGCATGACTTTGTGTTTGGATATTTCGAATCCCACCATGAACTAACTTATTTGGTGGTGGTTGGTTTAATGATGTTTAGACTTTATCTTGATGATATATTTGAGTTTATTTGGTTTTTTATTTGCTTTGCTTATGAATGCTTCACCATCTATGCTTGTAAGAGACATGTAAATGTCCATTTCTTAGATGAAGTTTAGGTATTCGGGAGAAACCTAAGCTAGAAATACTTGTAAGTATTCGAGAGAACCGTAAAATAAGATCCTCATAAGCAATGGGTTATAGTATTTCTAAGGGGCTTTGAATCGGCCAAGGGATATTACAACCTAATCCCTTAGATCTCGGGATAGACTAGGATAGGATTTCAGCGACTAAAAATGGTGTTTTTATCAATAGGGTAGGCTGGCCAGAGTGAGAGATGCCTTGGCATCCTATTCTGTTAGGTTCCTTTGAGAACATTTTAGGAAAGACCTGTCGAGCAAGTAAAGACTAGATAACTTAGATATACCTGATAAATAAGTTTAGCATCCTTAGATCAATCCCTACCATTCATTCCATTGGAAGCTTGTCACGTGAGGATTATCTTCTTTTCATTTTATTTACTGTTATTTACCATCTTTCATTGCCTCGATATTATATCATTTTCAACACTAAACATCTTATCTTGCCATTACATTTCCATCTGCTACACCATCAGACCATTCATCTACATCCACCTTCATACACTTTTTCATTTTGCCGTGACATTTGTATATATAAAGACTAGCTATACATATATAGATTAGTGCTTAGCTTTGGTTAGACTTTCGTAATTTCACCCAATCCCTGTGGAGACGATACTCACTCATCACTATATTACTTGAGCGATTGTGTATACTTGCACATTATTTACGTATATTTATAGTACTCACAACACGCAAAAGTTTTTGGCGCCGTTGCCGGGGATTGGCAGCCTAAAGTTATTTAGTTTGCCAAAGCATTTTATTTTGTTTTGCTTTTATTTATGTATAGTTTACTTGATATTTTGTTTAATTTTTTAGGTTTCTAGTGTATGCCTAGAAGAAATTCTGAAGAGCCTTTAGAACCGATAGAACCTGAGATTGAAAGACTCTTTAGACAAAGGAGACGAGCACAACGCTAGAGGAAATATGTATCAGATTGGAACCAAGGCATTGGTCAGGATGACGGAAATCAGAATGTCGCGGCATTAGGCAATGTTGAACCTGCTGGTAGGCTGTGTTATTCATGATCACTTAAATATGATGCTGGATGATCTGAATCCGGGATTGTGGCACCCGACATTCAAGCTGCACATTCAAGCTGAAATCAGTCATGTTCAACATGTTGAATTCTATTGGGCAGTTTGGGGGTATGCCAAATAAAGATGCCAGACAACATATTTGTAATTTTCTAGAAGTTTGTGATTCTTTTCGCTAAGAGGGAGTACATGAGATTTTCTGAAGTTAAAGTTGTTCCCGTATTCATTGCGTGACCGAGCAAGGGCTTGGTTGAGTGGTGTACCAGCCGTTCGATGGAATTGTGGGATGATCTTTGCAAGAGTTTCTTATTGAGTTACAACTCACCGAACATGAATACGTAGCTAAGGAATGACATATCATCTTTCGCCAGGGCGACGACGAATCCATGTACGAGTGTTGGGATCGTTACAGAGTTTGCTTCGAAAGTGTTCAAATCATAGTTTTCACGATTGGACTCAAGTAGTCATGTTCTATAATGGAGTCATGCCCCATAAGGATATTATTAGATGCCTCGAAAATGGGACATTGCTGGATAAATCACCTACTGAGGCATTTGCTATCTTGGACAGAATTGCTAATAACGATTATCAGTTTCCTTCCTCAAGACTTGGGAGTGGGAGGAGAGCACCTGGAGCATTTGAGTTAGATACCAAGGATTCGGTGTCCGCTCAACTCTCAACTATCACCAATATGCTGAAAAACTTACAACGTTCTGCTGTGAACGAAGTGAAAGCAACTAGATTGGCTGTTTGTTATGCCAAGGCATCATCATGAGAGCGAATTCCCAAGAAATTATGAGTTCATCAACTTGTAGGCAATTACAATCGAGGCAACAACAATCCTTACTCTAACACTTATAATGCTGGATGGCATCAACACCCAATTTCTCATGGGGAAATCAAGGAGCCCACAATGCTAGTCAACCTACTCGGCAGCAGACCCACAATGAGCCTCAAGGTTACCAAAATGATATGCCATGGTATAATGTTAACAGAAGAGCTTCAACTTCAACAAACATGAGTTCCTTAAAGCTACAATTCAAGAGTTTATCTACTACACAAGACAATGTTTTAAGATCATTCTACTTCAATTAAAAATCAAGGAGCTTTACTTCATAGTCAAGGCGCCTTACTTCAAAGCCATAGCTCATCTTTGAGAGCTTTGGAAGGTCAAGTTGGTCAGATTGCTACGGCATTACAAGAGTGTCAGCAAGGGCGATTGCCAAGTGATACTGAAGTCACTAAAGGGCCTGGAAAAGAGCATTGCAATGTGTTAACTTAGGAGTGAAACAAATCAATCAACAAGTCAAGGCTAGTGCCACAACATGATGACTCTACTCCCACTACTAAAAGTGGTGAAGTTGAACTGCATGCCGATACCATTACTGAGAAGGTAAGGAGGAGGGTTCTACTGATGATTCAACTAAGGCACCAGATTCTGATGCCAAGGCAAAAGCAATTCCTACTACTGCAGTTAAGGAAGCGAGACCTCCACCACCCTTCCCGCAAAGATTGAAGAAGCATAGTGATGAAGTTCAGTTCAAGAAGTTCGTGGACATTATTGATCAACTCCATATCAATGTACCTCTCTTGGAAGCTATTGAACAGATGCCGATATGCCAAATTTCTAAAGGAAATCTGTACCAAGAAGAGGAAAATAGAGACTGTTGCCACGACAACAAAATTTTGTTCTTCATTGAGTAAGTTGTCGCCAAAACGAAATGATCTGGGCAGCTTCATAATTCCTTATTCTATTGGAGCTAATTTTGTTGGAAAGGCACTATGTGATCGTGGCTCAAGTGTCAAATTAATGCCAAAATCGATATTCTTGAAGCTTGGCATAGGAGATGCAATACCCACCTCGGTTATTTTTCAACTTGCCGACAGATCCCATGTTAAACCTGAAGGGAAAGTCGAAGATGTTATAATACGGGTGGATAAGTTTGTGTTTCCAGTCGACTTCTTAATTTTGGACTGCGAAGTTGATGCCAAGGCACCTATTATTCTGGGAAGACCTTTCCTAGCCACTAGACGTATATTGATAGACTGTGAAAGAGGTGAACTCACCATGAGGTGGTCGATCAGTGTGTGACTGTCAATGTGTTTCAAACGCTCAAATATGTCGATGACACTGAAGAATGCCAAGGTATTTCTGAATCGAACTCAGTGATTGAAGAAGAGACTGAATATCTTTGCCAGAACAATTTCATTCAGCTAGCAGAAAATGATTATTTAGTGGATGATGAAAGCTTAGTGGAGTCCGACAACTTTTCAATTTTGGAGGAGCAATCTAGTACTACAAGCTAGATCAGGTATGAATTTTGAACCTCTGAATTTTGATGAATTCATTCCTCCTAAGCCTTCATTATTGCATGCACCTACTCTAGAGCTTAAGACTTTGCCAGGGCATCTTAAATATGTTTATTTAGGTAGCGATGAGACTTTACCGGTGATCATTTTCGCTAACCTTACTACTAATCAAGAGCAACGTTTGTTAAGTGTGTTGATGCAGCAAAAGAAAGCAATTGGTTGGACTATGGCCGACTTGAAGGTCATTAGTCCCACAATTGCATGCACAAGATTCTGCTGGAAGATTGCCACGGTAATTCAAAACGAATACTTAACCCTGTTATGAAGCAAGTGATGAAAGAAATTCTGAAATGGCTTGATGCTGGAGTGATTTACCTTATCTCCAACAGCTCATGGGTGAGCCCTATCCAATATGTTCCAAAGAAATGAGGCACGACGGTGGTTACTAATAAGGAGAATGAGCTATTACCCACTCGCACTGTTACTTGATTGAGGATATGCATGGACTATAGAAAACCTAACAAAGCTACAAAGAAGGACCATTTTCCTCTACCTTTCATCAGCCAAATATTGGATCGATTGGCCGGCAAAGCATTCTATTGCTTTTTGGATGGATACTCGGGGTACAATCAAATCGCCATCGCACCAAAGGACCAAGAGAAGACTACATTCACTTGTCCCTATGGCACTTTTACCTTTAGGAGGATGCCTTTTGGACTCTGCATTGCCCCAATAACGTTTCAGCGATGTATGCAAGCTATATTTTCAGACATGGTTGAGTATTTTCTGGAGATCTTCATGGACGACTTTTCTGTTTGTGGGGGCGATTTTGAACGATGCCTCGGCAATTTAGCAAAAGTTCTTAAAAGATGCGAAGAGGCTGAGTTGGTCTTAATTGGGAAAAATGTCACTTCATGGTGACTGAAGGCATTGTATTAGGCCACAAAATTTCACACAATGATATTGAGGTGGATAAGACGAAGATTGAAGTGATTGAAAAGTTGCCACCACCAACTTCGGTCAATGGGATAAGAAGTTTTCTTGGACATGTTGGATTGTATAGAAGGTTTATCAAAGACTTCTCCAAGATTTCTAAGCCCTTGTGCACATTGCTTCAACAAAACCAACCCTTGTGTGTTTGACGAGTTATGCCTCCGCGCATTTACTGAGTTGAAACGACAACTGATCTCGGCACCCATTATAATTCCTCCCGATTGGACATCACCATTTGAGCTGATGTGTGATGCAAGCAATTATACCGTAGGAGCTTTTTTGGGGTAACGTCGAGGTAAAATCTTTCATGTTATTTATTATTCTAGCCGCACTTTAAATGAAGAACAATTGAACTACACTACCACTGAGAAAGAATTACTTGTCGTGGTATTTTCTTTTGATAAATTTAGACCTTACCTAATAGGCACTAAAGTTATTGTTCACACTGATCATTCGGCTATAAAATATTTAGTGAACAAAAAGGATGTCAAGCCTAGACTTATTAGGTGGATCTTACTTTTGCAAGAATTCGACTTAAAGGTGGTAGATAGAAAAGGAACTGAGAATCAAGTTGTTGATCACTTATCTAGGCTAGAGAACAATTCTGAATGCCATGACACTGTAGATATTAAAGAGGAATTTCCTGATGAGAAACTTTTATATGTCGCGGCAATTCCGTGGTACGCTGACCTTGTTAATTTTCTTGTTAGTGGAATTCTGCCTTTTGATTTAGATAGTCAGGCTAAAAAGAAATTCAAGCACGATGTAAGACTCTATTTTTGGGATAAGCCATATTTGTTCAAGCATTGTGCCGATCAGCTCATTAGACGATGTGTACTCGAAGAGGAACAACGTGATATTTTGTACCATTGTCATTCGACCCCATATGGAGGCCATTTTGGTGGAGCAAGGACTGCTGCTAAGGCCCTGCAATCTGGCTTTTACTGGCCAACTTTTTTCAGAGATGCCCAAGCATTTTACAAAGCTTGTGATTGATGCCAGCGGACTAGGAACATCTCCAGACGACATGAAATGCCGCTGCAAAATATTCTGGAGATAGAGCTATTTGATGTGTGGGGCATTGATTTCATAGGAGCATTCCCATCTTCTGAAGGAAAATTATATATATTGCTTGCTGTGTATTATGTGTCAAAATGGGTGGAAGTAATAACGACAACAAGGAATGACTCCAAGACCGTGCTCAAGTTTCTGCACAAGTATATTTTCACTCGGTTTGGAGTACCCCGAGCTATTATAAGTGATGAGGGAACCCATTTTGATAACAAATTGATTGCCAAGGCACTGAAGAAATATGGAGTTCGACACAAGATTGCCACGGCATATCATCCACAGACAAATGGCCAAGCAGAAATTTCCAATCGCGAGATCAAGTAGATTTTGGAGAAAGTGGTGAACCCAAGGCGTAATGATTGGTCGCCAAAGTTGGATGAAGCACTTTGGGCGTACAGAACAATATTCAAGACTCCTTTGGGGATGTCACCCTTCAAGCTAGTATATGGGAAAGCTTGTCATCTCCCGGTTGAACTTGAACATAAGGCGTATTGGGCCATCAAGCGATTGAATTTTGATGCTCAACTAGCTGGGGAGCAGAGATTACTAGAACTTAATGAAATGGAAAAGTTTAGAGCACAAGCATATGAGAATGCTCGGATATACAAAGAGAAAACCAAGAAGTGGCATGACCAGAAACTGATGCCGCAATATTTTCATGAGGGGCAACAAGTCTTGCTTTACAACTCCAAACTTAAACTCTTTCCTGGGAAGCTCAAATCTCGATGGTCAGGACCATTTGAGGTGAATTATGTCTACCCCCATGGAGCTGTTGACATCAAGAGAATAGACAATGGGACGATCTTCAAGGCCAATGGCCAGCGTCTGAAAGCCTACAATGGAGTTCCACCACTGCACAACAAGGATGTGTTATGTCTGCACGATGCTGAAGCGTGCTAAGAGGAAAACCAAAATTCGATGCCATGGCATGGAATTTATGTCTGTGCATAAATAAAATTTAAAATTTAAGCTTTTGTTTCATTTTATTTTGTAATTAATTTTTGATATGATTTGTAGGGACCACAGTGCTGTAAAACCATACAGGAGCAGTTATCTAATTGGGTGAAAACCAAACTTTTCTCTCTCCATAGTTTTATGCCATCATCATCATTTCTTTTGACAGTTTTTTCCTTCCCCATACACACATAACCCCCACCCACTAATTTATCTCTTAACCGTCCTATCAACCCTTTTCCCTCCTAAATATTTAACTTTTTCTTTTCTCTTTCATCCTTAATATTTTATTTTTAACTTTTACTTTTTATCTCTCATATTCTTCATCTTTTTTCCTCTTTTCTCCATAGCCGAAACTCTACAAAGCTTTTGAAAGCTATTTTCTTTTCCATTTTTTTCTTACTTCACAACTGTTGAATATGGTGCACACAAGACCGGCTGCACCCGAAGGTTCCAAGTTCCAACAGTTTGAGAATGAGGAGGCTAAGGCTCGGTTTCAAAACTTCAAGAACCGCAAACTCTTCTTCGAGTTAGGTTTCATTTTTACCGAGGAGACTGATGGTAGTTTTGGACCCGATGTAATGGATATATTTACACCGCTCAAGTGGAAGAAATTCGTACTCCATCCGGGTTCAGTGAATGCCTCGTTGGTTAAGGAATTTTACGCAAATATTTCAAAGCTAAACCAATATGCCATTTTCGTGCGAGGTAAGCAGATTCCTTTTACGTCCACTGCGATTAATTGTTATTTCCACTTGCAGGATATAGTGGATGGGCATGCCGCATTCAAAAATGAAGCTGATAACCACACTTATGATGATATTCTTGAGGATTTATGCTTTGCAAACACTTAGTGGAATGGGCGTCAAACAAGTAGATACTCGGTCAACAGAGAGCGTCTTCAGCCGCGTGCTAAATTATGGAATCACTTCCTTAAGTACAAACTCATGCCCACTTCTCACAATACAACGGTATCACTTTCACGCTTTCTGCTTTTACATTCGATAATGGTGTCCCGTCCTATTGATGTTGGGCGTATTATTATTCAGTAAGTTCATGATTACTTAAGTAAAAAGGCAAGTGCTTTAGTGTTTCCTAACTTAATTACTTTCTTGTATCGTAAGAAAAAGGTTGAGGAAAATGCTTTTGATGAAATTTTACCTGGATTATCGGGCATTAATAGGGTTAGACTTCCACTGCTATTGGGAATTGAAAGTCCCAAGTCTAGAGACTCTATTCATGAGAAACCTGCAGGTACTACACAATCCGATGCCGAGGCAAGATTGCTTGCTCTCGAGGAAGAAGTGATGCAGATTCAGACTCACCTGCATGCTTTGCACGGTGACATCCGTAACTTCTTTGGATATGTGAAGCATAGAGATACTATGGTGGAATCAATGTTTCAAGAAATTATTCCCCAAGGTCAACAGAATTTCCCTGGCTTCCCAGACGAAATTCTGCCGCCATTCAATGCCGAGGCATCTCCAGAGCCCGAACAAGGTGAAGACGATCCTCCAGTTGATGACCCAACATCTGATTCGCACCGATCTGACACCCCTGAATATCCGCCCACTGTCTCTGTAGAAGAAACACCTAGTCCTGTCCCTGCACCCGATCCTTCGCCTGTACCCCGTAGTGGTCGACGCACCAAGACCACGGCTGGATGTAAGAAGCTGCTAGCACCCCTTCGAAAGCGCACTAGGCGAGGAGCTGCTAGCACCTCCAAGGACACGCTACCACACAATCATTGAGGTACCTCTTTTGCATTCATTTTTCATTTAGTTGCATTTCATTGCATGGCATTTAGTTTATATTTAGTTTAGTTCTCTTTAAGCATTGAGGACAATGCTTCCCTTAAGTTTGGGGGAGGTAGTGTGCTTAGTTGGACATATGCATGATAGTATTAGCATAGTATTATGTCATGACATCAGTAAATGGTAGGACAGTTAGATAGAATGTTCTGAGGATACCCGATGATGATGATTTTGTTAGGCTAGAATCTAAATGTAAATGACTGTTGAGAATGATAGAACTCACTCTAGGGCTTGATGCTTTGTGAAATTTTTTTACACGATTTGTATGTTCTCTATACTTAGAAAATTTGGAAAATTTTTATGAAGAAATTCTAGTTAGTTTTGGCATTGAAATATGGTATTGTGCTTAAAAAAACAACTCTCTTATAAATGAAACTGTGAATAAATGCTTAGGCATAGATGTAGAGGGATACTCCTCTTTGCCGTGGCATTGCCTGGAATTCTCTTCAATAAATGGCAGCCTTGTGCATATGAGTGAATGAAAGAAGTCACTGGATGACTCTACTTAACTAGCTCAGGGGTGGAAGGTATGCTTCCTTTCACCTAGAGTGTGGGAGAGTAGGTGTGATGAGCTGACTCCCTTCGTAACAGCAAGTTAAAAAAATCAGAAAAGAAAAAGGGAGTAAAGAAAATGTGCTTAATGAATAAGTAAATGCCTTGACAAAAACTAGGGAACTTGATTAGAAATTGTCTAAGTTTGCTAAGTATAGATTGGATACAATCATGCACACACACGACCACAAAGAATCTTGACCTAGGGAAAAGTACTTGATTTCTTGATATGTCTAGCATGTTGAAGCCTATTGTTCTGAGGGTTGAAATTCGATTTTGTCCTACTGACTTATTGTTGAAAATTGCCATGAAATTCTGCTTGTGTAACTGTTATCCATTGCTTGAGGACAATCAATAACTTAAATTTGGGGGTGTGTTAACTTCATAAAAAGGCTATTTTTAAGGCCTTTTTCACTTAAGTTATTGTTTGTTTAAAAGTTCATTTTAGTCATTTTAAGATCATGTAGTTGCATTTGTGGTGGTAGTGCTATTTTATTTCTTAATGATGCTACTTGAGGGAAATGTGAAGTTTGTCTATGATGTGCAGAAATAGCAAGCAAAAAGGATTCGTTAGGAAGTAATGATGTGGCATCACACATTGCTGAAGCAGATTGAAATGCCTTGGCATTTCTGGCGCAGAAAATGACAAAAAGATACAGTTATATGAGGACAACTGGCACTGCACGTGGAATGATTGTTGTAGCCACCTTCTAGAGGACTAAGGCCACCTGGAGAATTAATTTCATGCTTATGGTGTGATTCTAGGGGTATGAGGGGTATTTCGCACCTAACAACCTAATCATTACCCCTAGATTCTTTTATTATAATGACACATAAAGGGAGAGAAATGAGGGGACGTGAAGAGGCACACGCATAGAGCAGAAAAAAATCAGATTTTTATTTCCTTTTCCTTTTCTTTTTCCTTGGGTTTTCCTCCATTTATTAAGCTCCAAGGAGTGACGAGCTAGGTGCCGAGAGAAGCTAGCAAGCTAGGGTGATTCGTGGTGGCCGAGGAGACATCCGGTGGCGCGTCGAAGGCTTCTTCTCACTTCCCTTTTTGTTACTATTTTTGATTTATTGTGGGTTGTTGGAATGATATTGCATGACTTTGTGTTTGGATATTTCGAACCCCACCATAAACTAACTTATTTTGTGGTGGTTGGTTTAATGGATGTTTATACTTTATCTTGATGATATATTTGAGTTTATTTTGGTTCTTTATTTTCTTTTCTTATGAATGCTTCACCATCTAGGCTTGTAAAAGACATGGAAATGTCCATTTCTTAGATGAAGTTTAGGTATTCGGGAGAAACCTAAGCTAGAAATACTTGTAAGTATTCGAGAGAACTCAAGATAAGATCCTCATAAGCAATGGGTTATAGTATTTCTAAGGGGCTTTGAACCGGCCTAGGGATATTACAACCTATTCCCTTAGATCTCAGGAGAGACTAGGATAGGATTTTAACGACTAAAAAGGGTATTTTTATCAATAGGGTAGGTTGGCCAACATCGTTGAGTGAGAGAAGATGCCTTAGCATCCTATTCTGTTAGGTTCATTTGAGAACATTTTAGGAAAGCCCTGTCGAGCAAGTAAAGACTAGATAACTTAGATATACCTGATAAATAAGTTTAGCATCCTTAGATCAATCCCTACCATTCATTCCATTGGAAGCTTGTCACGTGAGGATTATCTTCTTTTCATTTTATTTACTGTTATTTACCATCTTTCTTTGACTCGATATTACATCATTTTCAACACTAAACATCTTATCTTGCCATTACATTTCCATTTTCTCCACCATCAGACCATTCATCTACATCCACCTTCATACACATTTTTATTTTGCCAATACATTTGTATATATAAAGACTAACTATACATAGATAGATTAGTGCTTATCTTTGGTTAGACTTTCGTAATTTCACCCAATCCATGTGGAGATGATACTCACTCATCATTGTATTACTTGAGCGATTGTGTATACTTGCACATTATTGCGTATATTTATAGTACTCACAACACACAACAATGGGTCTTCAAAATCAAGAGAAATGGTGACGATCAAGTTGAGGTATCGTGCAAGACTTGTGATCAAAGGATATGCTCAAAAAGAATGTACAGATTTCAATGAAATTTTTTCTCCTGTGGTTCGGCTAACAACAGTTCGAGTAGTTTTTGAAATGTGTGCTACATTGAACTTACATCTAGAGCAGCTAGATGTGAAAACAACTTTTCTTCATGGAAATCTTGAAGAAGAGATTTACATGCTCCAACCTGAAGGTTTTGAAGAATACGAAAAGAAGAACTCGGTTTGCAGGTTGAACAAATCTATGTACTGTCTAAAATAGGCGTCGAGGTGTTGGTATAAGAGATTTGATTCCTTCATTATATGCCTTAGATACAACAGACTTAATGCATACCCTTGTGTTTATTTTAAGAGGTTTGGTGATAATGATTTTATTATATTCCTGTTGTATGTAGATGACATGTTGGTTGCAGGACCCAACAAATATCATATTGAAGAATTGAAGGCACAACTGACTAGGGAATTTGAAATGAATGACTTGGGATCAACAAACAAGATTCTAGGGATGCAAATTCACCGAGACAGAAGTAATAGGAAGATTTGGCTTTCACAAAAGAATTACTTGAAGAAGATCTTGTCATGATTCATCATGAAAGATTGTAAGCCAATTTCTACCCTTCTTCCTATTAACTTCAAATTATCCTCCAGATGAGTCCTAGCAGTGAAGAAGAGAGGATGAAGATATCTCGAGTGTCGTATGCATCGGCAGTGGGAAGTTTAATGTTCGGTATGATATGCACAAGACCAGACATTGCACAAGCAGTGGGAGTGGTTAGTCGGTACATGGCGAATCCAGGCAATGAGTATTAGAATACAATAAAGAGGATCGTGAGATACATCAAAGGGACCTCAAATGTTGCATTATGTTACGGAAGATCAAACTTACTTATCAATGAGTACGTTGATTCTGATTATGTAGGGGATTTGGATAAAAACAAATCTACTACAGGATATGTGTTCAAAGTTGTTGGTGGAGCTGTAAGCTGGGTTTTAAAATTGCAGTCAGTTGTGGCTACATCCACAATAGAGGCAGAATATGTAGCAGCTACACAAGCCAGTAAAGAAGCAATTTGGTTGAAGATGCTATTAGAGGAGCTTGGGCACAATCAAGAGTATGTCTCTCTGTTTTGTGATAGTCAAAACGCCTTACATCTATCAAGGAATCCAACATTTCATTTAAGGACAAAGTACATACGAGTTCAGTACCATTTCATTCGTGAAAAGGTGGAAGAAAGAACGATAGATATGCAGAAAATACATACCAAAGATAACATAGTAGATTTCATGACGAAGACGATCAATGCTGATAAATTTACTTGGTGTCGATCCTCTTGTGGCTTGCTAGAAACATAAGCAACATTATGGTACAAGGTAGAAAGAATGGTGTGAAGATATGATTGTTCCAATCAAATCTTCAAGTGGAAGATTGTTGAAAAGCACCAAAAGTGCATTAATTTTGTAAAAAAAAATGGTAGGCACCGAATATACAATGTCAAAATTAGGTGCAACAATGGTTGAAAATTAAATGGGCAAATTACAAACTTTAGTCATTAAACTTTAGGATATTTACAAGATTAGTCCTTAAGCTTCAACTATAAATACCCCAACCCATTTAGCTTCAAAACCATCCCAAATCATTCTAGCTTTCTCCTAATACTAGAGAATTTAGAGAGTTTCTTGAGAGTTGTTTTCTCCTTGTTAGATAGAGAGAAGTTGTAATTCCTATTTTCTCATAGTGAAATTCTTCTACCGTTGCATGTGGTTTTTACCCTATATTATTTAGGGGTTTCCACGTTAAATTTGTGTATATTTTATCTTTATTTTTATTTTCTCAAATTATCAATTGCGATTTTGCTCTATTGGATAGCCGTATTCCGCAACAGGTTGAACAGCGTACCTGCCACCGGATAGGGGATCAGCGGATCCCAGACGTAGTCGTGCATGAGCTAGAGCAAGGAGGCTGCCATATTGGAAGCCCGAGAATGGTGTAAAGGGAAGAATGCTTTGTTTATTATGGTGGGAAGAGAAGTGAGGAAATGGGTGAGAGATTGGAGGGTGGAATTTGGGAGGTTGAATGAGAGGGAAATGGAAGGAAATGGGAGTTTAGAATAGAAAATGAGAGGGGAAAGAGAGGAAATAAATGGTTTGAAAGAGAAGAGAGAAGATGAGAGATGAGGGAAAGAGAAAAGTGTTGTGGAAGAAGAAATGAGGGTTTTGAGGTAAGGATTTAGGTCTTGGAGATGGAGAAGTGGGTTTAAGTCTATTAGGAAGATAATGTGTTGGGTTCTGATGTAGTTTGGGGATGGGTATATGGCTTCTGCCTTCATCGATGAAGAATAAACTATGAAACAATCAAAGCAACAATTTGATTACACACATAGGAAAATGGTAAGAATCTGTAAAAAGAAAAAAGAGTTTCAAGTTGGAACAAGATGATAACCTGCAGGATCAAAAGAAAAATACGACTTCGTTCAACCTTTACCTTTCGTGTTTGTTGGCGAGAGCTGGCGGCAAAAAAAAAGATAAAAAAAATACTTTAGTAATCCTTTGGCTTTTGACCCGATTCTATTTGGTCGGGACAATTTTTTATTTTAAAATTTAGGTGTAACTTAGATTAGATAGGATCCTTTTAGAGTATAATTGGATCAAACCGAATTTGAGTTTAAAATAAAAAAAAATTGACTCGATTTCATCTAACATAATATTATAATTATCCTCGTATATTTTGAGATAATTATAATAATTATTTTATTTATTTTATTTTTTCAATTAGATTATTACTTTACCTAATAAAAGTAAATTATAAATATATTTATGCCAGGTAAGGTGAAGGAATTCAATTTTCAATTCGAATTCGAGTAGGTCAAAAATCCAATCCGTCTCGACTCGTTTCCATCCCTAGTTTCGAATGACAATATATGTGAAGAAAATTAAATTTGAATGGTTATCCCCATAAATAAATTTATGTAATATCTTAATCTGATTAATAAGTTAATAGATTGAATATTAATAATTAAAACAAAAAGAATTAAGGATAAAATAATTATTTTAGCATGTTTACTATTTATTGTTTGGTGTAAAGTCAAAAATCATTCCAACGTTTATTAAAATGAGCATTTTAGACTCTATTTTTTAGAGTATTTTAGTTCTCATATTTGACTGAATAATCACTTTGACATTTATTCTTTTTTTTCAAGAGCATTTTAGCTTCCAATATTTTATTTTAAGGTCAAAAGGCTCCTATTCTGAAGTATTAACAATTTGTTAACTAACGATTTTCATATACTAATAGGTCTTTTTACTCCAAAATAAAACTTTAGGAGTCAAAATGCTAAAAAAATAAAAAATAAGAACAAAATGATCATTTTAATAAATCTAATGACTATTTTTTGCATTAATAATTTACCATTCAAGTAGTGACTACCATTTCTTGGTCGGATAACCCAGGTGTAATTGCTCGTAGTAACTATAGAACCAAAACTTATTCTCCAACCAATACCCTACTCAAGCAAACCGTTGGCACGCCAAACGCTTTTCCAGGTATACGAAGGGTAAGACTACTCTTAAATCCAAAAAAATGCTATTCAATAATAGTTTTTAAGAATAAGGAAAAGCAAGAAATTGTTAAGATATTACAACCGGCTTCATTGAGTCTAGTGGATTTCTTTCTTTGAACTAATGTTACGCCACCAAAACTTTGCAAATTATATGTACCTAGCTCACGATATAAAAAGAATACGGAAATAAAAGGCATTCTTGCAATCCTCTTCCAAAACCCAATTCATGTTGAACCTAAATAAAGAGGGTCGATGATAACTCCTTAATAAGAGTTATATTTACATCTTTAGGTCGAAGGTTTTGTACGAACTAGGATAATTTATTGCATCTTAGTTGTTAAATTGTATTGTATTTCATCATATTTAGTTTATGCACTAAATAAAGGGAGTTTAAGTCTGTTTTCTGCACTTCTGTCTCCACATTTTCGATACTTGCATTTCAACTATATTGCTCGTACATTTGATCGTGTTTCGAGTTTTAGATACATCACAATGAGTTGGATGCTTGCATTGGACTGAAAAATAAAGTGCACTAGAAAGTACAAATCTTTTAAAAAGACTCATTCAGTTGTTATGGAGGGGCCTAACAGTTAGATGGATAACTGAATTTGCTATTGTTGGATGGTAAATCCATATGACGCATGAGCTGATATGGAGTACTATAAAATACGACCTGAATATCTTCTCGACAGCTTCTTCTTCCCACATTCTATCTCCCCGTGTTTTCTCTGTAAATTTCAGTTTCTTTTCTGTAATTTTCTTTTGGCAATAGAACTCTAAAAGCTTAAGACTTTTTATGCCCACGGTTTATAACTTGACCTGAGAGGCCACCGTAAACTTCTACTAGCTTCACCAATATTGTTATGCCACGACGTATCTGAGAGGAACTCTTGCGCAATGACTTACGGATTGTTTATGTTTTAATTTGAATAAAAAATAATGTTATTTCTTTATTTCTTTATTTCTTTTCCTTTGAAGTTCTGCAGATATTTTTATTGTTGAGTTGAGGGCTTGCACCTTATGTTGATGAAGTATTCGCTAAGAGATTATGTTTGCTTTAAACTTTATTATATTGAGAGATCATAGGGTACTTTATAACACTACACGACAAAACAGGTTTTTAACGGCGTTTTTTAATCATATAGTGGAGTTTTTAAGCACCGCTAAAAACCCTTCTGTTGCAAAATCAAAAACCGCAAAAACCGCCACTAAAACAAACGGTGCTAAAGGTTATGATCTTTAGCAGCGTTTTCTTAAACTCCACTATTTATCTTTTCTTTAGTGGCGTTTGTTCCCAAAAATGTCGTTAATTGTTATGACATATAGTGGCGTTTGTGAATGTAAAACGCTGCTATTGACTACATATATAGTGACGTTTTCTATATAAACGCCGCAAAAGATCTTGAACTTTAGTGGCGTTTTATTTTACAAACGCCGATATTGACTCTATATTTAGTGGCACTTTATTATACAAACATCGCTAATTAACACTGATTTTTATCTTAAACGCCGCTAAACCAACCTGATTTATTACCCAAATTTAATATCATGTAGCAATATCCAATAACAACCACCTTAAAATTTAATTACGACTCGAATTAAGTAAAAATAGTTGACATAAATAAATTAAAGTTTACAAACATTCAAGTGAAATGTAATGTACTTCAACATCATTTACTAGAAAGTAGTTTGAGAAAATTTAAAAAAATCACATTTACAAGATTAATTGCAGTGCTTTCTCTTTTCAACTCCTCCTCGATAGAGCTATATCATAGATAATCGTACCCAAGAGATCAAAAGTTCCAGGCTGCATCAAAATTTTAGATGTGTAAATTTCAATGCAAGACTGCTTCTCATTGAAAAATAATTTATATACAATTTAAGGGCATAAAACTCCAAGAGTATTCATTTACCTGTAAGTACTTGCTAACAACAAATATGCAAGGGAAAGTAGTTTGCACTGAAGGGGTACAATTGTATTGTTGAAGGCCTACATTAAAACACAGACATATTCAGTTACAAAAACTAGAAATGTCACAAGGCAGCTTATGTGCAACAACATATGCTGGAACATTCCAAAATAATAGGGTGCATGATCAACTTTGTGAGTCTGCAACCAATATCATGAATTTAATTTGAAGCCTATAAAAAGCACAGCTTGAACTTAGTGATCAATTCATTACAAAATTCTAGCAATCGACAAAATTGCAAAACGTATGAACTCAAAAAACAATTCAACAAAACTAACAGCACCACTAAAACGAACAGTGGTGTATCAAATCAGTAGTAAGCAATTAGCAACACCTTAAAACTACAAAGAGAATGCATTCATTACAAAGAGAATGCAAACCTGGGTTCGCATTTCCTTTTTCCTGAATGAAGTTTGGTTTTAAATTAATTCATTATAAATATAAGATCCAGGTGAGTAAATTATCAAGAAAATTAGCAGCTACAACTGCAAACATACATATTCGGACATGTTTATCAAAATCTACGTGATCTGCCAATAAAATAAATTTTCAACTTTCCAGAGGTTAACCAATATCTTGCTTATTACTATTTAAAATTATAAATATATTCTTTAGTATTCGAAAACCATGGAAGAAGTTAGACTTTTAAGATTTCATGACAATTAATAAAAGGTCAAAAGAGATAGACAAATCCTTACCAATCGAAAATGAAGGCAGAAAGGAAAACTGTACAGGCAACGATAAACGATGGTAGCATTCGAACCCAACAGTGATGCCTCAAGTGACGACGGACGATCATACAAATCAGCAGCAGGGAGATGGTAGCATATAACCCAGGCAACGATGCTAGCTTCTAAAACTTAAGGTTTGTTTTTCTCTTTTGCAAACTCTCGCAACAACTAAAGAATATTTCCCCTTTTTCTGATTACAGACGCGCATGAAAACTGCATATGAAGACTGTTCAACTATGTATTTATTTATTTATTTCTTTATTTATACATGCATTGTATTTTATCTTTATTTTTAAATTTTTCTGACTACCGGAGGTCTCCCACGGAAGCTGCTCTTAACCTGGCGTTGGGGACAACCTACTACCCTACCTCTCCTAACCCCATTACATATGGGAGTAGGGTTTTGTTGTTGTTGTTGTGTTGTAATTGACTGCGAGCTTCAGGCTTAACCTCCAAATACCCTTAGGGTTTATTTTTATTAGCATTAAATTATTCCCTTAATTCACCATGTTAAACGCCATTTATACAAAAGACTGACAGGAGTAGAAAAGTGAGCAATGATACTTAAGAAATTCTGAACATTAAAGAACATGCCTTTAAGACACATTAGTGAGCATAGTGAACATTAAAGAACATTAAAGAACCTGCTCTTTATGATTTTCTCCACATACTTGTCAAGCCTCCAATCACCAAAAAAGCCACCCTCAAGATGTCACTGAGGCTCCTGGATAATTGCACCGACTTTGGACTGAAGAATCTCCATACGAAACAAAATCTGCAATTCATATCTTAGTCTTATTAAGGAAATGTGTGGAGCCTAGAGCAAGGAGTTCACTTTCTATGAGCAAACGAAGAATCATTGCCAAGCACTGAACAGAGAACTTATTGTCATAAGTGATATAAAGAAATAGTGATTCTTAAGGATATGAAGGGGAATAAAAAAGGATACTCTCTAACTACACTAACTGAAGCAGATTTAGTAGACCTTGAATCCGACGCCTGCGATGGTGGATCCTTCCTTTTATGCATTGCAGTCAAGTCCTTCGGTTCCCTCAATAGAAGTTCGATTACTTCAACAGCAGCTTTGCTGGCACAAGCATCACTACTTTTCACCGGAGAGGTTTGACTGTCCGTAACTGCTTCCATCTCATTCTTTTGACATAACCAATAAATAGATGAACGAAACTTCTCCAGATTCTAGCCCTTGTTTAATTTTATTAGGAAGACTACTGAAGAAATTTTCCAGAAGTTCCCGAACAAAAATCGTTACCAGCTTCATCTAAAACTCTTGAGAAACCTTCCCCAGCTGATGCAGAATAAGATGCCAGTTGTTTTCTATCTTCAGGCAACTCAGTTGGTCTATGATTGATTTCTTTTGTAGCATCCTGACCCAGCTTGGCACTCTCTGGTATCTTAATGGTCGAAGGACTGCATTTTTTAACCTGCTTCATCTAGCATTTCAGAAATTTGAACTTCTTTGAGTTACGGTCCCTAGAAAAGAACTTGCTTCTAAATCCATTTCCAAATGTTCAGCTGCTGCTTCGCAGAAGGCACTCCACGTGAGGTCGTGAGGCAAGGGCGACTTTTTTTTTTGTCCTTCCTTTTTGCAGGAAACTCATGGGAAGGTGAGGACTGAGATTGAGAATCTGAAAACCCACGAGCATTCTTTGAATGGAGCTTGCAAGTTCCATCATCTCTTTCGTAACATATGCATCCGAATCCACCTTACCATAATCTAGAAACTCGTTGTTAGGGCAGAATCCATCGGCAATTATAGAAAGCATAGCTGAGAAAACAGTGAATGGCTTCAGGATTCCTGTATGCAAACCGTAATTGCAATCTGAAAGAGATACCAATGCCCAGTAGCCTTCCCTATAAAGAAACTCAAGAAGATTTGCCAAATCCCAACAGGTTTTCTCACCAACGAATCACCCATATCCCTTGCAAGTATTTGAAGAACTCTATCAGCAAAAAACTCTGCCGAATTACCTTTTCGATCTTTCCTGGACTTTCCAGAGGATTCACAAACGATGATTGGATTCGTGAAGCGCCCCTCAAACTGCTCATCATACCTCCTCACCGCCCTAACATGTACTTTCATTACTCCATCCAAATATTGATCCAACAAGGAGCTATTCTTCTGGTTATCATCTCTCATTTGTCGATTACTCGAACACATTTTGGAATTAACAAACTCGAGCTCACAGCACTAACATTCTAACGGATTGTCTTTGACATCTAATATCTCAAGACATAATTGCATGTTTCTCCTTCTACCAGAATCATCAGTGAAATCAAAACCATGAAAAATGTTTGGTGAAACAGCAATGTTAGGATAAATCAAACCGAAAGGAAAAACCGCAGAACCTAGAACAATAGAATCAGAAGAAAGAAATCCCCAACCTAAACTCCGAATTCCAATCCCCAATAGTTTGGACCCCAGATTTTCTAAATCTCCATTTCACATGGCTGAAACTTTAAATCAACCCAGCAAAAATGAATATCCCTACTAACAAATGCATCATTGACACTCTCAAAAACCCCACAAAACTCTTTGACAAAAGCACCCAGATCATTCAAACATTCATTATTCATTTCCACATCAAGGAATTCACGTATCCAATTCGAGTCCCTATAAACCAGAGATAACAGAATCACCAAATTTGACCTAATTAAAACGGAGTCATCAGGGTCGAACAGCGTACCGGCCACCGGATAGGGGATCAGCGGATCCCAGGCGTAGTCGTGCACGAGTTGGAGCAAGGAGGCGGCGAGATTGGAAGCCCGAAAGGGTGTAAAAGGAAGGATGCTTTGTTTATTGTGGTGGGGAGAGAAGTGAGAAAATGGGTGAGGGATTGGAGGGTGGAATCTGGGTGGTTGAATGAGAGGAAAAGGGAAGGAAAGGGGAGTTAGGAAGAGAAAAGGAGAGGGGAAAGAGAGGAAAGAAAGGGTTTGAAAGAGAAGAGAGAAGAGGAGAGAGGAGGGAAAGAGAGGAGTGTTGTGGAAGAAGAAAGGAGGGTTTTGAGGTAAGGATTTGGGTCTTGGAGATGGAGAAGTGGGTTTAAGTCTATTAGGAAGACAATGCTTTGGGTTCTGCTGTAGTTTGGGCATGGGTCTATGGCTTCTGCCGCCATCGATGAAGAATGAACTATGAAACAATCAAAGCAACAGTTTGATTACACAGACACAGGAAAAAGGTAAGAATCTGTAAAAGGAAAAAAGAGTTTCAAGTTGGAACAAGATGATAACCTGCAGGATCAAAAGAAAAATACGACTTCGTTCAACCTATACCTTTCGTGTTTGTTGGCGGGAACTGGCGGCAAAACAAAAAAGATAAAGAAAAAAATACTTTAGTAATCCTTTGGCTTTTGACCCGATTCTATTTGGTCGGGACAGTTTTTTATTTTAAAATTTAGGTGTAACATAGATTAGATAGGATCCTTTTAGAGTATGATTGGATCAAACCGAATTTGAGTTTAAAATAAAAAAATTTGACTCGATTTCATCTAACATAATATTATAATCATCCTAGTATATTTAGAAATAATTATAATAATACTTCTATTTATTTTATATTTTCAATTAGATTATTACTTTACCTTATAAAAGTAAATTATAAATATATTTATGTCAGGTAAAGTGAAGGAATTCAATTTTCAATTCGAATTCGAGTAGGTCAAAAATCCAATCCGTCCCGATTCGTTTCCATCCTTAGTTTTGAATGACAATAAATGTGAAGAAAATTAAATTTGAATGGTTATCCACATAAATAAATTTATGTAATGTCTTAATCATATTAATAGGTTAATAGATTGAATATTAATAATTAAAACAAAAAGAATTAAGGATAAAATAATTATTTTAGTATGTTTACTATTTATTGTTTGATGTAAAGTTAAAGTCAATCCAACGTTTATTAAAATTGTCAGACTCTATTTTTTTAGAGTATTTTAGTCTTTATATTTGACTGAATAATCACTTTGATATTTATTCTTTTTTTCTAGAGCAGTTTAGCTCCCAATATTTTATTTTAAGATCAACCTATTTTGAAGGGTTAACAGCTTGTTAACTAATAATTTTCATCTATTAATAGGTATTTTTACTCCAAAATGAAATTTTAGGAGTCAAAAAGCTAAAAAAAATAATAAGAACAAAATGATCATTTTAATAAATGTAATGACTATTTTTTGCATTAATAATTTACCATATAAGTAGTGACTCTACCTAGGGCTGTAAATGAGACGAGCTACTCGATATTCGACTCGAAAAGCTTGTGAGCAGTTCGAAAATATAACATATTAAGATTTTATTTAAAAAAATAAATTAATAATAATATTAATATTTATGTTTGATTTTTTTTTAAATACAGTAAGATTTCATGTATTTAAGGTTCATGTTCGAGTTTGAGGCTTCAATCGAGTTAAGTTTAATTTTTTTTTCATTTCGAGCTGCTCACGAGCTTCAGTTCAGGATTTCGAGTTCGAGTCGAGCTTAAAAATTTTAAACTCGTGAGTTTTCGAGTCGAGTCGAGCTCCATTTCAGAGTTTCCGAGTCGAGCTCAACAATACTCGAACTCGACTCGACTCGTTTACACCCCTAACTCTACCATTTCTTGGTCGGATAACCCAGGTGTAATTGCGCGTAGTAACTATAGAACCAAAACTTATTCTCCAACCAATACCAAACTCAAGCAAACCGTTTGCACGCCAAACGCTTTTCCAGGTATACTAAGGGTAAGACTACTCTTAAATCCAAAAAAATGCTATTCAATAATAGCTTTTAAGGATAAGGAAAAGCATGAAATTGTTAACATATTACAACCGGCTTCATTGAGTCTAGTGGATTTCTTTCTTTGAACTAATGTTACGCCACCAAAACTTTGCAAATTATATGTTCTAGCTCACGATATATAAAGAATATGGAAATAAAAGAGATTATTATCTTTAAACTTCGCTAAGAGATTATGTTTGCTTTAAACTTTATTATATTGAGAGATCATAGGGTACTTTATAACATTATACGACAAAACATGTTTTTAGCGGCATTTTTTAGTCATATAATGGAGTTTTTAAGCGCCGCTAAAAATCCGTCTGTTGCAAAATCAATACCGCAAATAGCGCCACTAAAACAAACGGCGCTAAAGGTTATTATCTTTAGCGGCGTTTTTTTAAACACCGCTATTTATCTTTTCTTTAGTGGCGTTTGTTCCCAAAAATGCCGCTAAATGTTATGACATATAGTGGTGTTTGTGAATGTAAAATGCTGCTATTGACTACGTATATAGTGACGTTTTCTATATAAACGCCGCAAAAGATATTGAACTTTAGTGGCGTTTTGTTTTACAAACAGTATTTACTCTTATTTAGTGGCATTTTATTATACAAACGTCGCTAATTAAAACTGATTTTTATCTTAAACGCCGCTAAACCAACCTATTTATTACCCAAATTTAATATCATGTAACAATATCCAATAACAACCACCTTAAAATTTAATTACGACTCGGATTAAGTATAAATAGTAGACATAAATAAATCAAAGTTTACAAACATTCAAGTGAAATGTAATGTACTTCAACATCATTAACTAGAAAGTAGTTTGAGAAAATTTAAAAAAATCACATTTACAAGATTAATGGTGGTGCTTTCTCTTTTCAACTCCTCCTCGATAGAGCTATATCATAGATAATCGTAGGCAAGAGATCAAAAGTTCCAGGCTACATCAAAATTTTAGATGTGTAAGTTTCACTGCAAGATTGCTTCTCATTGAAATAATTTATATACAATTTAAGGGCATAAAACTCCAAGAGTATTCATTTACCTGTAAGTACTTGCTAACAACAAATATTCAAGGGAAAGTAGTTTGCACTGAAGGGGGTACAAATGTATTGTTGAAGGCCTACATTAAAACACAGACATATTCAGTTACAAAAACTAGAAATGTCACAAGGCAGCTTATGTGCAACAACATATGCTGGAACATTCCAAAATAATAGGGTGCATGATCAACTTTGTAAGTCTGCAACCAATATCATGAATTTAATTTGAAGCCTATAAAAAGCACAGCTTGAACTTAGTGATCAATTCACTACAAAATTCTAGCAATCGACAAAATTGCAAAACGTATGAACTCAAAAAACAATTCAACAAAACTAACAGCACCACTAAAACGAACAGTGGTGTATCAAATCAGTAGTAAGCAATTAGCAACACCTTAAAACTACAAAAAGAATGCATTCATTACAAAGAGAATGCAAACCTGGGTTCGCATTTCCTTTTTCCTGAATGTAGTTTGGTTTTAAATCAATTCTGTTATGTATGGCTCATAAAAAGTCTCGTTGTGGGGTTACGAATTATGTGGGTTGGGGGTGTGGGGGCGCAGCCCCCGCGGTACGGTACAGGGTTGATTTTGTAATTATGTACCAGGTTTTCTATTATAAATAGAGATGTAACCTAGACCTAAAATATCATTGAATAAAACTTCTAGCGCCGCCTAGGCACCGAGGACGTAAGCACATTGCCGAACCTCGTAAAATTCTCGTGTTCTTTCATTTTCTTTACCCGTTTTCGTCAACAATTGGTATCAGATGTCAGGAGCAAAATTCGAAGTCGCGAAATTCGATGGTCAGGGTAACTTCGGATTATGGCAAACGAGGGTGAAGGATCTATTGGCGCAGCAAGGGATCTTGAAGGCTTTGCGACCTACAAAGCCGGCGTCGATGGATGAGGAAGATTGGGAAGAATTGCAGCAGCGAGCGGCAGGAACCATACGATTATGCTTGGCGGACGAGGTCATGTATCACGTCATGCATCTATCGTCTCCAGACGAAATTTGGAGGAAGTTGGAAAGTCAGTTTATGTCCAAATCCTTAACGACAAAACTGTATCTGAAGCAGCGGCTGTATGGGCTGAAGATGCAGGACGATCACGATTTGGCGCAACACGTGAATGTCTTCAATCAAATCGTTTCTGATCTGGCTCGGCTTGATGTGAAAATTGAGGATGAAGACAGAGCGATGATTCTGTTGTGTTCGTTGCTTCCTCTTACGAACACATGGTGACTACTCTTACATATGGAAAAGAGACTATCAACGTTGAGGAGATTACTGCAGCCTTGTTGGCTCACAACCAGCGGAAGCAGAATGCAGGGGAAAGCTCTCAAGCCGATAGCTTATATGTCAAGGGTAATCGAGATCGTGGACGGAAGCCAGAGAAGGCAGGGTCCGGGAAGCGGAATTCCAGATCCAAATCCAGGGATAAGAAGACGATTCACTGTTACAAGTGCAAGGAGGCGGGACATATGAAGCGAGACTGTCCGAAGTTGAAAAGCAGACCGATGAGAAGCGTGATGGCTTATCCAAGTCTGTGAACGTGGTCAAGGATGATACTTCTGATTGCAGTGAGGGTGATATGCTTTCTATTTCAACGACAATTGACGGATGCTTGGATTCTTGATTCTGGATGTTCTTATCACATCACGCCAAATAGGGAATGGTTTTTGACATACAGGCCGGTTAATTCTGGTTCGGTTTATTTGGGTGATGATCGATGTTGCAATATTGTTGGTATTGGTGATGTCAGAATTAAGATGCACGATGGCTCCGTTCGGACGTTGAGTGGTGTTCGACATATCCCAGACTTGAAGAAGAATTTGATTTCCTTGGGCACTTTGCACAAGAATGGTTTATCCCTAAGGCTGACGAGGATAGGGAAACCATTCGGATTGTTAAAGGAGCATTGACTGTGATGAAAGGCAAGATGACTGCAGGGAATATCTACAGATTGTTAGGGAGTACCGTTGCAGGTGGAGTTCACTCTGTTGAGTCCTGTGATGATACGACAAAATTGTGGCATATGCGCCTTGCTCATCTTAGTGAACGTGGTATGGCAGAATTACACAAGAGAAACTTGTTGCATGGTGTCAAAAGCTGTAAGCTCGATTTTTGCAAGTATTGTGTTCTTGGTAAACAGACTAAAGTCCGTTTCAAGACTGCGAAGCACAAAACTCAAGGGATTCTTGATTATGTGCATTCTGATGTATGGGGGCCTTCAACGACATCGTCTTTGGGTGGATCTAGGTACTATGTTACTTTATTGATGATTTTTCACGGAAAGTTTGGGTGTATTTTTTGAAACAGAAATCTGAAGTTTTGAGAAGTTCAAGCTGTGGAAAGCTGAGGTAGAAAACCAAACAGGACGAAAAATCAAGTGTTTGCGGTCTGATAATGGTACGGAGTACACAGATTCACAGTTCCTACAATTCTGTAAGGAGCATGGGATTCAGAGGCATTTACAGTGCGCAAGACACCACAACAGAATGGTGTTGCGGAACGAATGAACAGGTCGTTGAATGAAAGAGCCAGATGTTTGCGGTTGAATGCGGGGCTTCCCAAACACTTCTGGGCTGAGGCTGTTAACATGGCGTGTTACCTTATCAACAGATCGCCAAGGGCATCGCTGGCTGGGAAAGTTGCAGAAGAGGTATGGACTGGTCATGATGTTAGTTTTGATAACTTACGGATTTTTGGTTGTCCTGCTTATGTGCATGTACCTGCTGATGAGAGATCCAAACTTGATGCAAAATCGAAGGAGTGCATTTTTCTGGGTTACAAGAAAGGTGTCAAAGGATTCAAGTTCTGGGATCCAGTTGCGAAGAAAGTTGTGATTAGTAGAGATGTCGTTTTTGATGAACAGTCTATGTTGCAGCAGAAGCAAGACACGACAGTGGTAGATTTCGAGCAGTTTCCAGTTGAGAAACCAGAAACTTCTCAACCGACTTCTGGTGGTTCCACTACGGATGATTTGCAGGATTATAGTCTCGCCAGAGACAGGGTGAGACGGACGAATATAAAGCCTCCGAACAGATTGGGTTTTGAAGACTTGGTATCTTTTGCACTTATTGTTAGCAGTGATGATCCGATTACTTTTCATGATGCCGTTACTAGTCAGGAAAACGACAAGTGGATGGCAGCCATGGTTGAGGAGATGGAGTCTTTGAATCACAATCGCACATGGGAGTTAGTTCCCCTTCCTGAGGGTAAGAAGCCGATTGGTTGCAAATGGGTGTATAAGAAAAAACCAGTAGTAACAGAAAAAGAGGGGAGAAGTTCAAGGCTCGTTTGGTAGCGAAGGGTTTTTCACAGCAGAAAGGGGTGATTATGATGAAATCTTTTCTCCTGTGGTCAGGCACACTTCAATCCGAGCAGTACTTGCATTGGTGGCTAGTTGGGATTTGCATTTAGAGCAGATGGATGTTAAAACTGCTTTTTTGCATGGTGATTTAGAGGAGCAGATCTACATGCGGCAACCTGAAGGTTTCACTCAACCTGGAAACGAGCATTTAGTTTGCAGATTGAAGAAATCTTTGTACGGGTTAAAACAGTCTCCGAGACAGTGGTATAAACGGTTTGACTCCTATATGATCAAGATTGGCTACAACCGATGTGAGTATGATTGTTGTGTCTATGTTAAGAGCCTTGATGATGGTTCTTTTATTTTTCTATTACTGTATGTTGATGATATGTGATTGCTGCGAAGAACATGGATGATGTTATCGGTTTGAAAACTTTATTGAGTCAGGAATTTGATATGAAAGATTTAGGTGCTGCAAAGAAAATTCTTGGAATGGAAATTTGCAGGGACAGAGACTCAAGGAAACTGCGGCTATCTCAACGGGGTTATGTTGAGAAAATGCTAGAAAGGTTTGCGATGAGCAGCGCGAAACCAGTTAGCACTCCATTGGCGAATCACTTTAAGCTCTCATCAGAACAGTGCCCTAAGACAGATAAGGAAGCTGAAAATATGGCAAAGGTTCCGTATTCTAATGCTGTTGGCTGCTTGATGTATGCGATGGTATGTACTCGTCCTGATTTAGCTCATGCTGTTAGTCAAGTTTGTAAGTACATGTCTAAACCTGGTAAGCAACATTGGGATGCAGTCAAGTGGATCTTTCGGTACTTAAAGGGTACTGTGGGACATGGAATTGTTTTTGGGAGTCAGCGGGATAATCCTTTGGTTGTAGGATATGTGGATTCAGATTATGCAGGTGACTTGGATAATAGAAGATCTACGACAGGGTATGTGTTTACTCTTGGTGGAGGGCCTATTTGCTGGAAGTCTACTGTTCAATCTGTCGTGGCACTATCTACAACTGAAGCTGAATACATGGCAGCGGCTGAAGCTGCAAAAGAAGCTTATGGCTTACTGGTTTAGTGAAGGAGTTGGGTGTTCAACAAGGTGGAGTTCAGTTGCTTTGTGATAATCAAAGTGCTATTCACTTGGCTAAGAATCAGGTGTATCGTGCTAGAACTAAACATATTGATGTAAGGTTCCACAAGATCAGAGAGTTGGTTGCATCTGGAGAGGTTTTGTTTCAGAAGGTACATACTGATGAGAATGCCGCTGATATGTTCACCAAGCCAGTTACGACAGACAAGTTCAAGCATTGCTTGGACTTGTTGAATGTTTCGAGTTGTTAAAGAAGCAAGGTAACCCAACCCACATTGAAGTTTCCAAGGGGCAGGATATTCGCCAAGGTGGAGATTTGTTATGTATGGCTCATAAAAAGTCTCGTTGTGGGGTTACGAATTATGTGGGTTGGGGGTGTGGGGGCGCAGCCCCCGCGGTACGGTACAGGGTTGATTTTGTAATTATGTACCAGGTTTTCTATTATAAATAGAGATGTAACCTAGACCTAAAATATCATTGAATAAAACTTCTAGCGCCGCCTAGGCACCGAGGACGTAAGCACATTGCCGAACCTCGTAAAATTCTCGTGTTCTTTCGTTTTCTTTACCCGTTTTCGTCAACAAATTCATTATAAATATAAGATCCATGTGAGTAAATTATCAAGAAAATTAGCAGCTGCAACTGCAAACATACATATTCAGACATGTTTATCAAAATCTACGTGATCTGCCGATGCTTTCCCAGCATGGACTGATTATACTAGTCTTGAGCCATAAGCTCTTCCTTTAAAGATTGGCAGATAGGATGGTCTTTCCCCCTTTCGTTACCACACTACATTTTATCAAAAGATTTGATCAACCAAATCAACATGACCTAAATAAATTATTAGTACAAAAAGAACAATATACTGATGATTGGGACTCGGGTGAGATGAGATCAAAAGAATAAACCTACAACACTCCATCTTATACAAATATATTATTATTATTAAAAACTACAAAAGTAATTACTATATTTTTAAAGAAATCATACGAAATTCAAGACCCCAATAAAATAAATTTTCAACTTTCCAGAGGTTAACCAATATCTTGCTTATTACTATTTAAAATAATAATATATTTTCCTTTAGTATTTGAAAACCATGGAAGAAGTTAGACTTTTAAGATTTCATAACTTCAACAATCAGTCGACAATTAATAAAGGGTCGAAAGAGATAGACAAATCCTTACCAATCGAAAATGAAGGCACAAAGGAAAACTAGATAGGCAACGATAAACGATGGTATCATTCGAACCCAACAGTGATGCCTCAAGTGACGACGGACGATCATACAAATCAGTAGCAGGGAGATGGTAGCATATAACCCAGACAACGACGCTAGCTTCTAAAACTTAAGGTTTGTTTTTCTCTTTTGTAAACTCATGCAACAACTAAAGAGTATTGCCCTTTTTTAGATTTGAGAGACTGTAATCGACTGCAAGCTTCAGGCTTAACCTCCAAATACCCTTAGGGTGCGTTTGGTTCACGGAATGTAAGATTACCAGTTTACCAGTGAGAATAAAAGATTACCAGGAAATAGGATTACTGAGAATGTTGTATTTTGTGTTTGGTTGGTTTAAAAGAAATGTAAGATTACCGTGTTTGGTTAAAGAAATAAAAGATTATTGGAATGTATATTAGACCAAATTGTCCTTATTATATATTTTTTAACAAGTTAGAAAATATTTATATATTTTCTTTAAAAAATTTAAATTCATAAAATTTATATAATTTTTTTACAAAATTGAAAATATAAAAAAGTTTAATGAAAGAGTAAAATTTTATTTTAACTCCTGAACTTCATATAAAATTTTAATTATAGATTTTTTTTGTAAATCTAAAAGAGTTTAAGGATAAATTTGTAATTTAACCTTCGTATAATTTTTATTATTCAATGACAGAATAATGATATTTAAAAAAAATTAAGGACATTTTAGTCCAAAATGTCGGTAATCCAACAATACCTAAGGAAAGGGAGGTAATGACATTCCCGATAATATACCCCAAAAAAATCAATTATTGGTAATGTAAGATTACCGGGAATGACATTCTCGGCCAGCCAAACGGAGGAATGTGGATTCCATTCCCATGGGAATCTCACATTCCCCCAACCAAACACACTTGGGTTTTTTTTTATTAGCATTAAATTATTCTCTTAATTCACCATGTTAAACTCCATTTATACAAAAGACTGACTTGAGTAGAACAGTGAGCTATGATACTTACGAAATTTTGAACATTAAAGAAAAACAAACAAACAGAAGTCTGTAATTCTAAAAATACTAACAAAAGTGACGTAGACAGTAGCAAACAACAACTAAGGAAATAAAAGTACCTGATTTTTAGCCTTGAAGAGTGATGTAGGTGCGATAGTGGTGATTGATGGCACGATGGTGGTGAACGGCGACGTGACTGGTGGCTACTATTACCCCGATTTGATGAAGATGCAAAGCTAAGGATAGAGGAAGAACTTAGGTTAAAGAAGATGATAAAAAAAATTAGAGATCGGGCAGGAGAAATTGGGGATATATGCATCCTATGAAGGCGTTTGTAAGAAAAATGTCACTAATGTACTAGCCTATTGCGGCGTTTGTGAGAAAAACGCCACTAATATACTAGTCTATTGCGACGTTTGCAAGAAAAATGCCATAATGTACTGTCTATTGTGGCGTTTGTAAGAAAAACACCAATAAAAAGTACTAGGTTTTAGTGGTGTTTGTCTAAAAACACCATGATATTTGTACCCTGTTGCGGCGTTTATAAAAAAACGCCACTAAAGTACTAGGTTTTAGCGGCATTTGTCTAAAAATGCCACGATATATGTACCCTATTACGGCGTTTGTTAAAAAACGCCACTAAAGAGCGAATTTTATGGTGGCGTTTGTTTGAAACGCCACTAAAGTATTTATCTGTAGCGGCTTTTGTCAAATAAACGCCACTAAAGTACGAGTTTTAGCGGCGTTTGTTGAAAAATGCCATTAATGTTACCATTTAGTGGCGTTTTGGATATAAACGCTACGATATGTATAAATTTAGTGGTGTTCGCTTTGAAAATGCCGCTATATAAATGTTTTGATGTAGTGTAAGAGCATAAGTGTAACGAGAGTTACTTGATAGTGTAGAGAGATTTAGCTATGACTGAGTGTCACAACATTTGTTATGTAAGGCATACTTTGGTCAGGTGTGTTTAGTGGAGTGGCAACGAAAGGGTCACTTTCCTAAGAAATTTGTCGAGGCCATTGCTTCAGTAGTATCAATACATAGTAGATAGTTTTGGGTAGGATTAGATCATTTATGTTCTCAAGTCTGTGCAGTTGTGAGATACAAATCAGGTGCAAAAGCCCTTCATATATTAATTGATATTCTTTATTTTCCTTATACTTTGAATCTTCGCACAATTATCAATTTTGTTTTTGTAAGAATTGATTGGAGTATTAACACAACTATTTTCTGTGGGATCGATATTCAACACACGAAAATTTGTCCACTTTATTACTTGAAACGATAGTGTATGTAGAACTTGTTGATATATTTTCATCACATCAAATTTTTAACGTCATTATGAGAAAAATATATTTGTGTTATTTTTAGTTATTTTTGCATTATATTACTTTAGCTTAATACTTTGTTTTATTATTCTTCTTTATAGGTACTTGTGTTGGTGCGTGGCTTGAAATAATTTAGAGGAATTACTAACTGTAACCCCTCAGACCGATACGGGTGACCCGATCCAATCTGAGGTATCATATTAGGGCCACCGGAGCGACCCACCGTAAAAATCTCAAAAAATTTAAAATTTCTTTTAAAACATGTAAAATCATAAAACAATTTACAAACACAAAAGTAAAATTTAACAAAATCCAGAAATAAAACAGATTCCAAACTCAGATATAAAAACAAAATACAAGTTACATGCCCCCTAATCACAAGCACCATACTCCGCAAGCAACGCCGGTGAAACTCCTTTACTGACGTCGATAGTTGCACTGGTTCAATTCTCTTAACCTCGATTTTTGTTCCCCATCGATCGAACATTTAAACTCTATTCGAACGCCCTCGATCTTTAATTCAATGTTCAATAATTCCTCAGATACACAACAATAGAAATTTCATCAGAAACGAAGCTTAACTGCAAAAAAGGATCGAATCGGGTGGTTAATCAGTGAAAAATAGCTTATCGGGTTCGAATTTGGCGAAACATACCTAAAAAAACAGACTCAAGACGTCGAAAAACATTAGAATATGTGTACTCAGAAAAAGTCAACGGTCGGTCAACGGTCAACGCGGGTCGGCTCGGTCAACTCGCTCGGTCGGCTCGGTCAGACGGCTCCCCTGGATGATAGACGATGCCCAAGCACAGGAACGGCACGTGCGGCGGATCCGGGGGCTGTTTCGATCGGCCGATTCTTCCCCAATCTTCTACACACTTCAATTTAACAAAAATAATTCCCAATTCGCAACAATAATATGCCAAAGTTTCCAAAATTAAATCGGGAACTTACCTCGATGATGAACGGCGATAGAGGCGACGACAGCGCGTCGCACTACGCGGGTTTTATGCGCATAATGACGATGAGGCTGATGAGCATGACGGTGAGGCAAGACGGTCGTCAGATCGGTCAGAATCCACAGAAAACAAGCGGCGGTCGAGTTAAAAACGATGAAGCTTCTCGTTGAGTTTTACGGCGAACGGTGTCGATTCACGACGAGATAGAGGTCGAGTTTTTTTCACCATTCGACAGTGAATTTATTGATGGTGTTGGAGAGACAAACTGTGGCCGGACGATGGATAATCAGGGCGACAAAAAGGGGCCGACAGGGTTAGGAATTTGGGGATTTTGAATTAGGGAAAATCAGATTGCTCGGGGGAGGGATTAAATTTTCAACATTAACTGAAAAGGGATAAATTTAGGACTAAGTCCTTAAATTTCCTGCACTTTCTAAAATTGTCCATAAATTTCAAAAACTCATAATTTGACCCCTAATTTGGGGTGTTACACTAACTTTTGATCCTGAACTAGAAAACATTGTCAGAAAGTTCGAGTCATGGTAAAAAATGATCAAGATGGTGGTCTTTTCCACCACAAGACAATCAAAATGTAGTGAATCCAACTTTACATCAAGTTCTCCAGTACATAGATGATTGAACAAGATCGATTAATGAGCATATTGTACTAAAACTCAATGGTCTCAGTCCCCGAGATTGTTTATCTGGTTATCAATGTTGTTTATTTCAAGCTAAATCTCGTAATGTCTCAAATGTTAAAATCCATTTGGCATTATAGTGGTATGTCTACTAAAGAATCAAGAGCCCACTTAACATCATTTATATAGATATATGATTTGTTCATTCAATAATGAGTTCCACTGTATGCAATAAGATTGAAGTTGTTTCCCTATTCACTATGCAATAAAGTCAGGGCATGACTTAATTCTTTATCACCAGATTGTGTCAACATGGAATGACTTATCACAAAAGTTTTTACTACGTTTTTATCCTCGTATACTCAACATAAAGCTTTAAAATGATATAACATCATTCAAGCAAATGGATGATGAAAGCTTATATGAGGCATAAGAGTGATATAAAGAATTATTGCGCAGAAACTCAAGGTATGGCCTTTATCATTGGCCACAAATAGAGATCTTCTACAATGGAATGAACACACATGAAGATGGTTGTCAATTCATGTAACCCCTAAGATCCAGCCTAGACATTACGACCGAATCTTGAAAGCCACATTAAACACCAAAGTGATCCAGAATTTAATTCAAAACAATCTATCATATATTAAATCAGAATTACGAATAATTTATACAATTATTATCACTTTATCAAAAAATATTTTTATCAAAATATAATTTAAATCTGAGACTCCGATCCTCGAGATGTTGATTCGATCCTAACATCCTAAAATATATGAAATGGAGAAATAAAGAGGGTGAGCTATAAAGCTCAGTGCAGTTAGGGATGGGCATGGGTCGGGTTTCGACCAACCCGAAAATTGTACATCCTTTACCCGACTCAACCCGAAAAATATATACCCTCTACCCAAACCCGACCCGACTTTTTGAGATAAAATCCAAACCAGATCCGACTCGACCCGAAATAATAAAAATATTATTTTTATTCAATAAAAACAATGATTTAATTGAAAACATAATATATAAAGAGGTATTGTTGTAATTATTCCTAAATATATAAGGTAAAATTATTTTTTTGGGTCGGTTCGAGTCGAGTATTTTTCACTCTAAACCCGAATCCGAACATCACCTTTAAAAAAATTCGACCCGACCTGGTCGGGTTGGGGTCCCATGCCCATCCCTAAGTGCAATCAAAAAGTGCGAATAAACAAAATATTTAGAAAAACAATCAACAAGCATAATCACAATCCGAATCATAATGTTCATGGTACGAATAAATATACAAATATAATGCACCCATACACCGTACACCATCCGAAGAGTATGTTCCCCAGAACCACTCTAACTACAACACACCATCCGAAGTGGAGTCCGTCACAAAGACAGAGGCCACTGAATCCGAAGTGAAATTCATCTCGTCGAGTGAACATATTGAACTTCCACTATCAATCCCATCCCAATGTATCATGACATCAAAATATACATATCCGAATGTAAAAATATTTACATAATATCAAAGTACGAATACATAACATAAATTTTGAAGCTGGGATATAACATGTGTCACATAACATATTTATCCTAATTGAATTTAATACAATAATATCACACAACAGTCATGCTTCAAACCAATTTTAACTAGTCAAACAATTATCACAAAATAGATTTAGCACCAGATAGAGACACACAGAGATTCAAATACATCATCACAACATCGATTAAAATGTAATTATTCCAAATTAAACAGAAAAACTATTAAACAGAATTAAAACAATTGTAGCACTGTAAAACAACACCTTAAATCATATAGAGATAAATATCCTATCGTGCAAAGACTTTTTTGGTTGAAATCTTGAGTCGAAGGTTTAGTGGAGATGGGTCACGTAATTTTAGAAAAGCTAACTAAATTTAATAGTTGCAAAATTTGAAACGAAACAATAAGAGAAAAGATTAATTTGTTCTCACTTTATTCGTGGTAATATATAAAGTTTATGGAAAAAAAATTAAAAAATACTTATAAATTGATAAGATCAAATTCAACTAAAATAGAAGTAGAGATGAAGATGAATATAGAAGTACTATTTAAAGATCAACTCTAAAATAGATAGTTTATGGGATATATTTTAGAATTAAAATAAATACATAATATAATAGACAAAGTAATTGATAAATATAATAGACAAAGTAATTGATAAATAAAATAAACAAATAACTATAAATTAAAATTTTATCTAACGTTTAATTCTAAATCAAATATTTTAATGGATATAATTAGAAATCAAAATAAAGTAAAATTCTTTTTAAAACAAATACTAAATCAAGCAGTTTGAAGAATATGAAATTGTTAGCTTTTGGTGGCTAAATTACAAGGTAAGCCCCTAGTCCTTTTAAGATTATTTAAAAAGTATCTTGAATTCCACATTTATTCAATTTGGCACCAAATAAAAAAATGAAACCAACATAATTTTGAATTATCAAAACAAAATTATAACCTCAATTTTGGGTATGACAACTCTCCCCTCCTTAATGAAATTTCATCTTCAATTTTTTTTTCGACTTGATGGTATATTGATATCATAGATTTAACAAAAAATATTACTCAAACACAGATAACCTCGATTTTGGGTATGACAACTCTCCCCACCTTAATGAAATTTCGTCCTTAAATTTTTTTTCTACTTGATGGTAGATTGATATCATAGATTTAACAAAAAAAAAATTACTCAAACACAGAGAAAAACAAAGTAACTAGAGTTAGAATTGACATCAAAATCTCGGAACCTATCAAAAAAAATTAATTTTGAAACATACATGAGATAAAACTAGTTTAAAATTCTCTTTTTCAAATTTCCAAATTATTTTTATTTATCAGTTTTAAAACTTATTATTCTAGTGGGATCCATAGTGTGAGGTTGATAAACCAGTAGCTCTAATACCACTAAATATAAACCCCCAAGACTCGACCTAGATGTTTTGGTTGAATCTTGAAAGTCACATTGATCAACGAAGTGATCCAGAATTTAATTCAAAATAATCTCTTAGATATTAAATCAGAATTACAAATAATTTATATAGTTATTATCACTTTATCAAAAAATATTTTATCAAAATATAATTTAAATCCGAGACTTCAATTCTCAAGACTTTGATTCGATCTTAACATCCTGAAATATCTGAAATTGAGAAATAAAATGAGTGAGATATAAAGCTCAATGCGGTAAAAAAGTGCGAATAAACAGAATATTCATAAAAACAATCAACAAGTATAATCACAATCTGAGTCATAATATTCATGGTATGAATAAACATGCAAATGTAATGCACCCATATATCGCACATCGTCCGAAGAGTAGATTCCCTAAAATCACTCTAACTACAACACACCATCCGAAGTGGAGTCCGTCACAAGGGCAGAGGCCACTGACTCCGAAGTGAAATTCACTCCGTCATGTGAACACACTGAACTTCCCCTATCAATCCCATCCCAATGTGTCATGACATCAAAATATACATATCTGAATTTCGATCCGATCTAAATGTAAAAATATTTACATAATATCAAAGTTCGAATACATAGCATAAATTCCAAAGTTGATATATAACATGTGTCACATTACATATTTATCTAAATTGAATTTAATACAATAATAACACACAACAGTTATGCTTCAAACCAAATTTTAACCAGTCAAACGATTATTACAAAATAGATTTAGCACTAGATAGAGACACACATAGATTCAAATACATCATCTTGACATCTATCAGAATTTAATTATTTCATATTAAACAAAAAAACTATTAAACAAAATTAAAACAGTTGTAGCACGGTAAGACACACACCTTAAATCATATAGAGATAAATATACTAACGAGCAAAGATTTTTATGGTTGAAATCTTGAGTCGAAAGTTTAGCAGAGAGGGGCCACACGATTTTAGAAAAGCTAACTAAATTAATAGTCGTAACATTTGAAACGAAACAATAAGAGAAAAGATTAATTTGTTCTCTCTTTATTTTGTGGCAATATATAAAATTTATGAAAAATAAAAAAATACTTATAAAATGATAAGATCAAATTCAACTAAAATAGAGATAGAGATGAAGATGAAGATAAAAGTACTATTTAAAAATCAACTCTAAAATATATAATTTATGGGATATATTTTAGAATTAAAATAAATAAACAATATACTAGATAAATTAATTGATAAATAAAATACTCAAATAAATATAAATTAAATATCTTATCTAAAGTTCAATTTTAAATCAAATATTTTAATGGATATAATTAGAAATCAAAATAAAGTAAAACTTTTTTAAAAAACAAATACTAAATCACTGAGTTTGAAGAATATGAAATTGTTAGGTTTTGTTGGCTAAAATACAAAGTAAGCCCCAGTCTGTTTAAGGTTATTTAGAAAGTATCTCAAATTCGACATTTATTCAATTTGGCGTCAAAAAAATGAAACCAACATAATTTTGAATTATCAAAACAAAAATATTAACCTCGATTTTGGGATTTGACAATTCATCAACAAATGACACCTTGATAGACAAATCTTATGACGAGACATATGAAATCCTTTGGAGGATAACAACAAATGACTATCAAAATCGTAAGACATGGATATGGATAATATCGAGAAGAAAAGTAGTCAGTACAAGCGAAGTTGATACTTTATCCACATTAGTTATTCATGTATTGACATTGACTAACATGGTTAAGTCAATGAATCGACCTAGTCAGGTTCATGAAGTATAAACTTTTATTGTTGTCTATGTTTATTGTGGCGACAAGCATGAGTACAACGAGTGCCCACAAAATATTGAATATATTTTTTATATAGGGAATTTCAATCGTCTCAACACAAATGTCTATAATAGTGCATATAGTTGAAGGACGCATCCAAATTTATCTTATGTAAATGCCAATACAAATGTCAATCTCAGCAACAATTCAATTCTAATGCTTTTTAGAATCAAGCTATGCAGGCTCAGCAACCTATGTATCAGAACAACAAAAATCACAACAAAGAATCCAATACTAAGGGAAAAACTCTATGTTCCAATCAAGTCAATTATACTTCATCTCTTGAGTCGCTACTGAGGGAGTACATCATAAGAAATGAAGTTATGGTTTAGAGTCATACAACTTCCTTGTGCGCACTGAAAACATAAATGTGTCAGTCGGTAGGTACGTTCAACTCGAGACCACAAGAAACTTTGTCGAGCGACACTAAAGTTGTAAAGGCTAATAGAAATCGATACATCAAAGAACATTAGAAGGATGTCACAGTGCGCAATGTTGTCCAATTTGAAGACAAAACTGGAGACACAAAGAATGAAAATATGGAAGAAAAGGGGAAGCCTTCAGAGAATAAATTTGAGGACAAAGTACAACATTAGCACAAAAGGGAAGGTTGTTTTGGGATGGGTACAATCGAAAATATTTATAAATGGTCTGCATTAATCATTGTTAGGTTCGAGAATCAATTATAAGTAGGGAAGGTTGTAGCACCCCATTGCAAAAATATGATCAAACTCTAAATTGTAAATAATATAATAATTAAACATTAAACTTTATCCAATACATCAATTTAGGACCAGATTGAAACATAAAAATAAATTAGTCTAATTCATTGGTTAATCTCAATTTAAGACCAAATTGAGGTCATTTAAGCAAATTAAAATCAAATTATTAATCAAAGGAAATTTAAGGATCAATTTGAATTCAATTGTAAATCATGCCTATTTAATAATTCAATTCAAAAGTCGTGAGAATCAATTAAATCGAATTTTAAAAGCATAAGGCAATTCACTAATTAAGTTCTTAATTAAAGGCCCAAACTGAATTAATCAAGGGATTATCAAATTATTGAATCCTAATTCAAATTATGGATCAATGGGGAATTAAATTAACGCATGGATAAGTGAATTAAGCCCAATTAATAGTTAAGAAATTATACTCGTTCATGCTCTTTCCTTGCGTTGTGCATGGCGGGGTAATCATATGGCTGAAGTGAATCGTAACATTGTGAGGCAGCCACTTAGTACTGGTTGGTATAAACTGAATACAGATGATGCATGACAGTCAGTTTCGAGGGAGTGATTCGAGACGCGCTTGGTGATTGGATTGTTGGTTTCACCAAAGCCATTATGGTTTGTTCAGTATTGTATGCGGAGTTGTGGGTGTGTTGAAGGTATGTCGATGGCTTAGAATTGGGGAGTAAGGGATGTGATAATTGAAACAGATAGCAAGGATGTTCTTTCGCTCCATCTCCAAGGTGAGGATATGGAAGGTGTTTCTTCGATGATTACGCACATTATTGGATTCATCAAGCGTGAGTGAAGATTATTGTTTCGTTTCGTGCCTCGCGAGGGGAACATGATCGCTGATGGTCTAGCAAAGATTGCATGGAGTTTACCTTTGACTTTCATTTGTTGCAGCAGCCGCCTGAACCGGTAGCACATGTTCTATCTGTGGAGAAGAGACATGTCGAGGAGGAAGCGTCTGTCATCTAGCTATTTACAGCTCAGTGATTCTTGTTAGTATATAGGTTGTTTTAATTCATTTCCACTCAAATAAAAATAATAATTAGACTTGAGGACTATTTTTATCCTTGTAGTAGATCCAATTTATCATTTTCTCCCTTATGATATTTTTCACATCAATTTAGGTTTCGAAGTTGTTTAGGCGTCATCCTAGCCTTCGAAGTCCGTTTTGACTAACAGAATTGTTAGTCTTCTACATCTGTGGACGTCAATCAATATTATTAACATGGCTTGATGATGACGTGACATTTATTAAAAATATATTTACTATAAATACAATGGTTAGAAAAAAATCCTGAAATTTTAACCTAATCTCTTAATCTCAATGAAATAAATAATAAAATTTAGAGAATTTTTTCTAATTGTTGTTTTTAGTAAATATTTTAACATAATCTCTTAATCCACAAGACGAATAAATCTAATAGCTCTGTTAGTTAAAACAGAGCAATTTCGAGGGCTAGAATGATACCCCTAAATAACTACGATGACTAACTTGATGTGAAAATGCCATAAAGACGAAAATAATAAATTGAATAATTATAAGGTTACTTAAACCTAATAATCACAAGATTTATGATTGTGTCACGCCCCTAGAGATTAGGCTCGAGACATGTGCGCTTGAGACCGGGACAGATGTTCTCAAAAAGGTGTTGGGCGTGACTAATCCATTTGACTTGGCATAATCCATGGAGAAAGCTAAGGAGCTCATTCACATTGAACCTGCAAATATGGGAAGTGATATCATATCAGAAGATGATCACAAGGGTTTGAAAAATATGGCAGGGGATAAAATCATATCAAAGAGGATTATGGAGGAATCTTTCCATATCCAAGGAGATCTTCAATCAAAGAAAAGAATGGAACTAATTGATTTGTGTAGATGCTAATTTGATTGAGTTTCCTTATATATGAAGATTTATAATTAATAAGTCTCATGATTGATCTTAATCGTCCATTGTAAGGGGATTCAACTATAAATAGAGGTCTTTCCCACCTCATTTGTACTCACTTCACTTTTCATTTCATTTGGTGGAATACAAATAGCATTCACCCAACTTTCTCTCTTGTTTGTGTGAAATTTCTCCTTCTCAAGTTCTTTTGTGCTTTCGTATTTAGTGTTTTTCAAGCTAACTTAGGTGTAAAATGCCCAAGAGTGGTTTCAAAGCATCTAAGGCCGTATATTCTCGAGTTTAAGGCTCCAAGGGTGTGACAAATGGTATCAGAGCGAGTTCGTTGTGGTAAATGACAAGTTTTCAAGCTGATTTTAAGAGAGATATCATCACAAAACCAATAAGAGGTCCCATTTTCTAATGTGGGAGTCAAGACTCGTGCTGCTGCTGAGAAAAAGCAAGGAAAATCTAAGGATTCTCTTTCATCCTTGGAGAAAATGGTCACCAGGTTGGAGGAACTGGAAAGACATACCCAAAGGGAGGTGTAAGAGCTTCTCGAGTTTAGTGACAAGATGGTTTGTGAATGTGATTCGATTAGGGCCAAGGAGGAGGCTCTAAGGCAAGAGATAAGTGAAGTCAAGAGCACCATGGAGGATATGTCTCAACACATCCTAAGGTTGAAGGCTCAAGGTGTCATCAATGACATGGTCGAGAAAGTTAATGAGTGGACCAAGTTTCTCGAGATCATGTTCTTGGCCATGAAAGCGAACATGATACGAGAGATGAATGAGCTCCAGAGTGTGGTGTTGGTTTACAAGGTTGTCGTGATGAATGGGGAGCTAGGAGAAACACCAACATTAAAACACATGATCGATGTTCTGAAGCCGAAGAAGTTCAGGGGAACCCGCTCGGAACATGAAGTGGAGAATTTCATTTGGAGTATAGAGCAATACTTTCGGGGTATGGGTGTCGATGACGAAGCCACTAAGGTAAATGTGGCCTCCAATTACTTAACTGATGTTGCTATGTTATGGTGGTGACGCAAATACTCAGAGGGGACGAACCAAGAGATCCCAATGAAAAAATATGAAGAGTTCAATGAACAATTCTACCCCAAGTATGTCGAACTTGAGGTGAGGAAAAAGCTACAACAACTAAAGCATGATAGTTCTATCAAAAAATATGTGAAATGATTCATAGAACTCAAACTGTAAATCCTGACCATGAGCGAAAATGTGGGATTCTACGCCTTCATGATCGGACTACAATGATGGGTCGAGATGAAGATCCAACGGAGGGATGTTCATAACCTTTCTAAAGTGATAATTGTAGTCGAGGCCATAGCACAGTTCAAGATTGTGAAGAGTGAGCCAAAGTTGAGATACAAGGAAATGGTGGGGGGATAGAGAGAAATCATCCAAAGATGAAGCCGAAGAGTATCAAAAGGGCGAGGGAATGCCAAGGAATAGAGGATTTGAACTACTCCGTATAAAAGGCAAGTTTATGTCATCTGATAACTGAGACAGAGACCAAGAGAATAACAGAGAGCATCTCACGTGCTACCTTTGTGGGGGCAAGAACATGTTAAGGGATTGCCCGAAGAGGGATAAATTGGCTATATCTTGATTCAGGAGGACGAGCCAGAGGTAAGCCACACTTGGCACAATTAAAAGCATCAAGGCAACTAAGCTAAAAGGAGAAGTGGAGCAACTGAGGTACCACCAAGGTGAGGGGTCACATGGTTGTGGGGATCGAGCCAAGATGTCCAAGGAGGTAGACTAGCCTACAAGTGATGAGGCTTGGAACAATGATAAGTTATGTCAAGGTGAATGGGAGCCAGAAGTAAAAAGGGTTGATGTATGTGGACATCAACATTGCGGGACGGTCGAAGAGTGCTCTGGCGGACACTAGGGCAACCGATCTATTTATGTCCAAGAGAGCTGCTGAGAATCTTGATCTTCGAGTGGAGAAGACAAATGGGATGATCGAGACTGTCAATTTCGATGGAGTACCAGTTGCTGAAGAGGTACAGAAGATTGAACTACAAATTGGAGAATAGAAGGACAATGTGGACTTCAAGGTAGTCACATAGGATGATTTTGATTTTGTGATCGGTCTAAGTTTTCTTGATCGTGTTAAAGCTTTCATTTTCCCCTACGCTGATACTTTAACCATCTTTGATCCCAAACAACAATGCATTGTGCCTTTGAAATGAGATAAGGGGAAAGGGATTAAGGGATTTACAATCATCCAGTTTGTTGAAGATGTTCCAAATGAGGCGAATATCCAGGAAGGGATGATGGGACCCAAGCTCTCGAGGGATATGGACACACCACCAATGGGTAAGGTGGTAGAGGCATCAGACTTTAAGGTGGAAGAGTCGATGCAACAAGGGGCACCAAACTTAAGGGAGAAGTGTCGATGCATGGAGCATCAAACTCCAAGGAGAAAAGAAGGCTGATGCATTTTTGGGTGAATGCAACCGAAAAGGACAAGGTACATCTCGAACACAACTCTTGTATTGTTAAGTCTAATTTTCCATCTTCAGTGAGTCTAGGTCGAGGAGGACCTAATCACAAAAGGGGAGCAGCTAAAGGTTAGAAGGGACTAGGGGAGTCATCCAATCCTTTACCAAAGGATCGAGGCAGTTCATTCGGAGGCAAGTGCAGACGGGTAAGAATGGGTTCCTACAACTGAGGTGTACACAATGGGACAAAAAAGTACAAGCTTACATGGCGGAAAAAGCCAAGGAAAGCAGTCCATATGGGGGGACAGCAACAAGCCAAGGCAGCGGAAGAAACTGATATGAAAAAGTCTAAGTACATTCCAATGGTGCGACGAGGGCGTCACTAGGTTCGGTGGGGGAGAATTTCACTCCCCTAGAGATTAGGCTCGAGACATGTGCACTTAAGACCGGGATAGAGGTTCTCAAGAAGATGTTGGGCGTGACTAATCCATCAGGACTTGGCCCAATCCATAGAGAAAGCTGAAGAGCTCATTCACATCGAACCTGCAAATATGGGAAGTGATATTATATCAAAAGATTATCACAAGGGCTTGGCAAGTATGGCAGGGGATAAAATCATATCAAAGAGGATTATGGAGGAATCTTTCCATATCCAAGGAGATCTTCAATCAAATGAAAGAATGGAACTAATTGATTTGTGTAGATGCTAATTTGATTAAGTTTCCTTAGATAGGAAGATTTGTAATTAATAGGGCTCATATTAGTCGTTGATATAGATTGATCTTAGTCGTCCAGTGTAAGGGGATTCAACAATAAATAGACGTCTTCCCCACCTCATTTGTACTCACTTCACTTTTCATTTCATTTGGTGGAATACAAAGAGCATTCACCCAACTCTCTCTTGTTTGTGTCAGTTATCTCCTTCCCAAGTTCTTTTGTGTTTCCGTCTTGTACTAAGCATTCTAGCTTAGTGTTTTTCAGGCTGACTTAGGTACAAAACGCCCAAGAGTGGTTCTGAAGCATCTAAGGTTGCACGTTCTCGAGTTTAAGGCTCCAAAGGCGTGACAATTGAAATAAATCTAATTGTAAAGTCATGCATTAAATTAATTGTTCAAATCCTTAATTAAAAGTCTGGAGATGAATTAATCACATAACTATCAAATTGTCACCTTAAAGTTCAATCATGAAGGTGAGAATAATTTTTGAAACTAGCTAGATGTCAAAATCGAGGCCAATTAAAACCATTTAATGAATAACTAGAATTTAAGGACACTAATTATCCAAATTAAAGCCCAAATGAATCAATTAACAAATCATTTAAAATTTACTAACCGGTTATGCAAATTAAAATCCTAATTAAAACAAACCATATAATAATAATCATGTCAATTAAAGCACCCGTTAAATCAATTAACACCATAAATAAATAAATAAAAATCAATTATGTCAATTAGTACCTCAATTAAACTAATTTAAACCAAAAGTCAAAGTAGATTATTAATCAAATTATGTCAATTAATGCCTCAATAACTAGCTCAAATTCGGCGCTAGTATCTTCAAAAACTCGATAGATTTGAACATATCTAAAAGAAAAAGTTTTAGTTACTTTATGATTTTACTTTTCGAGTTTTGTGATTCCAGCGTTGGATAGATATATATATTTGAATTAATCCAATATAAATACAAGGTAGTACATGTTCAAAGATAATTTTTAATCATTTGATATTAAACGTTTACATCCTCAGCATTCTTGATACACGAACCTATAATTTTAAAGAATAACAACAATTTTTTTACTATCTAGATCACTTAGTTCGTGTAAATAAAGTATAAATATTAAATATATTATTACATCAATTTTATTAGCATTCCCGTATTCTTTCATTATCAGATGATATTTTAAAGAAAAATATAAATACACTTATCATCTTAAGATCGCTTGTAGAATTATTTTTTACATAAACAATGTAGCAAATAATAACCCTTACTTCTTTTCAATTCAAATGATTATTTTGAAAATATTTTATAATAACAAACCTAACATAAAAATACTATAATAAAGAACTATTCATCTATTTTACCCTCATTTATATTTCGGGTTATGTTCTATCTAAAATGTGATCACTCTGCCAAGTAATAACGTCGAATCCAAAATGCTACTACCAACAGGGACCACGCAATATTTTAAGAGGTGAAAGTTTAAAATTTTAGAAGGAGCGAATTTATAAAATTTTAAGGAATGAAAATAGAATATAGGTAAAAATATAAAAACATCTTAAAATATATAATAATTTTAAAAAATAAGGTGCGATTACTCCCAACCGTAGCGCCTTCGATCCATCCGTGACTACCAAGAGCAATGATAACATAAAAAATCTCACAAAACTAGGCCAAAAGACTCGTTGTCATCTAATGGAAAAACTCGCATTACTGCCATAAACAAATACTTATTCTATTCCTAAAAAGGAACTCATCATCCTCTTAGCTCGAACTTCGATTGCTTTCCTAAAGAGAGTAAGAAAAACCAAAGAAATCAGCTCCAGAGCTTTAGTGTTCAACAATATATTAATGTGTAAAAATGAATAAGGTTACATGTTTTCAGGGTTAGTCTCCAAGCTAAGCAGAACCTTACTCAAAAAGACCGACCAAGAGTGCGTATTCACCCGCCGATAAAAATTTTGAGTTCTGCAACTCACGCCTTTTTTGTCACAATTCTTGTTCTAACACCCCCTGTAATTTACATAACTAATCATGTTCCGGCGACATACATAAAAAACTTGTATAACACAGGTGGTTAAGTACATTCACTCGCATACCTTCAACTTCCTCGAACAGAACTTCCTTGATCATATCAGCAGTAGCGTTATATTCGAAACTGGGAAACGAGAGAAAAGATAAATCGATACAAAGATTATATAAACTGAATCCTATCAGTAGCGTGATTAAAGATACATATTGTAATCCTTCTAGCAACCAAACTAAACTATCCTAGAAATGCCATCTATAAGCAAAACTATAGCGATATATAATGAACTCTTATGTCAAGGTGGATACCCGTGTTGAACATTCACATACGAGTTCAGGGAACAAGGTTTGTTGGTGCACGATCCCCTTAACAATCAAGATCAAGTGTTTTAAACATCACACACACACACACATATGAAACATTTGCGTATGAATTCACATATTTTCTTTTAAAAAAAGAAACAACTAATAAAAGAATCCAAGATGTTAACATCTTCAACCGCATTGTTAAGATTGTTTGTCGATGTTTATCGGGAGTCCAGTTAGTGTCAAATACAAGAATGTCATAATCCTATGCTCGAATTTTCTAAAGTTTTCGTCTATGTTTTCCGGGAGTCCAGTGAGTGTCAAATACAAGAGTATGTCGCAATACCATGCTCGAATTTTCTAAGTTTTCGTCTATGTTTTCCAGGAGTCCAGTGGTGTCGAATATGAGTATGTCGCAATCCTATTCTCAAATTTTCTAAACATTTCGTCTATGTTTTCCGAGAGTCCAGTGAGTGCCGAATACAAGAATATGTCGCAATCCTATGATCGAATTTTCTAACTTTTAGTCTGTTTTTGGGAGTCCAGTGAGTGCTGAATATGGGACTATGTCGAAATCCATTATCCAATGCTCAAATTTGCTGAACTTTTTTAATAAATCTAGTGAATCATACCTACACCAATTTAACAATTCCTATCAAAGCAATGAAACAGACATGAAAATAAAAATGACAGTTGAAAATATAAATTACCAATTGGAAAAGAAACCTCGAGTTCATATTGAGCACTGGCTTTGATAGCTTCATATAAAAGGGTAGCAATTTCAGCTTTGCGAGTGCTAGCCATTAGTAAATCATACTCGGTAGGGATGACAACGGAGAAGAAGTTATCGTGTAATTCGCTCAAACACAGCTTATCCACGGCGGCCAAAGCGATCCGCCGTTTAAGCCCACCGGTTAAAGGATCAATAAGATAAACCGCAAAATCAGTGATTATTAGAATCCGTCGTTTCATCTTGCCTGACGTTGTGAATTTCAAAACTTTATCCGCAAACAATACTTGGCTGTCACCTGCACGTCGAAATCCGCAACTATAATAGCCAAAAAGTAATCAAAGGAATTGACATTTGTTGATGAAATGGTTGCCAATGGGTTACCTTGTTTCCGCAAGATCTTCATTAAGAAGGGGCGGGAACGGACATCCAAGTAATCTCCTTTGTGTTCTTCTTCTTCTCGTTGTTGTTCTTCGTTAGGTACGTCGTCTTCTTTCTGAGGGGTCTTCTCCGGTTCGTCGTTTGGGACTTGCTGTAGTGCGCTGACTCGGTTCATCGTCGAACGGGAATAGCCTCGGAATCGACGGGGCTGTTTGGCTTTTGCGGGAAAGTGGAAAAGATTGAGAGAAAAGAGAGCCAGGTGGCGCTAGATGCACATTAACTTCTAATCATTTTTCATTAAGCTAAATTTAAAATGTGAGTTAAGTTTATTAAATATTTGTTTAATAAAAAATACTCTCTTTTTTCATTTATCTCAATTTTTTTTTGTCAATGCAGTATTCTACATTATAAACCTTATTATTTTAAATGCTTTGGCCTCTACCATCGTTAAATGATGTGTTATGTTTAAAAAATTTTGACAAAATATTTAAAATAAAAAATTATAGTTATAATTTTTTAAAAAGACTCAAAATTTTCTCAAATCTAAAAAAACATTATTTTCAATCGGCTAAATCCACGAGATAATGTGCTTGGAAAAAATAATTCACGAGATAACCCGTTCCAACAATTAATTGATGATATAGGGTGAATTCTACAGTGCGAATGTAGGTCGCCAGGTGCTCCCAGCGACCAAGGAGGTCGCCATGCCGTCCCTGCGATCTCTGGTGAGCTGGTGTAGGTCGCCTTGCACGCACAACGTCATGCTGAAGCTGTACATGGGCCTTATAGATCGCCATGTGATCCCGTCGACCAAACTGGCGAGATTCCTGGCAGCAGCTGAATTCACGCTGCAATAATGCAGCTATGATAGCTGTATGGGAGCAGAGGTGCAGCGGCAGGGGACAGTGGGAGCAGGCGAGCAGGAGCAGGTGTGAAGGCTTGGTCGCCGGGCATGCATGGCGACCTACCATGTCGCGAAGCTTGCATGGCGACCTATAGGTCGCTGGACAGTAGGTATGTTGTTTTGGCTAATAGAATATATATGGTTTTGTTTTTATAGATGTTCGGACATGGTAGTTCTAAAAGTGAAGTGGGAGATGATAAACCCGCTGAAAGCAGTAATTCACCTGCCCTGGCCAGGCAGAGTGAAGAACAGGCACCCTCTGGAGTGCCTATAGCTGATCAAGACATATTCTTTAGTACTTTGGACGCGGTATTGGTGCATTTCCAACCTTCTGTAACTTCAACTCCGAGAATAAATGTTGCAAAGGAGTTGAAGGGATTGAGAGCACCAGAGTTTAGAGGTGAAGCCGAAAATGGTCCTGTTACTGCGGACCTTTGGCTTAATGACGTGAAAATCATGCTTGAGGGACTTCATTGTTCCGAGGCTGAGAAACTCGATGGAGTAATTTCTTTGCTTAGAGGGCAAGCAAGGATTTGGTGGACCAACGTTACATTGAGAATGCCTGGTGATCAAATAACTTGGTCTTTGTTCTTAGAAGAGTTCAAGCATAAATATATCAGAGATCAGTTTATCCGACAGATGAAGCAAGAGTTCATGAATTTGAAGTAATGGAATCGTATAGTGTACTTGTACGAATGTGAATTCAACAAGTTGAGTCGTTTTGCTGCCGAGCTTATTCCTACAGAGAAGGATGCTTGTGAGTGGTTCGTGGAAGGTTTACGTCCAAGATTGAAGGAAATGTTAATTGTGTTAAATCTATCCTCGTTCCAAAAGGTTGTGAACCGTGCTAAAGCTCTGGAAAGGGCTCAAAATGGAATATTTGGAGATTTTAAAGCTCAGACATAAAAAAGAACAGGTGCATCGTCTAGTTTGACACCAGAAAAAAGGGGTCGAGATGCTGGTCTTCGACCTCAGCCTAGATCAGAGTCAGTGGCATCCTCTGCTATGGGATCAAATCCAATGAGGGGATGGCAAACTCAGTCAGCAGGATCCAGAGTTGGGAGATCTAACCCGAGCCAAGTCAGACAATGTCCACATTGTGGAATGAATCATTCGGGGATATGTAGAATGATTTTTGGAGCCTTCTTTAAATGTGGGGACACCAGATATTTTGTTCAGGATTGTCCTATGATAGCTGGTGAATCGGTACAGCCAGAGAGGTTTGCCTCGACTATTCAAAGGGGAAGAGGGATTAGGATTGAGTCAAGCAAGCAAGGCTAAGGTGAGTGCATATCCTAGATAGAATTATATTGATATAAGACTTGTGATGAGTCTATCTCTTATAGTTGAAATTATGATTCCATATTCAAGCACATGAATACATATATATGTATTAACATTATAGTGATTTCATGCATACTTCATTCATGCGTTAACATGATATTATAGGAATGAATGTCATTATAAGATAATCCTTTCAGGTATATGAAATAATGGGAATGATCATATGAAGTGACTTATGTGTTTACATGGACAGTGATGAAAGAGATATGAAATGAGAAATGTATTTATAATTAAGCCCGTGTTATTTAATATGAGAGTTGTAGGTATAATTGGCATGCCAAGAGTTGAGGGATTATTAGTGGTCTTTCGGGACATAGTGGTCCTTCGGGACATAGTGGTCTTTCGGGACAAATATTCAGTGCCCCTATTGGGATTTTATTTGAGTTGTGGTGACAGTATTGTGCACAACCTCAGTGTACTCGCTAAATAATGTACATGGGCAATCCAAAGATAAATTAAAGTGAAACTGGTATAAGAATATAAGCTTCATATGTGCATGGCATAATCATATGTTATAGTGTAATATATGCATGCAAGTTGAAATATTATGATCAAATGCCTCACTAAGTCTATGACTTAGCGTGTAAGTGATTTACACGTAGGTACCAAGGAACAAGAAGAACATAAATAGGAGTGGCAAGGACAGCGTCACTACTAGAAGATCAAATCAGAAGTAACTGATAAAGTATGTATTTTGTTATGTATAGTGTGTTGGCATGTAATAAAAGTGTCAGTTATGAATGCTCTGATCGATTTTGTTTAATTTGGTCAACTTATGTAAATAAACTACTTTTATTTTAATGAAAGTTTTAAATTTCCTTGAATTTCGTCAAGAGTCAAAGTTTGAAAAGTCAATGTGACACCTCAAATTCGTATCTGGGTCGGTTACGGGTTGGGGGTGTTACACCAATAGTGTCATAATACTGTTCAGAAACCTATATGTCGGGTCCTCAAATTCACTATCGAAAGCCATTTTAGATGGATTTCGAGCCACATCTCTTGATGACCCAAGAACATCACATATGTTATGTAATACCCCAAATTTTGACCAGTGACTAAAATGTAAGTTTTGAAAGTTAATGGCTAAAGTATAGAATTTGAAAAGTATAGAAACCGAAGTTGTAATTTTAAAAGTTATATAGTTTAGCCTGTAAATGAATAATTTGAATTAAAACATATATTTTAGTGGAATTTTATAAAGCAGAAAAGTTTGGTATTGAAATACAATATCCGGTCGAATCATAAGTTTATTAAAATCTCAAGGGAGGTATATTGGGGTTGGAAAAATTATAAGGATATTTTTAAATAGTGAGAATTTAAGTTGGATTTGTGGAATTTGGTGAGAATTGCAAGATAAAGTGAGATAGTGTAATTTAGTGGTTAAAATGAAATTTTGGAAAATTTGAGGGTCAAAAGTGAAAATTTAGAGATGATATTTGATGGCTATTTGATAATATTAAAGTATAGATAATGGAGTGACATGTGTGAAATTTTTGGAAGTCATTAATGGCAATTTAGTCTTTTGATCCCAAATGAATAAAAAATTAGTTTTAAATTGTTTTTAAAGGCCAGAGTATGAGATATTTTGTGAGAATTTTCGTGAAACTCCTCTTATCTCCCCCAGCAAGCTGCCGAAACCATAGCCAAGGTGAGCCAATTTGTTTTCTTCCATTTTTGATCAAATTTAGTGAGTTTTTGGACTAAAGGGTGAAATAAGAAAATAATCCCCATTAAATTCTCTACAAGTTGGTATAATCATTTCATTGTTTCATGGCTTAAATTATTAAATTGGTGATTATGGTGGATGAATGGAAAATTAGAATTAAATGAAATAAAGTTGAATTAAGATGTTAGGGGTGTTGTGGAGTCATAATTAAGCAAGAAGGTGGAATAAAAAATATTTAAAAATTTCATATGGTCTAGAAATTATATTAGAAGTATTCTATGTGATTTGGGAGTTCATTTGGATCAATTTGGAAGCATAGATAAGAAAAAGAGCTAGTTTCCAAGTTTTGAAAATTTTGAAACTTTATTGCAAGAATGTAATTTTGAAAGATTTAATACTGATTTTTGGTACTTGAGATGCTGAAATTTAATTTAGAAAGTTGATTTGAGTTAAATTGCAAAATTTTGGAATTTTTAGGTTGGAATTCGGAAAGCCTTGATAATGGTGGAACTTGGGTGTTAATTTTTAAAGGTAAAAGTACCATTTGGGTGAGTTAGAATAATTCTGAAAATTTAGGGAAAATGTGCTGATTTTGGAGTTTAAGTATTAAGTTGGGATTGAATTTCAAGTTTATCAAGTTGTAAGGTTGAAATTGAAAAGCCTAAGAAAGTTTAGGATGAAATTGTAAGCTTTTGAGTGTTGAATTATTGATTTGAACTTTTATTTTAGTTGCTGGAAATTTTATATTTGATGGGAAATAATCATAATATTGAAGAGCTATTATGAAATTAAAGGAAAAGTTGAGTTGAATTCTAGAAAGAATTTAAAATATGTGGTTAGATTTTATAATTTGTAAAAGTTCAAAAATATTGCTGAAAATAATTATTTATGGAATTGAATAAGTGTTTCGATAAGTTTGAAGTTATAATGGAGTTATGAGTTTGGTTGTTATCGATTTTACTATATAGATTTTCAAATGTTAAAACGAGCTTATATTAGTACGATACTAATATGTAGTTCGAACAATTTTGTTTTATAATTTGGTATTGTCAGACTACGTTAAATCTAGCAATCCGAACAATTCAAAAGGAAATGACAAAGCTCGTGACTAGGATTATTATATACAAGTTCTGTAGTGAGGCAATGGTGAATGCAATTTATTTATTTATTTATTTTTGATCGAGGACAACTTGCGATGAGTCAACCTCATTCAAATTTACAATATGATTTATAAAGTTTATAAAGAATATTTTTATAATATTCTATATCAGTTTATGAATGATTTAGGGTATGAACTGCACAAACTTGATATTTTTTATTATAGATTTAATTATGGTATATGAGCCCATTGCATGTATAATGAGAATTACTGGTACACTTGGCATGCCATTAGTTGAGTAGTATCAGCTTTGGTACATTCGTGTATCAATGTTATCATATCAGCTTTGGTACATTCGTGTATCAATGTTATCCTATCAGCTTTGGTACATTCGTGTATCAATGTCCAGCATCGTTGGTACTTATTCAGGTTATGATGGCACTGAAGTGCATCATATCTCAATATCAGTTACGATTTGCACCGTGTTGTACATAGTGCGCACATTACTCATGTATCTTATGTTCTTATAAATATGCATTGGGCTATGAAAATGAATATGCAAGTTGTGAATGATTTTCAGTTAACAGAAAGCACGATGTGCTTATTTTATTAGATATGATTTATCTGAATTTTCATGAGTTCATGATTTAAAAAGAAATTTCAGGTCTCAGTGAAGAAATCGACTTGGATAAGTTGGTTTGCCAGTTTAATGTTTTAAGTTGAATTATTTTATTTATGTTTATGATATTTTCAGATTTTACTCACCCTAGATTATTACTGCCTCACTAAGTTATACTTAGCGTGTGATGATTTTCATGCGTAGGTTCTAATAAGGATAAGTACGATCAATAAGGAGCTATCGAAGCATCTTTCTGGAAAGACATACATATCATCAGTATCAGTAAGACATCTATGATGTTTCTTTTGACTTATAGTGGCATGTATAATTATGTCAATAGTTTCTAATTATCGTAGTTATTTTAAATAATTTGTAATAATAAACTAGAACTATTTAGTTTAGTTTACTTAGTTTAGTTTTATCGGTATCTATGCATGACAAGAATTTATTACATCATTATGTTTTTAAAAGATTTTACGAAAAGACATGGTTTAGTAAAATTACTGAATAAATAATGAATTTATTTTCCTGTAATAAGAAATAAATTATAAGTTGAAATATACTTTAAAATATTTTTTAAAGTTAGAACAAGAGTGTTTTCAAAAGAAACAAATTTTTACGGAAATTTTAGTTCAATAAATGTTTTCAAGTTGATGTGACATCTTTGACTAGTATATTGAGACATATACGGGTTAAGGGTGTTACATTTATTGGTATCAGAGCTACAGATTTAGTCGATTCTCAGCCTAAACCGAGCTTATAATATGTCAGAAATATGTACATGCCACTAGGATGTCGAAATTACTGATATGGTATGGTTTGATGATTTTATTTATGATGTTGCTCCTTACTAATGTAAATTTGTGCTTTTGTTTAGATGTCGGGTTCGGAAGGCATAATACGGGCCACCGAACAAGAGGTTCATGAGGGAACCGGTAGTGGGAGTAGTAACTAGGTAGAGTGCATACCCCAACGTCAGGGAGAACAGGTACCTCAGAAAGTAACCGCTCCAGATCATGGAACGTTCTTACAAGCTCTAGAGGCTATCATAGCTCGATATCAGCCAACAACAGCACCTTCCCTTCCTCCGCCTCCACCCCCTTATCCAGTTCCAAGAATATCGGTTCCGAAAGAATTAAAAAGTTTAGGAGCTGCAGAATTTAAAGGTGAAGCAAATGAAGGCCCAGTAGTGGCAGACATGTGCCTGAATGATGTAAAAATAATATTGGACAGTCTTCATTGTTCGGAGGATGAGAGATTGGGGGAGTAGTTTCATTGTTACGAGGTCAGGCTCGTATATGGTGGACGAACGTGACGACACGTGTTTCTTCAGATCAGATCACATGGCAGTTTTTCTTAGAAGCATTTCAGAAGAAATATATCGGAGAGCAATTTATTACTCAGATGAATCATGATTTCTTTAATCTGATCCAGGGTGGTAAATCTGTTTACGAGTATGAATGTGAGTTTAATAAACTTGCTCGATATGCCTCAGAGATGGTTCCCACCGAGAGAGATATATGTCAGAAATTTATTCGAGGTCTCCGTCCCAGACTCAGAGAACTTTTGTTGGCTGCGAACTTAACCACTTCTCAGGAAGTGGTAAACAAAGCAAAAGATTTGGAAATGGCGCAAAATGAGAATTTTCTTATAGAGCGGAGACGACAATCTAAAAGATCAGGAGCATCATTTTCATCTCAATCTAAAAGAGGTCGAGGTTCAGGTTATCAGCACCAGAGTAAATCCGAAGTTGGTGCACCTAGTCGTAGAGGATCCGAGGCTAAGGAAAAAGGGCATCAGGTACAGACAATGACTACAGGAGCTGGCAGATCAGCTCAGTCTCAGGGACAACACCCATTATGTCCACGGTGTGGAAAGTATCATTCTGATGAATATAGAGCGGGATCAGGAGTTTGTTTTCGTTGTGGAGACCCAGATCATTATATCAGAGACTGTCCAATGGCAGGAGAGAGATCTATTCAAACAGAGCGATCAGTGGCAATGCCTCAGAGAGGTGGTCGAGGCAGAGGTAGAGGGAGGGGATATTCAGAGACAGCCTCTCAGTCTGATGTTCGTGCTCCAACGAGAATTTACAACATCAAGACTAATGAGGATCGTGACGATCTAGAGATCATAGCATGTACTTTCTATCTTTATGATGAGTCTGTATTTGTTTTGATTGATCCGGGTTCTACGCATTCCTATGTTTGTTCGGAATTAGTTAAAAATAAGAATATTCCGTTAGAACCCATCAATAGTGATATGATAACTATAAATCCATTGGGTCATAGTGCTAGAGTCACGCGGATTAGTAGAAATTGTCCGATAAAGATTCAAGGGGTTGTATTCCTGGCGAATCTTTTGGAGTTATCGTTTGATGAGTTTGAAATTATATTGGGCATGGATTGGTTATCTAGGCATTATGGTTGGGTAGATTGTCGTATGAAGCGATTATTTATAAAGAATGTAGAGGGTAATGAGATAATAGTAATTGGAGAAAAAGCGAGATCTTTGCCTAATGTAATATCAGCAGTGACGGCAACGAAAATGATGGAAAAAGGTTATACAGCTTTCTTAGCAAATGTAATTGATACCCGTACATCTGAAATTCGATAGGAGGATATTCTAACGGTACAAGAATTTCCAGATGTATTTCCTGATGAATTACCTGGATTACCTCCTGATCGAGAAGTGGAGTTTAAAATTGATATTTTTCCGGGCACTACACCTATTTCAATGGCTCCATACAAGATGGCTCCAACGGAACTCAGAGAATTAAAGGTACAATTACAGGAGCTATTAGATCGAGGTTTTATTAGACTGAGTGTGTCTCCTTGGGGTGCACCAGTACTTTTTGTTAAAAAGAAAGATGGCTCGATGTGATTATGTATAGATTATCGTAAATTGAATAAGGTGATGGTGAAGAATAAATACCCTCTTCCGAGGATCGATGATCTGTTTGATCAGCTCAAGGGTGCTTCAGTATTTTCAAAAATTGATCTTCGATCAGGGTATCATCAGCTAAAGATAAAAGAGGAAGATATTCCAAAGACGGCTTTCAGAACTCGATATGGTAATTATGAGTTTGTTGTGATGCCGTTTGGACTAACCAATGCTCCAGCAGCATTTATGGATTTGATGAATCGAGTCTTTCAGTCGTATTTTGATCAATTTGTGGTTGTGCTGATTGATGATATTTTGGTGTATTCTAAGACTATGGAAGAGCACGCCACACATCTCCGTATCGTACTACAGACGTTGCGAGATAAAAAGTTATATGTTAAATTGTTAAAATGTGAATTTTGGCTGTCAGAGGTTGTCTTTCTGGTCACGTGATTTCAGCAGAAGGAATCAGAGTAGATCCCAAGAAGGTGCAAGCTATAGTGGAGTGGAAACCTCCGTAAAATGTTTCAGAAGTCCAAAGTTTCTTGGGGTTAGCTGGATATTATAGGAGATTTGTGAAGAATTTTTCAATAATTGCATCTCCACTTACCAAACTACTTCGAAAGAATGTACCATTCGTTTGGAATGAAAAGTGTCAAGAAAGTTTTGAGAAGCTTAAAGAGATTCTGACTAAGGCACCGGTATTAGTACAGCCAGAGTTAGGAAAAGATTATGTAATATACAGTTATGCGTCCCATAATAGTTTGGGATGTGCTTTAATGAAAGAAGGTAAAGTGGTAGCCTATGCTTCAAGGCAGTTAAAGACGCACGAACGAAATTATCCGACACATGATTTGGAGCTAGCAGTTGTAGTGTTTGCTCTGAAGATATGGCGCCACTATTTATATGGTGAGCGATGCTATATTTATACAGATCATAAGAGTTTAAAATATTTACTCACTCAGAAAGAGTTAAATCTAAGACAAAGGAGATGGGTTGAGCTTCTCAAAGACTATGATGTGATTATTGATTATCATCCTGGGAAGGCTAATGTGGTAGCTGACGCACTTAGCCGAAAAACCTTTGCTGCTATGAGAGCGTTAGATGGACAACTATCAATGGAAGATGATAGTGCATTAATTGCAGAATTGAGATTGAGACCTACCCTATTGGATCGTATCAAGGATCTTCAGATTAAAGATAAGAAGTGTTTAGGCAGAATGGAGCAAGCAAAGAAAGGAGAAATGACAGATTTTGAAATTAAGCCTGATGGATGTTTGTATTATCAGAATCGAATTTGCATACCTGATGATGAAGAACTGAAGAAATATCTTCTTTCTAAAGCTCATTATAGTCCTTTGACTATGCATCCAGGAGGAAACAAAATGTATCAAGATTTAAAGAGTCGGTATTGGTGGGCAGGTATGAAAAGAGCTATCACTGAGTTTGTTTCTAAATGTCTAACCTGTCAGCAGGTAAAAGTAGAACACCAAGTACCTTCGGGGTTGTTGCAACCTATCTCAATTCCTCGATGGAAATGGGAACGAGTTACTATGGATTTTGTGACAGGTTTACCTTTGACACCCAGTAAGAAAGATTCGATCTGGGTGATAGTGGATAGATTGACAAAGACAACACACTTTATCCCAGTTCGAGAAGATTGTTCTATGAACAAGTATGCTGAGTTATATATTAGAGAAATAGTACGACTTCATGGAGTACCCATTTCGATAGTTTTCGATAGAGATCTGAGATTCACTTTGAGATTTTGGAAGTCTTTGCATGAGGCATTGGGAACCAGACTAAATTTCAGCACATCTTATCATCCTCAGACATATGGTCAATTTGAAAGAACTATTCAGATACTTGAAGATATGTTAAGGGCGTGTGTTATTGATTTCAAAGGATCATGGGAAAAGTATTTGCCTTTAGCAGAGTTTGCTTATAATAGCAGTTATCAATCAAGTATCAAAATGGCTCCTTTTGAAGCATTGTATGGAAGAAAATGTCGAACGCCACTGAATTGGTACGAATTAAAGGATCGAGATGTAGTTGGTCCAGATCTAATTAAGGAGGTGGAAGACAAAGTGAAAGTAATCCAAGATAATCTCAAAATAGAAGCAGATAGACAGAAATCTTATGCTGATTTAAAAAGAAAAGAGATTGAATATCAAGTAGGTGGTAAGGTATTTCTTAAGGTGTCACCTTGGAAAAAGATTTTAAGATTTGGACGAAAAGGGAAATTGAGTCCAAGATTTATCGGGGCATACGAGATTGTAAAGAGAGTTAGACCAGTAGCTTATCAGTTGGCGTTACCTCCAGAGATGGACAAGATTCATAATGTATTTCATGTATCGATGCTTCGAAGATATCGATCAGATCCTTCACATGTAGTTACACGAGAGGAAATTGAGGTTCAGCCAGATTTATCATACGAAGAGGATCTAGTAAAGATTTTAGCACATGAAGTGAAAGAACTAAGAAATAAAACGATTCCATTAGTAAAAGTTCTTTAGCAGAACCATAAAGTTGAGAAAGCAACTTGGGAACGAGAAGAAGACATAAAGAAAATGTTTCCTCATCTATTTAATTCAGGTATGTAAATACATATGGAAAATTCGAGGACGAATTTTATTTAAGGGGGAGGAATTGTAATACCCCAAATTTTGACTAGTGACTAAAATGTAAGTTTTAAAATTTAATGGCTAAAGTATAGAATTTGAAAAGTATAGAAACCGAAGTTGTAATTTTAAAAGTTATATAGTTTAGCCTGTAAATGAATAGTTTGGATTAAAACATATATTTTAGTGGAATTTTATAAAGCAGTAAAGTTTGGTATTGAAATACAATATCCGGATCGAATCATAAGTTTATAAAAATCTCAAGGGAAGTATATTGGGGTTGGAAAAATTATAAGGATATTTTTAAATAGTGAGAATTTAAGTTGGATTTGTGGAATTTGGTGAGAATTGCACGATAAAGTGAGATAGTGCAATTTAGTGGTTAAAATGAAATTTTGGAAAATTTGAGGGTCAAAAGTGAAAATTTAGAGATGATATTTGATGGCTATTTGATAATATTAAAGTATAGATAATGGAGTGACATGTGTGTAATTTTTGGAAGTCATTAATGGCAATTTAGTCTTTTGACCCCAAATAAATAAAAAATTAGTTTTAAATTGTTTTTAAAGGCCCAAGTAGGAGATATTTTGTGAGAATTTTCGTGAAACTCCTCTTATCTCCTCTAGCAAGCTGCCGAAACCATAGCCAAGGTGAGCCAATTTGTTTTCTTCCATTTTTGATCAAATTTAGTGAGTTTTTGGACTAAAGGGTGAAATAAGATAATAATCCCCATTAAATTCTCTACAAGTTGGTATAATTATTTCATTGTTTCATGGCTTAAATTATTAAAGTGGTGATTATGGTGGATGAAGGGAAAATTAGAATTAAATGAAATACAGTTGAATTAAGATGTTAGGGGTGTTGTGGAGTTATAATTAAGCAAGAAGGTGGAATAAAAAAATATTTAAAATTTCATATGGTCTAGAAATTATATTAGAAGTATTCTATGTGTTTTGGGAGTTCATTTGGATCAATTTGGAAGCATAGATAAGAAAAAGAGCTAGTTTTCAAGTTTTGAAAATTTTGAGACTTTATTGCAAGAATGTAATTTTTGAAAGATTTAATACTGATTTTTGGTACTTCAGATGCTGAAATTTAATTTAGAAAGTTGATTTGAGTTAAATTGCAAAATTTTGGAATTTTTAGGTTGGAATTCAGAAAGCCTTGATAATGGTGGGACTTGGGTGTTAATTTTTAAAGGTAAAAGTACCAATTGGGTGAGTTAGAATAATTCTGAAAATTTTGGAAAAATGTGCTGATTTTGGAGTTTAAGTATTAAGTTGGGATTGAATTTCAAGTTTATCAAGTTGTAAGGTGGAAATTGAAAAGCCTAAGAAAGTTTAGGATGAAATTGTAAGCTTTTGAGTGTTGAATTATTGATTTGAACTTTTATTTTAGTTGCTGGAAATTTTATATATTTGATGGGAAATAATCATAATAGTGAAGAGCTATTATGAAATTAAAGGAAAAGTTGAGTTGAATTCTAGAAAGAATTTAAAATATTTGGTTAGATTTTATAATTTGTAAAAGTTGAAGAATCATGCTGAAAATAATTATTTATGGAATTGAATAAGTGTTTCGATAAGTTTGAAGTTATAATGGAGTTATGAGTTTGGTTGTTATCGATTTTACTATATAGAATTTCAAATGTTAAAACGAGCTTATATTATTACGATACTAATATGTAGTTCGAACAATTTTTGTTTTATAATTTGGTATTGTCAGACTACGTTAAATCTAGCAATCCGAACGATTCAAAAGGAAAAGACAAAGCTCGTGACTAGGATTATTATATACAAGTTCTGTAGTGAGGCAAAGGTGAGTGCAATTTATTTATTTATTTATTTTTGATCGAGGACGACTTGCGATGAGTCAACCTCATTCAAATTTACAATATGATTTATAAAGTTTATAAAGAATATTTTTATAATATTCTATATCGGTTTATGAATGATTTAGGGTATGAACTGCCCAAAGATGATATTTTTTATTATGGATTTAATTATGGTATATGAGCCCATTGCATGTATAATGAGAATTACTGGTACACTTGGCATGCCATTAGTTGAGTATTATCAGCTTTGATATATTCGTGTATCAATGTCCAGCACCGTTGGTGCTTATTCAGGTTATGATGGCACTGAAGTGCATCATATCTCAATATCAGTTACGATTTGCACCGTGTTATGCATAGTGCGCACCTTACTCACGTATCTTATGTTCTTATAAATATGCATTGGGCTATGAAAATGAATATGCAAGTTGTGAATGATTTTCAGTTAACAGAAAGCATGATGTGCTTATTTTATTAGATATAATTTATTAGAATTTTCATGAGTTCATGATTTAAAAAGAAATTTCAGGTTTCAGTGAAGAAATCGACTTGGATAAGTTGGTTTGCTTGTTTAATGTTTTAAGTTGAATTATTTTATTTATGTTTATGATATTTTCAGATTTTACTTACCCTAGATTATTTCTGCCTCACTAAGTTATACTTAGCGCGTGAAGATTTTCATGCGTAGGTTCTAATAAGGATAAGTACGATCAGTAAGGAGCTATCGAAGCATCTTTCTGGAAAGACATACATATCATCAGTATCAGTAAGACATCTATGATGTTTCTTTTGACTTATAGTGGCATGTATAATTATGTCAATAGTTTCTAATTATCGTAGTTATTTTAAATAATTTGTAATAATAAACTAGAACTATTTAGTTTATTTAACTTAGTTTAGTTTTATCGGTATCTATGCATGACAAGAATTTATTGATTATTATGTTTTTAAAAGATTTTACGAAAAGACATGGTTTAGTAAAATTACTGAATAAATAATGAATTTATTTTCATGTAATAAAGAAATAAATTATAAGTTGAAATATACTTTAAAATATATTTTTAAAGTTAGAATAAGAGTGTTTTCAAAATAAACAAATTTTTACGGAAATTTTAGTTCAGTAAATGTTTTCAAGTTAATGTGACATCTTTGACTAGTATATTGAGATATATACGGGTTAAGGGTGTTACATGTTATGCACATCAACAAATAACTCAATAATTGCTATATTGGTTAACTCATGTAATCCAATCATGGTTCCAATATCATCATCATCATCATCTTCAAGCGGTACTGCAGCATATCTGACTGGGTTAGGACATATCATAAACCTGTACCTCAAACCATTAACTGCAGCTCGAATATTTCTTTCTATCTTCTGCTTCATTTCTACAAATGTGATGTCTCTTTTGAACATCATATTTATTGGTTTTTCAGACTGAAAAACCACTCCGACCTCATTTTCCATAATCTGTCCATTATAATGGACAATCGTGAAAAAGTTGTTACTCATTTTCTCTACAAATAAAAAAATATAAAAATTTAGATTAAAAAAATTAGATAAGACAATTTCATAAATCATTAAATAAATAAATATAATATACTATACTATTATATTAACGATAAAATACAATTTATTATTTAACTTGATTGATTAATTACTAATATTACTAATAATGATTTAATAATCATTATTAATCTAATAATTTGATATTTAATGATTTAGTAATATGATTTAATTATGATTACTAATAATTATTTATTATAAATATTTAATGATTTAGATTTGATACTAATTATTTAGTAATGATTACTAATAATAATGATTATTTTGATAATATTTTTGATTTTTTTAAATATCAAACAAATTTGTTAATTAATTGTTATAAATTTTAAGATTATATTCGATTCAATTTTTACTCCTTACTAATTTACACATAATCTAATATAAATTAAACAAAATATTTTTTTAAACAACAATAAATATTTTTAAACAAAATATTTTTTAAACGTAAATAAATTAAATAAATTAATTTTATATGATCTAATATAAACTAACTAACTAATTTACATATACACAACAACAAAAAATAACAAATTACCCGCGTATTTATGTCTTCTTCGTTTCCTTTCTTTTTTCTTTCTTCGAATCAATCTGTACGTGGACAAAAGTTGTGGAATAATGCCCTGTAGGTGTAAACAAAATATTTCTTTAAACAATAATAAATTAAACAAATTAATTTTATATAATCTAATATATTATAATATAACTTTAACTTAAACTAATAAATTATTTCTTTATTATAATATAACTTAGTTAAAATAACAAACTAACAAACTAAATAAGTACCAATTAACTTGTTTTTTATAATATAACTTCAACAAACAACCTAATATACGTTTAAACACACTAACAAACAACTAATTAAATAATTTTTTTACATATAATATAACTTAAACTAAGAAACTAAGAAACTATTTTTTTATATAATATAATATATAACTTAAACTAACAAACTAAATTTTTGTTTAACACTAAACCCTAAACTAACAAACTAATAATTTATAACTCACCCGGCTGTTTGGAACTTTTCTTTCTTTCTTTCTTCTTCTTTCTTTCCTTTCTCTCTTCTCCCTTTCTTTATTTATTTCTGTCTTTCTTTCTTTCTTTCTTTTTTGTGCTTCATACGTTAACCCCCATTGGTAATATATAGCTCACCCGGGTGTTGAAGGAGGCTCCAATAATACAACAATTATTGTTGCACTTTGCAGCGCAAATGATGTTGCAATAATGCAGCTATTAAAGCTGCATGGCATGCATGCATGAGGGGAGCAGGCTGCAGCAACGACAGCAGAAGAAGCTCGCCAGATTGGTCGCCGGATCACATAGCGACCTATAAGGTCACCCGACATACATGGAGACCTCCAAACCAACGTGCATGGCCCATGCACAACAATTATTGCTGCACTTCGAAGTGAAAATGATGTTGTAATAATGCAGCTATTAAAGCTGCATGGCGTGCATGGATGAGGGGAGCAGGCTGCAGCAGCGGCAGAGTAGGAATCTGCCAGTTTGGTCACGGGATCACATGGCGACCTATAAGGTCCATGGTGACCTGCTTCAGCAGGACGCTGTGCGTGCATGGCGACCTATACCATCTCACCAGAGATCGCAGGGACAGCATGGCGACCTCCTTGGTCGCCCAGAGCACCTGGCGACCTACGTTCGCACTGTAAAATTCACCCTATATCAACAATTAATTGTTGGAACGCATTATCTCATGAATTATTTTTTCCCAACACATTATCTCGTGGATTTAACCATTTTCAATTTCTATGCTCATGCCACCCGTCATCCTTTACCGTTGAACCTCCATCAGAAGATAAGATAAACCCAACAAACCCTTGCATTAATAAAAAAAACTTTAGTCCTTAATATTTATACATCCTATCAATTTAGTTATAACTTTAATTTAATTTATTAAATTCAATCTCTAATTAGATACAAAACATAGTGAAGATATAATATGTAGCTGACGCGAATTAAACCCAAGTATTGGACATTCCTGCCTGAACAAGTAGGCTAAGCATCTCAGTTGTGAATGGTATACAACATTTTATATATAATCTGTTACAATTAATGGTAGAGAAGAAAAGAAAAATAACATGTTTGTAAGGGGATTCAAACTTGGAAATTTAAGAGGATGTTTAAGCACCTTAGCCATCAAACCAAACGAATTTTACATTATTATATATATAAACATTAAATTGATTTTTTTTAAAACTCAATTTAATGATTATACATATATAATACTATAAAATTTAATCATATATAAGGTTTGGTTCGATAGCTAAGGTGGTTGTACAGCTTATATATTAAATGTTATTTTTTTCTCTGTCATTAATTATAACATCTTATATATTAGATGTTGTAAACTATTAACAATTGAGATGCTTAGCCTTGTGGTTCAAGTGTGCTCAAGGGATATAAAAGACATAGGTTCCATCACCTTCAGCCTTATATCATTTTTTTCACTATGTTTTGTATCTAATCAGGTGGTGACACATGTCATAAATTGATTAGATACAAAATAAATTAAATAAAATTAATAAATATTCTCTAATCTGGTAGTGACATGTGCCATTACCCAATTGGATATCAAATTAGAATCATGACCAAATTGATAAAAATGTATAAATATTGAAGGTCAAATTTGTAATTATACTAAGTTTTCTAACTGCCACGTCACCTCATTCGTTAAATGTTAACGGCTAGTGGCTTTGATTGAATGCATTTAAATAGTTAGGTGACCTGCTTGATAAAATTTCAAAATTGATGGTCAAAATGTAAAGGGGCAATAGTTAGGAGGTCATACATATAGTTTACCCTATTATCTATTACTACATTATATCATGCTGTTGAAATCAATGGTATTATTCATTGAAATATATTATTTTTAATTTTTTCCTTTGAAAGATTTCCCTTTGTAGCTAGAAGGTAGGATAGAGGTAAAGATTCATTTCACACATGATGGATGCTTTTTTCACCTTTTTGGCCTTTATATTGGTTGGAAAGCAGAAAATTTCTTTGATTTTCACATTGTTCTGTCAGTGACCCTCGGCCCATTACGTATATGTTATGTCAGCTGCAACCAATTTTCTGATTCAGCTTGTGACCGCAAATTTCTAGTGTCTTAATTTTTAGAGTGTAAACAAGTTGTTGAAATGTATAGGAAAACTATATCTGTTATCGGGGACTTCCATTTCTAGAGATTCCAGATTTTTGTCTGACATTTTATTGTTACATCTGCCCCTTGAAGTAGCTATCGGAGCCATTCTGTAGAGGTGCTGGAGGAGTATCATTGAACTTCAATACTTGCATATTCCTTATTGGTTTTTCGGCAATGTTGCAGGTCCTGTTGCTGAAGACATGTTTCATTGGCAGGCAACAATCATTGAACTTCAATACTTGCATATTTCTTGAAGCATGAACATTGAGATATGATGCTCCAAGGATCTTCTGAATATATGGTCTTGAAAAAGAATATCCGAACATCCAATTAACATACTTGACTGAATTTTGGTTCATTTTGGTATTGCTATCGATATGTTTGTTGTTGACGGACCCGAATCCTGAAGATCCATTGGTGCCGGAGATTGCGCACATGTACAAGACAGACAGGAACAAGTACGAGACAACTGCAAGGAGCTGGACCCAAAAGTATGCCATGGGCTAAAGGAGCGCTTTGGCGTATGAGGGGATTGGGGAGGCTGTGTTTCTTTTTCTGTATTATGTGTGAACGGTTTGGTCTGTGTCTTCAAAGCCTAAAATGGGGACTTTAAGGAGGGCCACAATATTCCCTTTGTTAAAAGTAGAAACATCAAGTGTTGCTTCCTTTCATTGTAACGGATAAATGTAACTTTGAGGGAAAAAATAACTTTTTGAGTGCCGAAATCTTAAAAAATGTTCAATACACTCCCTAAATTCACTTTGACTTTTAATGAGATTTTATGAGCCTTGATTCAAAAAAAAATTATTCAAGTATGTAAAACTAATGTTGGAATGTAGATTTGGTAATCTTTAATGGTTTGAATGGCAATCTTGGATCGATTAGGAGGAGGGGTTTGGAGATAGATGTCCAATGTAAAGCTCTGTTGAAAGCAAAGCTCTTATCTTCTTTGGATGCTCTTTTCAAACAAAGTTAGGTAAGTTCTCAAACTATGTAAGTTCATAGAAGACCCGAAGTGGCCATACTTGGGTGTCGAGCAATAGAGTTTGCCACTGTCGGACAAAAAGTATTTTTTTTAAATAATAACAACTTGATTTCTTTAATAAAAACAATAGAACCAATCATAATTACAACACATTCAAGCATAGAGAGAAAAATGGAGACAATGGTCACACAAAATTTCAACAATAGAACGAATCATAATTACAACACATTCAAGCATAGAGAAAAAAATGGAGACAATGGTCACACAAAATTTCTACAAAAATAAAAATATTAAACCCAAAGATACAAAAAAATAAAACATTCCCTTAAGAATGACGATAAACATAAAAAGAACACAATCATCTTCATAAAACTCATTGTCTATGTTGAATAAGACACTTTACGAAGTGATAAAAGAGTGATGAGCAAACCAAACTATCTGACATGTTGCTTTGCTATACAATTCTGATTATATCGACAAACGACATTTTTCTAAAGAAGGGATTTGACTATACATGACTATGTCAAACCAATCAGAAATAAATATCGTGAGAGTCTTTATGCAAGAACCAAAAGGACTACAAAGGTATGCGAAAAACGCACCAAAAGTCATAAGAATCGTGCCACAAAAGCATAGAAAAACATGTCACCTGGACTTAGATTCTTATTCAAAATTAAAAAAAAAACCCTCAAAGAAAAAAAAGGAAAACAAAGGGCATAGTATGAAAAAACAAGAGACTAATAATCTCCAGGGACGAGGCATAGCAAAGATAGTAATTTATTTTCAATCCATTTCTTAATGACATTATTCGAGTCATCTCGAACATTTTTAGGATCATGAGAGAAATCTCAAAATAGATCCTTATAGATCGAAAGTATATTTCATTATTGTGAATAATTAATTTAATATTACATTAATAAACTATAGAAAAATGATTAAATTTTATTAAACACATTATTTTTATTATTTTATTAAAAAAATCTTAAATACAATTAAGATACACTAAATATTAAAAAATTAAATGTGAGTATGATACGAAGCTCGATTTTAAATAAAAATAAAGAATGGTGTATTATTTTATCGCTAGATTGTGATTGGAGAAGTCTAAAAGTTAAAGAATATTTGATAAATTGAAGAATGAGATATGAAAAAGAGAGAAAAATATAATTATATTAATTAAAATTTAATTTAATTAATAAGAGAGATTAAGAAGAGTATCAAAAGTAAAAATTTTATGGAATCAAAGAAAATTATAGGCTCCAATTTAAACATAAAAAATTAAAGGTCCTAATTATAAATATTAAAAATTGGAGGCCCTAATTATAAATATAAAAATTGAGAGCCTTAAGTAGTCGCTCAGGGTGCTCCCAATAGGTGGAACATCTCCTCTTGGCCCTCCCCAATTATTCTTTTAAGTATTAATTAATATTAAAAAATATATATTTTTTTTAAAAAAATTACATGACCCCTTAATTAAAAAAATTTGTATTTATAAAAAAATAAAAAAATACTTTAACCCCGCTTTAATAAATTTCTAATTTCGGCCCTGGACTGCTCCCCTAAGAGTCGATCCTAATCATTGTTGATATCTAATTGTTTAATTGTATATTCTCTAATTGGCTTTCTAGATATCATGTTTTAAAAGTTTATATAGAGAGAGAGTTAGCATCTACTTATACAATGTAAAATTCTTTTAGTTTTACACATATTTATGGACATTGGATGGGTGAAAATAGATGACCGAGATTAAATCCTTATTTTTTTTCCAGTGAATATCTTCGCATCTCCTACCGTTAATCTCAATCATATATTTTCACTCATCCAATAACCCTAAATCTATGTAAACTAAAAGAGCTTTATATATATATATAAGATTCACTTACACAATGTATAACTCTTCAGTTTTACACAGGTTTAAAATATTGTACAAGCTCGTTGTGCACACCTGGTGAATATAATTATTTTTTTGAAATAGTAAATATAATTAAAATTAATATATTAATTTGATTCATATATTAATTTTAACCAAATATGATTACCAAAATTATTATTATTATAATTATAATTTCTGTCAAACACTAAAATAGGTATAAATATTGTAATTATAGCATGCGTGAATTAAGTCTAGTAGTTTCATTCATTCTTTGGAGATATCATATATTCAATATGCGTTATGATATTTGCATATGTGTTTCGATTGTTCCTGATTCTTACGTTCAATAATATTTTTTACAAAGTTCAAATCTAAATATTTTATTTAAGAGTATAATATGATTTACCACTTTACTTGACATTTATTAAATGTTATTTCATTAATTCGTTTGTTTCAATTACAAATATATATATATATATATATATATATATATATATATATATATATATATATTATTCAATTCTACAATACATGTACAAACTTGGAACTTTAACTATAATATAAAGATTGTTTAATATTATGAGTAGGTTGAAAGATATTATAAGTCCTTATATTCTTTTTATATTTTGAATTTAGTTCTTCTACTGTTATTTTCAAAAGTTTAATTTTATTTTTGGAATAAAAAAAATTAAGCCTACTAGTTAAATTTATTAAAATTATTATATTAAAGTTATTGAAGTGAAATTTTAAAGTAAATAAAATATCATCTTAAAATAAATTCAATACCACAATTTTAATATTATTTAAAATTAAAACTTGAATTTTTAAATTTAGAAAGTAAAAATTAAATTCCTAAAGATAAAATCAAAAAGAAAAAATTTCAGAATACTGATAAACACTCAAAAAGATATAAAAGTTCATTTTGAATTGACTAATGATACAAAATCTTAGGTTACAATCCATTTACATAATGTAAAACTATTTTACTTTTACATAGTTTTAGGACTGTTAGATGAGTGAATATAGATGGTTGAGATTAACTCCTTGTTTTTTTTCCAATTGAATATTTTTGTAGGACTATTAATCATCATTTATCTTGTAATAACCCCATTTAAATAAAATAATAAAAAAATAAAAAATAAAACCAGTTAATGAAATTTGGGACCAAATTGCAAGTTTTAGAAAATTACAATAAATTTAGGGACTTAAACTTGAATTTCCCTATTTTCTGTCGACAGAGGAAAAAAAAGATGTGGATTTGGTGTTGAGGGGATTCAAACCCCTGACATCCAGTATGGTTGCCCTCACCCTAGCCATTTAGGTTAGGGTATTGTTACTAATTTTATGGGTAAATATATTATCTAAAGCTTAACCCGTTCAATACCCAAAAATCCCCAAATTCAAACCCCTCAAATCCCTAACTTCCCCCTACCGGCCTTGTCCACCCTGAATTCCCTGTCGTCTGACCACCATTATCATCGCTGTCACCTCCATCCGGCTCGTCCCTGTTCGACAACCAAAAGCCCCTTACCCCTCACCAGAATTGGTCGTCGATCGACGTGTAGAAACCGTTAAAGATTTTTTGTCCCCAAACCCCAAATTAAATTAATCCACTTTCAATCGTCGTTTTATCGTCGTCAGAGTGGGTAAGATAGGGTTTAATTTTTGGGTTAATTTCCTCTTAGTTTTGCTTTATTTTTGGCTTGATTCGAGATGTTTGAAGGTTGAGTTGTAACCAAAGTGGATCGGTCGACCGAAAACGCCCCCGTCGCGGTTGCACGTGCCGACAGTGCGTATGGAATTCATTCGTCAGTCCAAGAGTCTTCTGGAACCGGTTCAGTCAAATCGAATCGGTTCAGTTAGGCCGAACCGAGTCGAGCTGAGTCAACTCGTTGACTTTGACTGACCGTTGACTTTGACCCAAAAAGTCAAATTTTTGAAAAGTCATATTTTATGTTTTTTGACGTCATGAGTCCAAATTCAAAGTCCGTTTTGCCAAATTCGAGCACGAAAACATCTGAATTGACCATCAAACTCAAGCATGCATATGTACTTAAGTAATTTAGTTACGAATAATTAAATTAAGGTTAGATACTGATCAAATATTTTTATTTGAAGGTACTCGAGACTCTCCCGATCGCTCGACATATCGACCTAGCTCCTCTTGATATGTTCAAACTCGTGATCCAGTAGTCACTCGTATGTCCCGTAAACCTTATGATTGAATAGATTAAATATGTTACTCCGCTAGTAACCCAATTTTATTATGAATTAGGTTTTAGCACTGCTACAGAGCATGGTGAAGCAGGTGTTCAGTAGACACCCTGACCGACCCCATTTTGCGAGGTGTGTTCTTTATGTGTTATGTATGTTTTATCTGTTTTAAAACGTGTTTTCTGAATTTACTGATTTAGCAAACCTTTAAACAACTATGATATGATTTACTGATTTACTGTTTATGAACTATGATTGTTTGATATATATTATATGGTTTCTTGTTTACACTGAAAATATGATTATGCTGATTACGGATTCATGGAAATTAATGCTTACTATGTGAAATGTTTTATTGATATATTGTTTTGGGTAGGATACTAATCTATGGAGGTTCAGCTCTGATCAAGCTGGTAATATCTTACGAACCTAAGGCGATCCGTGGGTAGGCTCTGAGGCCCCGAGAACTTTCTTGGGTAGGCTCTCAGGCCTCAAGGTACTCCCTTAGGATGGCTCCGATACACAATGGGTATAAAGTAGCGCTTATGGATGCAGTTCTAGGGGAACTGCATTTTGGTGTACGGGAGGAGGGTAACTATGAGTTTTAAATTCAACTTATCGATGACCTTTAAGAAACCTTACTGAAACACTCATTGATTGTTTTATCTATTATATTTTACTTGCACCATTGGAACACACTGAGTCACCTAGCTCACTATTTTCAGACTGTTTTCCCCTTCAGATACTTTTAGATACGCACCTCGAACCAGACACTTGAAGGATCAACACATTTTTACAGAGCATTTTGTTGTAATGTTTCTATCTTCCGAACTGCTTTTATTTACAGTGGCATGTGTCTTTCTTTTGAAATACTTATTTTTATGATTTTTACTGCGATGTATTTTATTTTACTTAAATACTAACAATTTTATATTTACTCATTTAATTTTCATCGATATTAACTATACGTCCTTTTTGTTAAATGTTGTTTATAATATGGTTTTAAATTATCGAAAACATTTTAGAAATTTTAATGTAATCCGTTAGACCTAGTCGTAATGCATAGGCTGAATCTAGGGGGTTACATATCTATTTTCACTCATCCAACTGTTATAAATCTATGTAAAAGCAAATGAGTTTTACATTGTATAAGTGAATACTAATCTCAAAATCTTATTGTAATCTTATTTTATCTAATTTTCTTCTCATTTCGCTCTTGCAGCTACTGACTTACACATCAAAGTATTGTGTCTCTAACCATTTTGTTCGCCTTGACATAAAACCTAGACCACGAAAATCACCTCGAATGTATGTATGATGGTATGATATTTCCATTTTTCTAAGCACAATGCCTTAACTATGTATATTCAACAAATGGTTAAAAATATTAAGCGACAATGGTTAGAAAGAGTGTTGTTTTTTTTTAAAATTTCCGAGTTTAAACAGTTGCATGTGCAGGGTGAGCATACATTGTCAATGATTAAAAAGATTATAAATAAATATTATCTTTCAATCACCCGAAACTATTAAAAAAAAGCCAATTGGTTGGGATGGATTTCTTCTTTAGACAAGTTATGCATGTGGGAGGGACCAGAATATGGGATGGCAAGTTGGAAGCAACAACATGGTGGAGTTTTAGTAATGAATGAATAGTTTGGGACATTGAGGACAAGTTAATGTCTCCACCTTTGCATGATGCAACCAGATATTATGAATTACCAATGGCACATGACATGGGACCTTCACATTTCTATTATAATAATAACGTGTTCCAAGTTTTGCATGTAACAAGCAACACCAATCTTAACGTCGTACAAACAAGCAACAACAATCAAATAATGTCAAAAAAAAAAACGTAATACAAAATTGTTTCATTAAAAATATCTCAATTAATATAAAATGCAAAACCCTAGTCAAATTGAATACTATTTCTTTAAATAGTTTGAGATGTTTACAAGATAATATATGTTTAGAACTTTTTTAACCAATTGATAACGATTACATACCCATATGTAACTGTTCGAACTCAAGACTTTTAGAGAGAATAACATTTCTTTTTACCACTATTTATTAAAATATACTATTTAAAATTTTTATTGTCCGTGAAAATAAATAATTTTAACATCTCAATACATATAGAACAAAAATACATTATACAACCCGCACTGTGATGATGAGTTCTTAACAACCTGTGGGCCATTTCTTCTTAATTGATTATTGTCCCCTTCTTTTCATGAAACAAATAGATATATAAACATGAGAAAGTAGTGGCCACTGCCAGAACAAGTGCATGGGATGTTTGATTATTGCTTAAGTTTGAAGCTTATGTTCAAAAACCTTTTCAAACATGACACTATCTTCGTTTCTTTCTTTAGGATAAACTACATCATTACACATTAAATTTTAAGGATACTAAGATGGTTTTTTTTTTTTACAAATAAAGAGGTATTGCATTAACAGATATCAATTCTTCTCAGAGCAGCTTTGTCAAGAGTGAATACGATTGAGGTGGCTTCGGTTAAATTATTTATTTTAATCTTGTATGTCGATGATATTTTATTTATTGAAAATAGTGTATTATCATCGGTTAAATTATAATCAGTGAAAGATCTTGATTTCAAATTTTGAGGGGACCAACATATATACATAACATATCTGGTTCATTGAAATAAAATAAAGAGAGAACGTACGTATTGAAACAAATTATGTGTATATTTTATTTAATTTTTATGTATTAAAGCATATAAATATATATTAAAAAATGATTTCGGAAGACTTGATGAAAATTTGAAGGGTTTGATAAAACTTTTGGAGGGTCTAATCAAAATTTTCAAAGATTTTAAAACAACTAAATAGAATTTTCCAAAAGTTTTGAGAGATTAATAAAGTCTTTCAAAAGATTTAAAGGGACAAATTAACATTTTCAAAAAATATAGGGGCTTGTAACATTTTACCAAAAGTTCGGGGTTATGTCCTCTCAATTATATTCTATTAGTAGTTATGGTTAATTCAAAATTTTAGCATGAAAGATTTGAGAGGAATGCTTATATTTTTTTGAACGAATCAAATGATTTCAATGATTAATATTTTTTTAATTATTATTATTTTGAGATCCTAAATTCGAACACCGTATATACAAAAATATTAATCTTCATTGTCAAAATGTTATCATACATCATATTTAAAAATATAAATTATAATTATAAAATTAAAAATATAATCATCCCTATAATTATATAAATTCACACATCATTCTTTTAATTACATTCCATGATTTGAAACCCTCTCTCTTAATTTGTTATATAAAATAAATAAATTAATTTATAATTTATCAAAATAATATTTAAGATTATAAACAGAATTACGTCTACTCCTAAAGATGACAATTTCAATTTTAATTTTCTAATTATAAGACAATTCAAATTTTAATATTATTTTTTACTATAGTTGACGAGAGAGAGGTGAGAACTAATGAGAAAACAGAAAAAGGCTGCAAAATAAGCAATGGGCAAAGGAAACGCGCCGCAGGTGGGTGGGATGGGAAGAGCGCGTTTTTCACCTTTTGAACCGCAAAGTAATTTGAAAGCTGTAAAACCAAACTCAACCCATGCCTTTTCCTAGTCATCAATAATTATAAGAGTTAACTGTATCATATATTTTTAAATTATATATTTTATTTTAAATTAGTCTTTAAATTTTTAAATGTTCTAATTTCATACATAACTTATGATTATCATTTTAAATTAGTCCTTCATATTTTGAACATTTCAATGCCATCCCCAAACTACGACATGCATTCTAAATTAGTCCTTGGAATTTTTTAACATTCCAATTTCATCCCTAATTAAAGAAGAAGATATTAAAAAAATTAATGTATAAAGTTCATTGAAAAAATCTAAAATTGAATGACTAAAATAGGAGTGAGAAAAAAATTAAGTGATGATATGTGTTGTTTACCCGAACAACTAAATAATTAAAATTTTCAGAGTATCCTAGAGCATTTATTTTTCAAGTATTTCATTAATCTATAAAATCTGAACATTTTCTTATATAATGAGACGGTTAAAACAGAAATTACACTTTTAACTAACTAAGCCCATAATTCCACGTGTACGAATCAGATTCAGTCATGTGATGCGACGGCTTGTATCTAACCGGTATCTTTGGTGTGTGATCAACCGCTACTTCCGATTAGACGTACGCATCCGTCCATCATTAGAAGACATATACCTAAAATATAATATATTTATTTATTCAAATTATTGAAAATTTTCTGATACCCACTAACAGTTCAAAATCTTCATAAATAATATTAAATAGATTATATGTATGGTTTATATATAAACAAAAATCTTTGTATAAAGATATTATATATTCAAAAAAAAAAAATTAATTTTAGGTGTTGGATCTTATAAAAAATTAAATTGAGTTAATTTATTAAGTGAATTCAACTGTTAAAGAGAGTGAGATTTAAATTTGATTGATTATATCTACATGATATACGTATGTTGTCAATGATTAAAAAATATTCCAACAGATAACCCTCATAATCACCCAAATTATTTTTAAAATGTAAAGTACATAAATAGTCCCCGACTATAAAGTGTTACATTATTGAGTCGTCTGACTATTAAAATTTATAAAACGATCACTTAATTATTCATATTTTCCAAACTTATCATTTTCCGTTTAAAAATTTAACGTTCGTCTGAGTTGAACGTTAATCTACTAACTGAGATATGATAAAATTTGATCTCATACCCATTTGAGTTGTATAGTTGTTTAAGATTCTGATATTAAATTTTTTTATACATTGGTCAACAAATTAACGTTCAATTCAGATTGTAGTCAATTTTTAACGAAAAAATGATGAGTTTGGAACATATCAATAATCGGGTGATCATTTTATAACTTTTAATAGTCGGGAGACTCAAAAAAGATAGTTAAGAGATTATTTTGTAACTTTTAATAGTCAAAAGATTAAAAAAAAGAAAAATTCTATGGTAGAAGGACCATTTGTGTACTTTACCTCAAAAAAGAACACTTCAGTCTGCCCCCACTTTTGTTGTTTTTTCCGTACACTTTGTTTTAAATACCACATAGCCTACCCTTCGTTGTTTTTGAACGCTCTTTCCCTTTTTACATACCCAAAACATAAACTTTTCAATCTTTGAAAACCTTTTTTGCAGGTTTCTGATTCAGCCTTTTGTCTTTGATCTAAGCTTCATCTTCCCCCACTTTACTCTCCATTGATGCCATTCGAAAGAATCTGAGACCACCTAAACTAGAAAAACATCATCCTCAAAATGGACCAAGATTTGCTATGTCCCCAACGTAAAACCCTCACAAAAATGTTCAGTAAACAACAGTCTTCTACACCCACAAAAGTCGTTCGGGTATCAGTGACGGACCCTGACGCAACGGACTCCTCCACCGATGACGAAGCCGATTTCTATTGTCGCCGGCCGAGAGTGAAACGCTACGTCAACGAGATCAGGATCGAGTCCACCGCTTCCAAACCCAACTTTCCCGGCAATACCCGCAAGAGGACTGCCGCTTCCGCTAACGTCACGGAGCCCAAACGTAGGCCTCTCAAGCATTCTTCATCGAACGGGAACGGGAGGAAGTTCAGGGGTGTACGGCAAAGACCGTGGGGAAAATGGGCGGCGGAGATTCGCGACCCCACTCGGCGCGTACGGGTGTGGTTGGGTACTTACCAGACTGCTGAAGAAGCTGCCTTGGTTTACGACAATGCAGCGATCAAGTTCCGAGGGCCCGACGCTTTGACCAACTTCATTAGTCCCCCAGCTGAAGAATCATCGGAAAACCAGAAAACATCGACGTGGCTTCGGTTTCTGGGTACCAATCGGGAGACGATTCACCTCGCAATCTTTCATCTCCGACGTCAATCTTCAACTTTCAAACCCAATCGAGTGAAGAAGAAACATCAGTCGAACCCGAAAAACCTGCTCATGAAATCCAAAAAGAAGAGAGTAAAGCGCCGCAGCGGCCGGCATCCAGTGATTCCGCATATCATTTGCCTCTCGATTTCCCTTTCCTCGATGAGTTCTTCAATGATCAGGTTCCTGTACTGTCACTCTTTGATTATAGTTCAACGATTTGTCAGACAGTAAAGTGTTCGACCAACATCTCCATGACATTTTCCTCGTTACGTCCGGAGAGTTTGAGAGCTACTCCTTTCCGTCGGCGTCATCTCAAGGAGACGATTATTTTGAAGAAATCGGTGATTTATTCTTGTTAGATCCACCTGTGTCGAATGTTTGCCGTCGTTAAATGTTTGCCGGCAGTTTTGGATTGACGGACGATGACTAACGAGCTGTTTTTAACGTTGTAATGCCTTTTATGTTTATTTCCTAGGGTTGAGTGGGATTTTGCTGGGTAGAAGAGTGTACTACAATTTTAACGGAGAAATAGCCAAATGGGATCTGGAAAACTATTTTTTATTTAACTTTTATAATTTTAGTGAATGTTTTTCTTTGGTTGTGTCATAGTTTCTCAAAGTTTAATTTTAATTATTCTGCACGAACTAAATAATTTTAGTAATAAAAAAATTATTGTTATTTTTTAAGATTTTAGATTCGAATATTAAGGATATCGGATATGTGAGCTTTTAATATCAAATAATTAAGAGTTATTTTTGAATATATATTATCTTATATTTACTTCATGTTAATAAAAATTAATTCTAATTAATCTAGATTAATTTATATTATGTATCTAGTTTTTTAATAATTTTTTTAACGAGAATTTTTTATATATACAAATATTTTAAGTCAAGATCTATTAAAACGATCCAGAACTGTTGAGCACTTGAATCATCCTTTCGTAATTTTAGTGAGTGTTTTAGTGACGTTTCAGTAGGTATTATGCAACACGTGCGAATTTTTCTAATGCACACGGTGGCATTCCTTTTGCCCCAACATGAGCTGGCGCAATTTACGGTTCGGGCCGGTCAACTGAGTCTGAGTCGGTGCCACTCGTGTGTGAATCCGAGACACTTTTTAATGAAATTATTTTCATAAGTTATTTATTTAAATTATATTTCTATTGAACTAAAAGGTACAAATGGAAAATTAGTATTGAGTTTAGTAAATTTACTTAAGTTAATTCTTTAATTTATTTTTTTTAAATTTAATTTTTTATGATGCGGTGTAAAATTATAAAACATATTACCAAACTAAAATGAAGAAGATTATCAAATTTGAGAACTATATGAATGAAAATTTTAGAAACTGAAATTTAAAATTGAAAATTTAAAAAGATAAAAAATATTAAATTCAAAAATTAAAATTTACGTTTTCCCTAAAAATTAATAAAAGTGAATATTGTTACTGAAATTATTGGGTAACTGAAACTCGGTATGCTTCACTGTTACTCAGATCATGAAAATAACGATATGTTTTGGGGAAAAAATGCAAATTCTTAATTAAATTATTACACCAACTGCCATGCACACGTTTAGGCCCAGTCGACATAAAACTCAACTTAAATTTTGTAATAATTATTGTCAAATAATAAATAGTATTTAAATAAATATCATTTTATAATTACTTTAAATTTATAAAAATAACTTATAATTATCTTCATATTTAAAAATAATTACCATAAATATAATGCAACTTTTTTATGATTTTAAAGTAAAAAATATTGCAACTGTTGTATAAATATCTTTATATATTTTAAGATCTAAATTAGTAAATAAATTTGAATATTAGTTTAATGGATATAATTGTCATTATGATGTTTAATGAATCATTAGTTCAGATATACTTTAACATATTTAGTTTCGATTTAAATATTTGGGAATTGAATTCATTTAGTAGTTTTAGTGATAAAAAATGTTCTCTAGAAGTCTTTGGATCGAGTAATTACATCTTCATGATGTGTGTGTCTCAACATAAATTATAAGTTCAACATAACATAATATAAAATAAAATGTAAAGATCAAATAAGTTGATTTAACTTTTTGGAACTTGGATTGAAAATAAAATTTCATATCATCCCCGTCAAGTATGGGAACAGCTGACTAAATACACAGGGGGTAGATCTATAGCAAGTTTAGAGTAGACTCGAATTTATCTTAAAATTTAATTTTTTTATTAATTATCTATTTTATTAATTATATTTATCCTAAAAGCATACTTATATTTATCCGTATGAAAATTTTATATCATTAATATATTTATACAAATATTCAAAAATATTTATGGATCCCGTACCATACAGATGTAAAAAAAAAAGGTGTGGGAGATTTTTATCAACTTGGTCTTTGACATTTTGGCACCGAAAACACAAAGCTTTTCATGTCCCACCTAAGATTAACAAACAAAATTAGACGTGGAAAAGGAGCATGTTCTTTTCTTGTCCTCTAATTGGATATCTAAATCAACTTTTTCTTTTAATTTTAATAATGCGTATGTTCTATCCAATAACAAGTCAAATAAAGTGTGTTTAGCTGCAAATCATAGGGTTAACAGCAAAAGCTCATAGTTGTAGGGTTGTAAATGAGACGAGACATATCTTGTATTCGAGATCGACTCGATCAAGGCTCGATAAATACTAGGATCGAATGGACTCGAATCGAGCTCGAGCTCGACTCGAGTTCTTAACGAGCCTAAACAAGCTACTCGATATTCGACTCAAAAAGCTCGTGAGCAGCTCGAAAAAAATGTTTCATTATAATTTTAGATTTTTTAAAATTACATTATTAAAAATATATTAAAAATACACTATTGATAATTATAAAATTTTAAAAATATGTTAAAAATTCTATAATACAACTACCCTCAAATTTTAATTTTTTTTAATTAATCAGCTCAAGTCCAATTGTTACATTGTATATTACTAAAAGAAAAATAAAAGCTCATTTAATTAAACACATGTTAGATTACACGTGTTTGGTTGATTTTTTTCTTTCTGTTTTAAATTTTTACTGCACAAGTACTTAACAACATAGAAAAATAAAAAAATAAGAAAAACACCCAAATAATAGAAAAATTGAAAATGGTTAAAAATTATTTTTGAATAAATATTCTTATATTTATTTTAAATTAATAAAAAAATATATCTAATGACAAATATTTAATATATTTCTAATGATAATAATTTTAATAACTGATTTTTTAAATTGTTGTTATATTTTAAGATTTCGGGTTCAAATATCATAAATATCAATGGTTTGAGCATTTAATATCAAGAATCAAGATACTATATTGTACTTACCTCATAAATCGGTACCAAATCGATTAATTAATGTATTTGCAATGAACCCTAAACTCCAAAACCCAAACTATAAACCCTACACCATAAATCATAAACCCTAAATCCTAAACCAATTATGTGATAGGGGTTAAGTTATGCAAATGAAGGTAACATACACATTATGCAAAATGATGGTATGTGACTCCTAAATAAATCATTCACGTACTTATACATAAACATATCAACATGCAAAATAAATATACACAACTAATTAAAGACAACAATCCTAAACAGGGACTAAATTAAGAGAAACCTAAATGTGAGGACTAATATAAGCTAAATATACTAACTTTAGAATGATGATTAAATTCATGTAAATGTAAAATTAAACTTACAAAATTAGAATTAAACCAATGACTTAAATACAAAATGCGCATAAACTATAGGGTCTTATATGCAATTGATCCTATTCGGTTTAAGCTAAAATAATATGGAAAATAACATAAATGACATATGAACATTTAAAACTCCGTTATGAGACGCATCATTGTACACTACAAAGTTCTTGTCAGACTCGGGTTGAACCAAGACTGGAGGTTCTATCAAAATCTTCTTTAACTTTTCAAAACTCTCTTGGCACCCCGGAGTCCAAGAAAATTTTACCTATTTCCTCAATAATTTAGTTAGGGGTAATGCTATTATCGAAAAGTTTTTAACAAACCTTTGGTAATAACCAGCTAACCCCAGAAAACTCCAGACTTCTGACACATTCTTTGGAACTTCCCACTCTAAAATGGCTTTAATTTTTTGGGGATCTACTCGAATCCCTTCTGCATAAATTATATGTCCAAGAAATGTCACTTTCTTCAACCATAATTCACATTTGGAGAGTTTGGCATAAAGCTTCTTTTCTCTTAAAGTCTATAGAACGATCTTCAAATGCGAACTATGCTCTTCTTCCGACTTCGAATACACTAAAATATCGTCAATGAATACCACAACGAATCGATCTAAATAAGGTTGAAATATTCAGTTCATGAGATCCATGAAAGCAGCAGGGGCATTCGTAACTCCAAACGGCATCATGATAAATTCATAATGACCATACCTCATTCTGAATGCCGTCTTTGGAATATCTTTATCTTGAATCTTCAATTGATGGTACCCAGAACGTAAATCAATCTTCGAAAACACTGAAACGCCCTTTAACTGATCAAACAAATCATCAATTCGGGGGATGGGATACTTATTCTTGATGGTCACTTTATTGAGTTGCATATAATCAATGCAAAGACGCATGGATCCATCCTTCTTTTTGAAGAACAAAACTGGAGCTCCCCATGGTGAGACACTCGGTCTGATAAACCCTTTGTCCAGTAATGCTTGTAATTGGATCTTTAATTCTTGTAACTCTTTTAGGGCCATTTTGTATGGTGACATGGCAATAGGTGCAGTTCCCGACATTACCTCAATCTGAAATTCTACCTCTCTGTTTGGAGGCAAACCCTGTAACTCTACAGGAAAAACGTTAGAAAACTCTCTGACTATAGGAATTTCTTCAATCTCCTTCTCTTTTGCTCTCACATCCAACACACTTGCAATAAACCCTTGACATCCCTGTAGCAATAACTTCTTTACCGATATCACTGATATTACATTAGCCAATGGATTCCATCATTCACTAAATACAATAACTTCTATATCTTCTGAACTTCTCAACGTCACTCTTTTCAGTCTACAGTCAACATTAGCGTAATAACGACATAACCAGTCCATTCCAGTATTACCTCGAATTCGTCAAAAGGTAATTCCATCATACTAGTAGGGAATTCAATTCTCTGAATCTGTATAGGACACCCTCGACATACCATATTAACTCGAGCACTGCATCCTAACGGATTAGTCACTATTACCTCACTGCTAGTAGATTCTAACGAAATATTCAATTCTTTCACTAAGTTACTATAAATGTAAGAATATGTAAACCTCGAATCAATTAATACAAACACATTCTTGTCATACAACTGAAATATACCTGCTATTATTTCTGGGTCATCTCTATCCTCGCTAGTCTTGAGATTATACACCCGAGCTGTGGAGCGTATCTTTTATGGAGTCGAGGATTTTGACTGACTTCTTCCTCTACCTCTACCTGTTCCTCTCTGTGTAGCCGAGGCATACCTCTCTGGCTGAGCAGATTCACCCGCTAACATGGGACAATCTCGAACAAAAATGTCTGATGTCCCCATATTTAAAACATGCTTCAAAAATAATTCTACATATCCCCGAATGGTTCCTTCCACAATGTGGACATTGTCTGACTTGGCTCGGGTTAGATTTCCCAGCTCCAGATCCCACTGACTGTGTCTGTCGACCCCTCATCTGATTTGATCCCCTTGCAGAAGATGCAACTAACTCTGATCTCGCTTGGGGTCGAGAACTCACATCTCTGCCCCTTTTTTATGGTGCAACACTCGATGATACACCCGATTTTTTTTGAAGTCTAAACTCGGGAATCCCCGAACCTCTCATTTTGAGCTCTTTCTAGAGCTTTAGCACGGTTCACCACTTCTTGAAACAAAGATAAATTCAACACAATAAGCATCTCTTTCAGACGAGGACGCAATCCCTCAACAAACCAATCACAAACACCATTCTCTGTAGGAATTAATTCCGCAGCGAAACGGCTCAACTTGTTAAATTCACATTCGTACTCATACACTGTACGATTCCATTGCTTGAAATTCATGAACTCTTGCTTCATATGTCGGATGAACTGATATCCGATATATTTATGCTTGAACTCTTCTAAGAACAAAGACCAAGTTACTTGATCACCGGGCATTCTTAATGTAACGTTGGTCCACCAAATCCTTGCTTGCCCTCGAAGCAATGAGACTATTCCATCCAGCTTCTCTGGATCAGAACAATGAAGTCCCTCAAGCATGATTTTTACATCATTAAGCCAAAGGTTCACAGTAACAGGACCCTCTTCGGCTTCACCTCTAAACTCTGGTGCTCCTAAACCCTTCAACTCCTTTGCAATATTCATTCTCGGAGTTGAAGTAACGGAAGGTTGGAAATGCGCCAATACCGCGTCCAGTGTTCTGAAGAACACATTTTGATCACTCACATGCACTCCAAAGGGTGCATGATCTTCACTCTGCCTGGACAGGGCAGGTGAATTGTTACTTTCAGCGGGCCTATCGTCTCTCGCTTTACTTCTAGAGCTACCATGTTCGGACATCTATAAAAAACATACCCATATCGTTCTATCAGCAAAACAACATACTTAATATTATATCATATCAGAAGTTTTCGTTATTTTGTTGACATGTATACCTTATAGGACACTCTAGACTTCGGTTTATGGTGAGAATCGACTAAATCGTAGCTCTGATACCATTAAATGTAACACCCTTAACCCATATCCGACCCGAATATGAGTCTGAGGTGTCACATTGACTTTTCAAACTTTGACACTTAAAGAAAAACAAAGAAATTTTAAACTTTTATTAAAACCAAATACATTAATTTACATAAAAGATACCACAAAATACAAAATCGATCAGAGCATTTGTAATTAACCACTTATTACATGCCAACACTCTATACACAACCAAAATACATACTTTGTCAATTACTTTTGATATGATCTTTTAGTAGTGATGATGTCATTGTCGTCTCTATTATTGCTCCTCTTGATTCTTGGTACCTACGTGTAAATCACTTACACGCTAAGTCATAGACTTAGTGAGGCATAATATAAATATATATATATATATATATATAACAATGCATTCATGAACATGCATTCTTACCATCTGATCATGACATATTTATTTGTATGCATTTATTTCACTATAACATATATGACGGTAACATGCACATATAAAACATATATTCTTATGCTAATTCCACTTTAACTTATCTTTGAATTGCCCAAGTACATTATGGAGAACAAAGGTATGTGAGTACATAGAGGTTGTGCACTATGCTGTCACCACAGCTCGTATAATTCCCTCAAGGGACACTAAATATATTTGTTGTTCCGAAGAACCATATGTCCCGACCACTGATAATCCCTCGACTCTTGGCATACCAATTATACATATAGCTCTCATATTAAATAACATGGGCTTAATTATAAATACATTTCTCATTTCATATCTCTTTCATCACTGTCCATGTAAACACATAAGTCACTTCATATGATCATTTTCATTATTTCACATATTTGGAAGAATTCTCTGATAATGGCATTCATTCATATAATACCATGTTAATCATGAATGAAAAATGCATAAAATCACTATAACGTTAACACAAATATATGTATGCATGTGCATAAATATAAAACATAAATTCAATGATAAGAGATAGACTTATCGCAAGTCTTGTCTCAATTCCATTTCATCTAGGATATGCACTCACCTTGGCCTTGCTTATTTTGACTTGATCCTAATCCTTTGTTTGTTCCGGAATGAAATTACGTTCTATATCTACATAGTAATACATTGATACTAATCAGTATACTAATTAATATATTCTAAACTATCATTCCTTAGGCTAAAAAGAAAGCTATTTTTACCTTTTAATGAAGGTATGCATCGATGCACTCTACAGTGTATCGATGCATTCCTTAATGGGTGCATCGATGCACTACCTGTGCATCGGTACACAAATCTCATTCGATGTTTATATTTTAAGCGGGTGCATCGATGCACTCCTTATGCATCGATGCACTAATGGCATTCGATGTTCATTTATTTAAGAGTGCATCGGAACACATTGAATGTGCATCGATGCACACAGCCCAAAAATGATACTTTGAGCACGAAAATCCCTTCCTAATCCTCTCACTTTTCATATTTCACTCCTTTTATATTCTTAACTCTTATACACCTATTTAAACTAATTACTACTCATTCAATATCTCTTAAACTTCAAATCCATTCATCCACATAGAATTTAAGAATCTCACTCAAATTCCACATGTTCTAAATCTGATTCTAACCCTTCATATCCCTTAATCAAGTTGGTGACAAGTCAAATTCAACTTCCAATTCTCATTATAAACTTTATTTCAAATTTCATTCAAGAACTCCAAATCTTTAATTCTTCCTACTCCCATAATCTTGTTGTTTTAAAGAAAATTAAGCTTTCCTTAAGCTTAATTAGCATCTAAGGAGCAAAACCAAACTTAAATCTCAACTAATAACAACTAGTAAGAATTCTTACCTTTGCCTTGGCTCATCGCACAAAAAAAAGGAGGAGAAGAGATGTCTGGAAGCTTGGATATTTGCTTCCTCTCATAAAATGGCCTCCATATATATCTAACCAAATTAATTATTTTCCTTGCAAATTTAACCCTATACCAAATTACAATACTTTTCAATTATTTTGCTTTAGTCACCAAATTCTAAAATTTTATAATTTAGTCACTAACCCGATATTGAGGCTGTTACACTAAATGTGAGGACTAATATAAACTAAATATACTAACTTTAGAATGATGATTAAATTCATGTAAATGTAAAATTAAACTTACAAAATTGGAATTAAACCAATGACTTAAATACAAATGTGCATAAACTACAGAGTCTTATATGCAATTGATCCTATTCGGTTTAAGCTAAAATAATATGGAAAATAACATAAATGACACCTGAACATTTAGAACAAATAAGAAAATTTAAACAAATGTGATTGAAATACAAAAATTAAAATATAACATACCAAACTATAAATTTATTAAACATGCATATACATATTAAACATGTGGGTCCAAACTTCCTGTCGGCAGCCTGCTTACATAGTAAGCGTGTCATTAATAGAGTTCCCTTTTTAAACCAGCTTCGACTTGCTTAAGAAACTGTTCTACAAGCTTCTGCATGTTGGGAAAACAAAAGAAAAAATGAGATTCTTGGTTACTTTTTTCGTTGAATTATTCTAAAGGTTTCAAATTCATCACCTGGAGTATCAGTTTGGGATGAACAAAATCCATAAGAAGCTTCTGAAGCTTTCCCTGTGTAATGAACAATCTGATAGAATCACATCATGCAGAATGTCACTTCTGTTTTTCCATATGAACAAAATCCACAACAAACTTACCTTTTACGTGAGGGATCAGCTAGGATTTCTGATGCAAGTTCGATCAAAACATCTTCCCATCCGAGTGGGATTGGTTGATCATCAGCAAAAGGATAGCTGCATTGGCAGAGTCCTATAAGGTGGGGAAATGGATTGCATTCATAAATTTACTGGAAAAAGAAGGGAGATTTGCTTCAAGTTCTTACTTGTGTGCTTTGCAGGCTTCAAGAGCCATGATTGCTTTCCTCAAGTTTTGTTTTGATTTGGCAGCAATCTTGGTAGCAAAATCCATGGACAGGTCAAACTCCTCTTTCCTTGCAATCTGAACAAGTACCTCCATAATCTGCAAAGTTAACAGCCACAGTGTTAACATGATTAAATGTAAGCAATTTGGCAAGGAAAGCATTTGGTGCCTTGTCAGCATCATAAAGAACTATAACTGAAATAAATACACAACATTATTGGCTTTGAGTTGATTGCTTTAAACTGTTCAAGAGGAAGTTTGCTTGAAGAATGAACCGAACCTTTGTAATTTGCCTTGAAACTATCAGTGCTGATTTAAGGAGTAATTACATAACCGGCGCTTATTTCTTTGACTAATCCCATTAATGCATATTTAGCATTTGTTTCCAAGTTTACATTGAGCTCGAAATGATGAGCACTTGAAGCGAGTGGAACAAGGACCTGTGAATTCCAAATTGAAAACAATCCCAGTATCCTACATCGGTAGGTTTAAGGCAGCTTTGCGCTGGGGGATATTATCAAAGGATAGGATACGCAAGTTTAAGGCAGCGTTGCGCTGGGGGCAATGACGCAGCTCATGAGGTTGAGGCGCGTCTATTGCTCTGGTTGAAAAGTATTTCCAAACCCCCTCTTAGGTCTCGAGCTTGAATCGAGCTCAAAATTAAGCTTCAATTGAACTCTTAAAATTTTTTTTAAGTTCGAATCTTTTCGAGTTTGAGTTGAATTTTAATATTATTTTTCGAGTTTGAGCTGAGCTTGATAATTTTTAGCTCGCGAGTTTTCGAGTCAAGTCGAGCTTACATTTAAAGTTTTCGAATTCAAGTCGAGTTTAGCAATACTCGAGCTCGGCTTGTTTACACCCTAATTATGTGTTCAAACTTAAAAGCTTAGTCAATATCGCTAAATAAAGCTCCACTTTCCGACACTTTTCGATTTTAACATAATTAACTAATCCAATTGAATTAATTCAGTTAAAAAGTAGGTCACCAAATTAATTTGGTTTGGGGAATAATTAATTTTTTTAGTATTAGGTTAATAGTTAATTCGGTTTGAAATCAGTTAATTAATCATATTAATTGAATTAAATATATTATATTATATATATATTAAATAAATATTTTAAGCTAAAACCTATTAGAAATTAAGAATAAATTATTTTTTAATCATATTAGACTCGTTAAATTATCAAGACCTAATTAAAATTTAATACAAATAAAAAAATACCTCTATTAAGCTCAAATTAATCTAACTAAAAATTTATAAAAAATTCGGTTTGGTTAATATTTTCAAAAGAAGTTCAGTTCGGTTAACGATTAAAAAAAATCGGTTAATTTAGTTAATAAAAATCCGATTCATTCATCGATCGAATTAATCAATTGAACACCCCTAATACTTCATATAATAATTAATAATTGTTTTTATAATTTTGATTTTTAAATTTAAATTTATTATATATAAATATTATATTTTAATTTTGTATATTTTTAATTTAAATATATTTCGATTATCAATCCTATAATTTTAGTTATTAATTAAGATGTTATATTGTATCCATAACATAATATATATATAGTGATGTAAACCGAATAGGCGTAATGATAAAATTAGTTCTTAATATTTGTATAATGGTCATTTTGTTTCATATTATTTTTTTGAAATATTTATACAAACGTTGGAGGCTAAAATGTTAAAAAATCAAATTGATCATTTATACAAACGTTGGGACTAATTTTGTTATTATACCAATCCATATCATAAATTCTTTTTTTGGACTTAATATATAGAGTGATTATAAGGTAATATATTCAAAATATTTTTAATTATTGAACGCATATACACCTTACAAACGCAACTGCTCAAACTTAAATTTCTAAGAAAAATAATAGTTCTCTTAACTATCTATTCTAGTTGATAGATTCAATATTAAAGGTGAATATCCAAACATTCAAACTTTTTTTTTTATTCCCTTTGTTGGAATTAAAAAGATAGGAAAGGAAATAAAGCATGGTGTCCGGATATTTATACACATGGCCCCATTCATTAGTTTGTAAATTGGTCTTATCATATATAATTAAGGATAAACTATATGATCATTAATATTTGAGTAGATTTTTATTTTTTCAATTAAAGTTTCAAAAGTAACGTAATGATCACTAACGTTTTCAATTTGTAACCAAACAGTAACTTTACAAGCATCCCGTTTAAATTATAATGTGACAACATTAACAAAAAAGTTAATATTTAGTTTGACTCCTAAAAATTAGTATTTAAAATAAACTACTGACATAATTACACATGTCACTAAAAGTCAAAAGTAACATCATAGTCTGTCTTACTGATATTGATGATAGGTATGTCTTTCCAAAAAGATGCTCCGGTGGCTCCTTATTGTTCGTATTTATCCTTATTAGAACCTACGTATGAAAATCATCATGCGCTAAGTATAACTTAGTGAGGCAATAGTAATCTAAGGTGAGAAAAATATGAAAATATCATGAACATAAATAAAATAATTCGAATTAAAACATTAAACTAGAAAACCAACTTATCCAAGTCGATTTCTTTACTGAGACCTAAAATTTCTTTTAAGTCATCAACTCATGAAAATTCTTATAAACAATATCTGATAAAATAATCATATCATGCTTTTTGTCAACTGAAAATCATTCACAACTTTCATATGCATTTTCATAACCCAATGAATATTTATGAGACCATAAAATATGTGAGTAAGGTGCGCACTATGCACAACACGGTGCAAATCATAACTGATACTAAGATATGACGCATTTCAGTGCAATCCTAATCTGAACACCAACGGTACTTGACATTGGTACATGAATGTACCAAAGATAATATAATAACTGATAACATTGGAGAAATATAGGGGGAAAATAGAGATCTTCACATGACGTTCATTGACCTTGAGAAAGCGTATGATAGCGTTCCCCGCGATACGATCTGGAAGACCTTGGAAAAGAGACGGATCCCAAATGCTTATATCCGGGCAATTCGTGATATGTACTGTAGATCCACTACATACGACAGGACTACAGTTGGCGACACCGAGGCATTCCTAGTGGAAATCGGACTCCACCAGGGGTCGACTCTTAGCCCTTATATCTTCACCTTGATTATGGATGACATCTATTGTGTGACACCAGACAGTGTTCCATGGTGTATGCTTTTCGCTGACGACATTGTCCTACTTGCTGAAACAAAAACTGAACTGAATAGTAGACTGGCTACCTGGAAGACTGCTCTGGAAGAAAAAGGTCTAAGGATCAATATTGAAAAGACAGAGTATTTATGTTCAAACTTCAGTGGGAACCAAAACGATGAAGATGTAGAAGTATGCATCGAAGGACACGTTCTCCCCTCAAAGGATTGTTTCAAGTACCTAGGGTCTATGATACATAAAGATAGGGGTGTAGATGATGACGTTACACACCGTATAAAGGCGGGTTGGCTAAAGTGGAGGGCTGCAACTGGAGTTTTATGTGACAAGAAGATGCCTCTAAAACTTAAGGGAAAATTTTATAGAATGACAATAAGACCATCACTGCTATATGGATCAAAATGTTGGGCAATCAAGAAGGATCACGTAAGAATGATGGAGGCTGCAGAAATGAGAATACTTTGATGGGCATGTGGTAGGACACTGTGGGACATGACACCAAACTCTGCAATTAGGATGTCCTTAAGGGTGGTGCCTGTATCCGAAAAATTGAGGGAGGGAAGACTGCAGTGGTTTGGGCACGTCCTTAGGCGACAACCGTCGGATGCGGTCAGGAGGGTAGAGTCGATTACAGTCGACGGTGCCAGAAAGAGAGGACGACCAAGGAGGAAGTGGGTAGACTACGTGAGATCTGATTTGAAGTATTTAGCCCTTAGCGAGGACATGACCTCTGATAGGAAAGTATGGAGACTTAAGACCAGGGTAGCCGAGTAGTGTGGGTCACAGCCATAGGGTGTAGCATCTCTGTCTTCTTTTTATGCCTTTGTTGTATTTTCCATGAATTACACTGTTTATACGTTTCTGTCATTGGAATTTATGAAGGCTTAGAACTAGGGTAGCGGAGTAGGGTTGCCTTAGTTTGGGTTTTAACCCATTTGATTTTATTCCTTCTAGTAGCTTGCTATTAATGACTTCTGTGTTTTCTTCTCTTCATGTTTCCTCTATTTAAATTTAACTGGGACTTATGTTTCTGTCTATAAGCATAGATTTTTATGCAGGAATTAATTGGAAGGGAAACTGCCATCAACTATGTATTTATTGATTTATCTATACATGCATTGTATTTTATCTTTATTTTTACTTTTCTTACTGCCAGAGGTCTCCCACGGAAGCTGCTCTCAACCTGGCGTTGGGGGTAGCCTACAACCCTACCTCCCCTTAACCCCATTGCATATGAGAATAGGGTTTTGTTGTTGTTGTTGTTATTGGTACACGAATGTACCAAAGCTGATAACTGATAAGTACTCAACTAATGACATGTCAAGTGTACAAAAAATTCTCATTACACATACAATGGGCTCATGTATCATAAATAAATCTATTATCAAAATATCATGCTTGGACAATTCATACCTAAATCGTTCATAAATTTGATATAAAAATATTATAAAAATATTTTTTATAAACTTTATAAATCATTTTGTAAATTGAAATGAGGTTGACTTATCGCAAGTGTCTTCGATTGAAATAATTAAATAAATAATTGCTCTCACTTTTGCCTCACTATAGTACCCTTTACATGATATTCCTAATCACATGTTTTTTCCTTATGAATCGTTCAGATTGTTATATTTATTGTGGTCTGACAATACCAAATAATAACATAAAGTGTTCAAACTATATATTATTATCGTACTAACATAAATTGATTTGAACATTAAAAATTTTATAAAATAAAAATCGGGATTAAAACGATATTAAACTAAATCATATCTCCATTATAATTTTTAACTTCTCAAAATACTCATACAAATCCATGAATATTTATTTTCATCCTTAGCCCTTTGTATTTTGCTAATTTACACAAATAACCCACAAATTATGATGTTTTTTAGAATTCACCTCAACCTTTCCATTTAATTCATAATGGTCATTCACCATTAAGATCATTGCACATTAATTACCGAAATTTCAGCACTTTAATAAAATTTTCAAATTAATACTTCAACATTCCAAACATTTATAATTTCAACTCAAACTTTCCTAACTTTCAATTTTCAATCACCTAACTTTATAAATTTGTAATTCAACCTCAACTCAATATTTAATTCAAAATTCAGCATACTAATAAATTTTCCAGCATTCAATAATTTACCCAAAATAATATATCTACCTTTAATAACTTGCAAACAAGTCCCCAAGGTTTTGGGACCTTTCAAAATTCCACCTCAAATTTTACCAAATTTGCAATTTGGTTCCAAACAACTTTCCAACTTAATTTCCAACATTACAAATATCAAAATCAACATTGAATCCCTCAAATATTACATTCTTATAATAATATCCCATAATTCCAAGAACTTGTAAACTAGTCTTTTTTCACTTCCAAGGTTCCAAATTGATCCAAACCATTCTCCAAATCACATGGAATACTTCTAATATCATTTCTAATCCATATGAAATTTTTCAACATTTTCCCCAATTTTCTTCCCTATGGCCGAATACTTTATCTCACCTAGGGGGAACTTTTTATACAATTTCAAGCATGAATTCAACCTCCTATGAATAAATTCATGTATTTTCAATCATCACAACATCAAATTGAATCAAAATTCCATGATTCTCCATAAACCCTAACATGCCTAAATCTTATATACATATGTACAATTAGTTCTAATCATTATACATGCTTTAGAAATAATCACTAACATAAAAAACATAAAAATCCTTCATCAGTTCTTCAAGATCACTAAACCCTCCTTAATCATCAAATCTCATCACACAATCATCTTCACCATGAAATATTTATATCAATTGATAGAGAATTTCATGTAGATTAATTATCTATATAATAGCTTAATCCAAAAACTAATCATATAACTTGAAAAATCAAAATGAAAATCTGACCTATTTTTGCTTGGGAGGTTCGGCCTTGGTGAAGAAAGAAGCTGAAAATGGTTTAATTTTTTCATGATTATTCTAGTATTTAAAAGATAAAACATATGTCATTTTCTAATTAATTAAATATAATATTCAATTAATGAAAAATCTCAAAAATACCCTTAATAAATCTTCAAAATTACCAAATGTCATTGTATTATCTTCCATTAAAATATTCCTTGGTCAAAGATGAATCAACTAGGCTTTGACTTTTCACTTTGGCCATGCAAGTTTTGAAAATTGCATTTTAGTCACTAAAATTCCACTGTTTCGATCAAATCTGAAATTTTGCACTGTTCTGAGCCAAATTTCTCTGATCTAAAATATAAAAATAATATTTCCAACCATTTTCTAACATCCTTCAAATTTTTGTAAAATTCCGGTTCGATCCGGATATCCGATTTCAATACCGAACTTTACCGCTTTATAGTTTTTAACACAAATCTCGTACTGATAATTTGATTCCCACTAAAATCTATGATTTAATATAAATTGTTCATTTACCGGCTAAAATATATAACTTTTAAAAATTACAATTTAGTCTCTAAATTTTTCAAAGTTTATACTTTAACCACTAAACTTTCAAAACTTATATTTTAGTCACTATACAAAATTTAGGATATTAGATGCTTGAAAGACAATTATCCTAACCGTTGAATTACAAATGCTGCTTAATATCTTATTCATCTGACAATAAAAATGATGTAAAAATAATAATAACAATTTCTGAAAATAGATCATTAATAAATAATCTGGAGCTATATTTTTTTTTGTTGAAGTCAATAATCAATTTATTAATCTGATAAGAAACATATTTCAATCAAATGCGATGTTAATATTGCTTGTACAATTATTTTAGGTGTACTAAATAATAATTATTTAAATATATCAAGATTTTAAATGAATGCTCCAAATATTATCAACAGACAAAACAACCAACTTCTGTCTAACTCTACACTGCATGGCGCATGCATGCACGCACGCCGTTTGCCGTTGAATTAAAAATGCTCTCCGAGAAAGGCGGCCGGCTGTTGTGTTCTATTCCGACGGCCGCTGCAGAGGCCCCATCAACAAGAAATCCAAATTAAACCATAAAAGCATTTACTAACGAACGCGAGTGGTTTCAGTGAATTAGGTAAGTGAGCACCAAAGCTACCAACATTAGAAAATATCCAATCCATTGATCAATTGCTATGCCTGCATTTTTCATTCTTTCACCAAGTGTTTTATGTTAAATATAAGGAAAACCCAAGAAATCATGAAATGCTAAAAAAATAAAGTTTATATTATAAGTTCGTGACTGTCTCTTTCGATAATGTTATCTTCCAAAACTCGAAGATAAATCATCCGTTACAAAAGTGATGAAAAATGCATGGTTAGCAATTACCGTAGCTGGTTTGCGGCGGAGACGGAGACGAGGATTGTGAGTGAGCCAAGGAGCAAACAATGGCGAAAACCCCCAAAGTAATCCATGAAACTGCCATTGCCATCTATTTTTGTTTGGAGTAATTCCCAGATTTGTGTTAATAAAACTAGGTGACGCGAGAGAAGAGGCTGAGTTTTGGTGATTTCAACTACCCTTTATAGCCTTTGAAACAGTTTTTAACTCCCACTTTCAAAGGCCAAGTTTTTATTTTTTTTAACTTCAGTAAACAGTTCATGTGATTTTGTAAAAAGAATTTGAAGTCATGTCATCAAAAATTGAATTTACGGTTACTAAAATGGAAAATTTCATAATTTATCATTCACGAAATCAGTTTAGTCACGCGATTTGGATTTTTTTAAGAAAAAACATAACATCAATAATAGTATTAAGAGCAGACAGATTCAGAGTAAAAAAACCATTGATCCAAAAATATTATATATTATTATTATTATTTGTTATATATTAAGAGATAATTAGTATAATATTCATTTTATATTCCTTTTATTTTTTTTATCCTCAACTATCGGATTCGTAAGGGGAAGACAAAAACGCAATTGAAACGCACCATTTAACGAAATAACTCCACTTTCTCTCTGTCCTTTCAGACAAGGTTTCATGCGTGAGGACTCGTACACACTCAGCCACGTCCCCTTCTCTCTCGTACTCTTCGACCACTTCTCCAAACCTCATTTTAATCATGGATTTGTAGAATTTTGATTTACATTTTCTGAGTGAAAAAAGAAAAGAAAAGAAGTCGAATCGGTTCATTTAGGAATCATGTTGAAACTAGCGTCAGCAAGAGAAAGTCGAATGTACGGTCCACGGCTGGGTCGGAGCAGGGCGGAGTACATGAATGCGGGTCTGTATTTGTTCTCAACAATCGTGTTGATTTGCGGTTTCGCAGCCGAGTTCTAATGCTCATAGCATTGGGTCTTATAATCTTGGTTAACATTCACGATCTCTTGGCACATCTCGCCGGCATCGATTACAGGTTCGCGTTGATGGGCTTCGATCCGCAGCTGGCTCTCGTCGAGTTCTCCGTCCCGTTGGTTCAAATCTTGGGTTCACTGCTTTTCTTTCTGGAAATCCTCTTCCTCTTCGTTCAGGTAGGTTTCCACTGCTTTTCCTACAATTTGTTTTGATTAGGGATTTAAAATAGTTATGGTATGATGGTGATATCAGTAATGACTGATGTAATAGTATCTATTATGTTGTCAATCTTAATAAATGCAATCGAAAACGCGATCGCAACCGTAATTTAAATCTTTGATTTTGATTGGTTGAGTTTGTTTTTGTTGTAGGCCGAGAAAGGGTATGGGTTTTTTAAGCTGGAGAGGCATGCTCTGGGAATGCTTATAGCTGGTCAGGTTTTATGGGTTGTTGGTTCGGTTCATAACTCGTGTCAGATCTACGAGCAAGCCAATGCACATGTTCAAATCCTGCAACAGTGTGTCCATATTCCCTTTTTGATTGGGAGTGTGTTGTTCATGGTGGGAGCTATTCTCAACGGCCGTGAACAATCTGGAGTTGTTCATCATGGTTTACAATTACTGGTAATCCCAATTACACATATGAAAACCATAAAATGGCTGTCTCTTTTTCTCATATATATGGGGTAAGGATGAAGTAAGATAGTAGACTACCTCCAACACCAGGTTGAGAGCAGCTTCCGTAAGAGACCTCCGAATTATTAAATGCCCTCCGGGATTACCTCAAGGTTAAGAACCTTGTGCTCTACCAACTGAGCTGGATGGTCATTTCACACATATGAAAACCATAGTAAGCATTAAATTGTGGTACTTTTGCTATGCGGCCTAGGCTGGTTCTGACCTAAAATAGTACCCAATGAACCTAAAATGTTGTACAATTAGTAACATTTTGATTACAACAAAATGTTAGTGTGATTAGTTTTAACTTAAAATGTTATATGTTATTTAAAAGTTATAGTGATAATAATTTCGGTTATATTCAGGATGTCTTGATGATAACTTTTTAGGTTGCAACCGGAATAGTTATGCAATTTACCTAAATTGTTGTAGAAAACATAATATTTTTTTAACCTAAAATGTTACTCAATTTATTCTAAAAAATTACGATCTTGTTAAGTTTTTTTTGTTACTGTTGATTTTAACCGGTTGTATTTAGACACATCCTATTAAATTGCGGGCGTAATATCGATACTGTTGAGGATTCATTGATGTTATAAATTGTGGATGAGGTTATGATGCCTAGCTGATCTAGCATTGTGAATGGAACTCTAATTAATTACATTTGTATATGAAAGAAGAATGAACAAAGAATCATTGATGATGGTTTTTATATATGCAGGGCAAAAAATGGGTATGGTTAGGGATATGTGGGAGCCTGATGTTTATGATAGGGGATTAACAAACGTGGTAAAGGTTTTCAAGATGCAGCAGATGAACGGAATTAGACTCGAGAAACTTCGTGCGGAGCGCAAGATAGATTGATCGAAGGCAGGGAGGGGGACGGGCAAGTCCCTCATTACCCACAGCAGGGAGGAAAATGGAAGTAGATGAGATTAAAGCCACCACCGCAGCGGCGGTAGCAGGGACCAAGAGTCCCACACCTTACATGGACGTGCTGCTCGCTCGAACTCGAACTTAAATTATATAATTTTGTTTTGATCAAAAAAAAATGAAATCAATTAGGTCCTTAATTATTTGCTAAATAAATATTATTTAGTTCATGATTGCAAAATCTAATCTCTCTGCTACTGACTGTTATTCAACGAATATCTCGACACCATTCTTTGATACTTCTTTTTTCCTAAAGGTTCGATTATATTTATTGTTGATAAAATTGCTAGTGCGGAATAAACGCCGTGATAAAAGTAAAAAAATAGAATATAAAAGATAAATTTAAAAATAAATAGGTTAGAGTTTTATATAAAATGACTTATCGATTATAGAATATTATAAAATATTACTTTATTGCGTCGAAAATATTTTATTTGCATCTTTCAAATATTAAAAATATAAAATAATTACTCAATTTATTCATTATTATAGACTTGTTTTCTCTTAACGATCATCGATATTAATATGTTGAGTGAAATATATAAAATTTAATTTTATAATCTCAAACGATTATCATGTTTTACTCAGACGATCATTAATTTTTTAATGAAAAAATTGAGCTGATAATTATTGTGTAATTTTTAATAGTTGAGATACTTAACAAAGTAATACCCTATAATCGATAAACTATTTATAACTTTTAATAGCCAGAAGATCCAATAAAACAAATCATTATAGTCGATGGACCATTTTGTATTTTATTCAAATAAATATTTATTATTTTGTGATAAAATAAACTCTTTCACTAAAAAAGAAAAAAAGGAAACTCTTTACGTCAACATTTCAGGTTTAATTTAACGCCTGGAAATTCTTAATATTTTTGAAGAAGCGGATGTTTAATGTTTATGGCATATAAAATAAAAATAAAATAGTTTTTTTATAGGAAAGATAGAGCCCATGAATGTCAATAAAATTTAAAAATATTGTGGGTCAGGAAATTTTCTTTTAAAAAAATATATGTATTTGAAATTTATTTTAAGATCATATTATTTGTTATAGTACACGTGAAACTCGTTATAAAAGAATAACGAGTCTCAAAATATATTTTAAAAATAGAATTCGTTATATGAATTGAAAGAAAATTATATAAATTCTTCATTCTCTTAAGATGAGTTTAAAGTTCACTATAGTAAATAATCTAGATCCTAGAATAATTCTCAAATACCTTTAATTTTTCAAAAAAAAAAATCTAACCTGAATTATTTGACCAACAAAGTCCATAAATGTCTACAAATGAGAGAATGGTTAAAATCACCTTCTTCATTTTTTTTTCATTGTATTTTCTGTATTCTTCTATATCTAAAAATATATAATTAAATTAATTTCTTCTTTAATAACTGAATAAATTAAAATTTTATTTTTTTAAAATAAAGATAAACTCATAACAGTTAATTTCTTCTTCAAATCAGTTCTATGAGAAAGCAATAATTTAATCAACATATCTCAAAATAGTAATAATTAAAAAAACTTTTATAGAATGTGACTTTTTTTTATTTTTATAAAATGATTTTATCAAGTCTAAATCAATATAGATCATCAGAATCAAGATCACGAAATTATTAAAAAAATTAATAATTTTGATCTCATATTTTAAAAAAATAGTGAATTTGAAGCCTATCTTAATAGAATCGTCTAAATCATTAGATATGAATTCATTAAGAAAAAAAATTTAGTGGCTCATCTTATAAATTCAATAAATTATTAAATTTATCTTAATAAGAACACTCAGATATATGGTTGTGAACTCATTAAAATTGTCTCAATAGGACTGTCCAAACCTAGACTGTGAACTAATTAAAAAAAAACCTCATCCTTAGCATCTATGTTGTGCGTTATAGGGACAAAAAACATACACTAACGATATTTTCATAATTTTATTTAACCGCTTTAAACATATATTTAAATTGAATATCCATCGTAAATTCTTCAACTAATGGACTTAAGATTTACTCCTTAACGAAACACGAACCACTTTCTCATACTTGATTTTTTAAGGGATCCAGAGCTTTCATCAACAATATTCGACCTAAAGAACAATTAGGGTTTATCAAGATTGATAACTTGACCAGAGCTTTTTCCATACACACTTAGAATGCTCTTAAGATGAGAAGTCACCAAAGTTGTCACCTCCCAAATATATCAAACTATCATTTGCAGAACAAAGATGTAAAATTGTGGTTGCATAATGATTGATTTGTACACCTTTTAAGCTCTCGAATGCCTCTGCCCGATATACCAATGAAGAAAGACCTCCATTGTAGATTAAAAACAAATAAGAGTTACGTAGATCACCTTATTGAAGACCATGTTGTGGCACAAATCTCGACCTTACTGTCCCGTTAACAATAATTGAGTAGGACATCGAACACATACACTTCTTTATTGCAACAATCCAATGAGGTGAAAATCTCATTTATAACATGATCGTCTAAACGAAACGTCACTCCACTCTTTTATAAGTCTTGTTCATGTCAAGTAAATACAAAAAATATTCTTTTTGACCCTCCCTAAAACTGACATAACTTACATGAGAACTTCAAAATTTTATTTTTGAATAATTCATGCTTTGTGGAGGAGGAGAACACCACTTTTAAGATAAGTGTGATATCAATGTGATTAATCTCGTTTAACTCGAATCGATCTTAAATAAGACCAATATAATTATTTGTCACTTTCTCATCACGGAGGGCATTTCATAATTCGGAAGTCTCCTACGGAAACTGCTCTTAACCTGGCGTTAAGGCAGCATACTATCTTACCTCCCCCTTATCCCATTACATATGGGAATAGGGTAAGCTAATTTTTTTTATTCACTTCCTCATCAAATAAAACTAGAATGAATAAACTAGTAATATATAATATAATTCAATCAGCAACTTAATAAATATAATAATATAAAATATAATTATTAAAAACTTTAAAACTTATACTACTAGTAATGTCGACTAAACTATGATTTATTAACACTGTCGGAATCGTCTTTCGGTTGGGCCTCGGAATTGGGCTTCGACTTGGATTAATGCTTTAGAGTCGCCACCGACCATTTAAAACGAATTTAGGTGGGTCGGACACCATCTTACTTGATCTGCGTTGTACCAGAAACGTGTCGGGTTTGGGAGTCGGTTACGATCAAGGAAGGATTAGCACCCTTGAAACCGTCCTTTCGGTACCAATTAATTTTTCGGCTATCTTTAATTGCGAAAATTGAAAATTAAAAATTAAAAATTTGTTTTGAATTACTTACCTTTGCTTAACTGAGAATTTCTCTACAAAGTTAAAATGTTAGAGGAAATAAGTAGATAAAAAATGAAGATGTTAGGTAAATAATAATAATAATAATAAACCAATATTAAAAAATGATAAAATAAAAAAAAGAATAAAAAAGAAAAAGCAAAGAATAAAAAGGTAAAGAAATAAAAATGCTTAAAGTTTCTAAGCAATATAATAATAATAATAATATGAAGAAAAAATGATAAAATAAAATAAAATTAGATAACCAAATTGAAATAGATTAGAACTAATGGATTCAATTAGTATTTAAAAATGAGCTGCAAAAGAAAAAATGAATATTAGGGGATCAATTCGCGAAAATGTAAAAATAAAATTGGGATTAAATCGATTAAACTGAAAATTCGGGGGCCAAATTACACATGGGGACCAAATTGTAAAGCGACTCAAAGTTCTAGGGACTGCGGAGAGGATTTAAAAATCCTCTATTTGCACTCTGGTCCTTGGTATATAAATACCCAACAAGCCTTTTCACCTCATTTCTCTCATTTTCTCTAGAAATCTCATCTCTCAACGAGAGAAAAGCTCTCAACCTCTCTCCCTTCCCGATAGTAGGTCCAAGCCCGGCCACCACTCCGGTTGCCATCCGCGCGCCGCACCGGCCACCTCCTACGGTGTTCGGGAAGAACAACAACGCCTCGAAATGGCACTCTTTGTCCCGTAAACATGAATCGGTGGCCTGATAATCTTGAATCGAATCGAGTTGTCATAGATCTAAGGGAAAAGGCTTCGACCTTTACCTTTGTCGATATGTCTTCTTGGCTTCCCGATGCCTCCTTCTTCGACGATATCCTCGTTTTTGCTTTTATTTTACTTATTTGGCTGTGGGGCTTCGGTCTTTGGTTGTATTTGGTAACGTGATGGTATTGTTGTTTGGCTTACTGTGTTGATGTTGTTTTTTCTCGTCGTGGGTACTCTGGTAGTGTACTGTCGTGGTGGGTTTTTGTTTACTATGGTTGTGGGTTCGTGGGTTTTATGTTTCTGTTTGGCTGGTTCTTTGATCTCTCTGTTGATTATGGGTTTTCTGTGCGTTGGTCGATGATGGTTTTTTTGTGTTCCCCCTACTCTCTATGAATTACATGTATTCATACCCCATAGTTTACTATTCTTAGCTCAAATTTTTGAGTCCCTTGGAATTAAATCTCCTATTTTTGTGGTTTATTCCTTGCGTGACGTTGGGGAGGCGAAAAACCCAGAGGTGGACTCGGGCCGTTGGGTTACTGCATAGCACTGTGGAAGGTTCGAGAGGGAAACGACGTCCTAGGGTTTGGCTTGGAGCGGTTCGGGTAGGGTTCTTGTACTCGGGTCACGTGTTTGAGTCTACTGTAGCTGGAATGCGTTTTGGGTTTGGATCTTGGGCCGTTTTTATTTGTATCAGCTTGCTAGTTTGTAATGGCCTGCAAAACAAGATACAACATATAAATATATTATATATATATATAATATATATATATATATTATGTATATATATATATATATATGTATAATATATATTTATACCTTTTTTATGGAACGAAAAATAGGAAAAAATAAAATGACACAAATTTTCGTTTGGTGGAGTTGAGAAATTGACTCTGAAAGAATAACTCTCTGTCAAATTTTAAGTTACGGATGGCTCCCCCATCGCGAAGTTGAGTCCATCTTGAAATGATATGGAATTGAAACTGTAGTTCAGAATTTGAATCAGCACGTGGCTTCTCGTTTCCCTTTGGTATCTTCTCGGTTTAAAGACCTTGGTTAAAAATTCGACTGGAAAATAGTTCCTTGAATCCACCGTGTGGTTGATAGGCCTTCGAGCTGAATGAAATCGAACTCGAAAGGTCCTCGTCGACAGATGATTTTTCTCGACTTAAGCTATGGTGCCGAAAAATAATTTTTCGTCACTAAGTCACGGTTAACCCAGGTCTTCTTCTCGACTTGAAAACCTCGATTGAAACCGGACAGTAGTGTGATTAAGGTGTCATCGAGCTGACAGGAACCGTACTCAATAATTTTATTGACATATGACCCTTCTTGCCTTGAGCTATGATGTAAATTTGGTTTGCCTCTGAGCGGAGTGTAATCGAACTCGAAGGTCTTCGGTTGGCAGATAGCCCTTCTTGACTTAAGCTATACTGCAAAAGGTGTACCTTGGAGTTGAGCGTATTCGAACTTGAAGGTCTTTTGGTGACAGATAACCCTTCTAGCCTTGAGTTATGTTGTAAATGATGTGCCCTCGAAGCTGGGTATAATCGAACTCGAAGGTCTTTGGTAGATAGCCATTCTCGACTTAAGCTATGCTGCAAATGATGTACCTTAGAGCAGAGCGTAGTCAAACTTGAAGGTCTTTTGGTCATAGATAACCCTTCTAGCCTTGAGTTATGCTGTAAATGATGTGCCCTCGAAGCTGAGTGTAATCGAACTCGAGGGTCTTTGGTAGATAGCCCTTCTCGACTTAAGTTGTGCTACAAATGATGTGCTTTGGAGCTGAGCGTAATCGAACTCGAAGGTCTTTGGTTCGCAGATAACCCTTATCGACTTAAGTTATGCTGCAAATGATATACCTTGGAGCTGAGCGTAGTCGAACTCGAAGGCCTTTTGGTCACAGATAACCCTTCTAGCCTTGGGTTATGTTGTAAATAACGTGCCCTCGAAGCTGAGTGTAATCGAACTCGAGGGTCTTTGGCAGATAACCTTTCTGACTTAAGCTATGCTGCAAATGATGTGCCTTGGAGATGAGCATAGTCGAACTCGAAGGTCTTTAGTTGGTAGATAACCCTTCTCTACTTAAGTTATGCTGCAAATGCTATGCCTTAGAGTTGAGCGTAGTCGAACTCGAAGGTCTTTTGGTGACAGATAACCCTTCTAGCCTTGAGTTATGCTGTAAATGATGTGTCCTCGAAGCTGAGTGTAATCAAACTCGAGGGTCTTTGGCAGATAACCTTCTCGACTTAAGCTATGTCGCAAATGATATGTCTTGGGGCTAAGCGTAGTCGAACTCGAAGGTCTTTGTGGTAGATAGCCCTTCTAGCCTTGAGATATGCTACAAAAAATGTGCCTTGGAGCTGAGCGTAGTCGAACTCGAAGGTCTTGGATGTTAGACAACCCTTCTAGCCTTGAGTTATACTGTAAATGATGTGCCTTGGAGCTGAGTGTAGTCGAACTCGAAGGTCTTTAACAGATAGCCCTTCTAGACTTAAGCATTGCTGTAAATGGTGTGCCTTGGAGCTGAGCGTAGTCGAACTCGAAGGTCTTTTGGTGACAGATAACCCTTCTAGCCTTGAGTTATGCTGTAAATGATGTGCCTTGGAGCTGAGCGTAGTCGAACTCGAAGGTCTTTAGCATATAACCCTTCTCGACTTAAGCTATGATGCAAATGATGTGCCCTGGAGCTGAGCATAGTCGAACTCGAAGGTCTTTTGGTGATAGATAACCCTTATAGCCTTGAGTTATGTTTTAAATGATGTGCCTTGGAGCTGAACGTAGTCAAACTCGAAGGTCTTTGGATGGCAGATAGCCCTTCTCGATTTAAGCTATGCTGCAAATGTTTCTTTACAAAATGGCTTCCCTTCACGGGTCTAAACCGATCATGATTCTTCAGGTGGTTCCTTTGAACGAGTCTGAACCAAATGAGACGGTCTTTGAATGACTCCCCTTTTACGGAAAAGCCCACTGATAAATTCTGACAGCCGGATATCTTCCATTGTGGAATTGAAATCTAGCTTGAATACATTAACTGGAAACATGATGCTCATTGTTGAGTTGAGTTGAACTGGATTAGCTCTGAATTGGTTCTTGAACCTATCTGAAATTGATTCTGAGATCCGTAGATATGTCAAGTCGGTTGAGGTGTAGCCTCTCAATGCTGAGTTAAGCAACTACCATCGTTCTTTAAAGGCGCTTACGAATCGAGTATCCTTCATCCTGAAGTCGAAACTTGACTCTAAAATCTGTGAAAATCATGTATGCTAAAATGATGAATGTGATGCACTCAAGTATGTCTAAGATGCATGCAACATGAATGAATTATTTGTTATCTCTTGGATGGAGTTTCGGGCTTTGTCTGTCAATCTGGTCTATGGAATCGATCGTGCCCCATCATCTTTTCAAGTTTGTGCTTTACAGACCTTTCATATCTGAGACTGTTCTGTTTGAAAATGTTTTTCTCCTTTTTCTTGTTTTAGGAGGGAAAATGATAAAAATGCTGTAAAATATTGTTCGTAATTGAATCAAATTGTAAACGTGATTTCACAGAATATCAAAGGAATCAAGAGCTCTTTTAATGCTTTAAGAGTCATAGCTCTTTTAATGCTTTCAGAGTTACAACTCTTTGAAAAATGTTCAAATGGATGAATTGGCTTTAAGGTTTGCCTCCTTTATAAGGTTTCGGTAACCAAAAATGTCATTTTTTTTAAATATTGCAACATACTTTGGCATTTCAATTGGGTGCCGACAAAATGATGCAACTAGCATTATCAATTACTAGACCCTCTATTTCAATTATCTAAAATCTTCCATTTGTTCAAGCTTTGTAGGCTCTTCTAACAAAGGTCGTTCAAAAATATCGGTCTAAAAATGAAATTTTTGAGTGCTCGTGTGAAATTGACTATAACAGGTGTTCTTTAACTCCCTTAGTCCATCATTACCAAAAATTTCTTGCTTAGATAAATTTGATTTAATTTCCCGTTATCTGGCTAGCTGAATCCATAAAGCCGGGGCGTTTAACCAATTGCTTTAGAGGGACAACTTAACATTATAATCATTTTTGTCAAGTTAACTAAAGGGTTCATCTCATCACAAAGTCTTCGTCCGAACAATAGCAGTGGAGCAAACACCGAATTGCCAAGTGTTCGAGCAATGTCATTGTTTGAATGTAATATTCATAAGGCCATGGCTTTCAAGTTTCCTCTATAACCAATTGCCTTAGTGGAATAACTCAGCTTTACGGATTTAATTTCTTAAGATTGTCAAGAAGAACCTGTTATAGTCTAGGTGTTGTTAAAAGTAAAAAATTTCATCTTTAGAGTTCAATTTTCAAGCAACTGACCTAAACCAGATTCACATACTTGATTATTCCATCTGTGAAGATCAGGATCATCACTGAACATCTTAAATAAAAAAAAACATAGTAATGTCATATGCAAAAGGATGCCCCATATTGTCCGCACCTTATGAAAGGAAAATGTTATATTGGTTAATTGCAAGAGTAGGGTACAGTGTTTGAGGGTATATTCTGGTAAGGTCAAAGTCCTTATTCTAAATCATGTTACTTTGTCAAAGATCTGTAACTTTGAACCATTTACAAAGTTTCTTAACTCAGTTGATATTCAAAGAATTGCAAGTTTGCAAATGTGATTCGTTTCTCGTCATCATTAAAGTAATATAAATTTATTCAAATGTTCTTACAAAAACTTGAGAAAAAAATGAAAAAACAAACTCAAACAGAATGCTTCAAATGATGAAATGATCTTCCTCACTTGGATGCCCCCAAGTTGTTGAAGTCGACCAGTTCTGGTTACGCATCTTCTATACAAATCTCTTGAAAGCGTAACAGTTCTCAATAGTGTGCCCTGAGACACCGCCGTGATATTCACAACGAGCATTCTCATCTTACCACTTGGGGTATGGGGGCTTCATGGGTTCCACCGGATATGGTGACACTACATGGGTGTCAAGAAGTTGCTGGTAAAGCTCTTTGTAGGTCACGGGAATAAGGTCGAAATATTCTCTTTCTCTTCTTGGTTCTTTGTAATCTTGTTTAGAAGTACCTGACGGTACAACTGCAGTTGATTTCGGTTTGGAGATTGTAACAACTCTACTGACATGGTTGATGTTGTTAATCTCTCCATCACTCTCTCCCATAGGAGGTTTTCTACTGGCCTCTCCATCCTTAATTTTACATTACTTTATGACCAACTCGATCATTTCTCCGGCCATAACCAAGTCTGAAAAGCTCCCTGATGTAATTGCAACCAGGTGTCCGAAGTACGGAGCTTCATGGTCTGTACGAAAAGCTTCCGGGTTTCCTTTTCATCCAAAGGTGGATGAACTTGTATAGCCAAGTCCCTCCATTTCTGTGTGTATTGCCTGAAACTCTCATTATTCTTCTTTTCCATGCTTTGTAGCATAACTCGATCTGGTCTTATGTCATTGACATGCTTGTATTGTTCTAGAAATGACTTGGCCATGTCCTTCCAGGTCTTGATATTTGATCGGCTTAGCTGGTTGACCATCAGATGGCTGAGCCCGACAGACTCTTATGGAAGCAGTGAATCAGGAGTTGATCATTTCCTCCATATCCTGTCATCTTTCAGCAAAACATGGTGATGTGAGCGGATGGGCAATTGTTCCCGTCAAACTTCTCGAATTCAGGGGACTTGAATTTTGGAGGAATAACTAAGTCTGGGACTAGATTGAGTTCCGCGGCATCAATACCATGGTAGTCATGGTCTCCTTTAACTACCTTCATTTGCCCCTCCAACTGCTTGATTTTTTCCTCCATCTTCTTCGCTATGTCCTCTTCGTCCAAATCTAGTACATGGTAATAACCCGAATTGTTTTTAGGGTTAAATATAACAGTTTGTATCTCTACAGTATATGGGGTTTTTGCTTTTGTAGTTGATAAATCCCCTTGAAGTTCAGGTAAGATTCCAGGTGTGATAACCACTTGTGGGATAGGTGGTATAGTTACCCCTTCCGGTGAACCTGCCCCAGGTGCACTTGCTTGATGTAGACCAGACAACTTGGCCATAATTTGATCGACCAAGGACTCTTGATTTTTCATGATTGTATCTAGAGTACTCAGACTACTCTGGTTTATCTTGTCTTCCAACTCCCTCTGGAGCTTCAACATGTTCTCCTCAATCTAAGCAATTATGGCTTCCATTTTCTTCTTTTTTAGGCGGGTATTATGCGGATGGGGTGTGTCTAATGCTTGAGGTGGTGTATCCAGTATGTGCTCCTTCTGATGAGACATTCTTCCGTTAGTTAATACGAATGTAAAGAAAAAATAACAAAATGCAAAATATATGTTTAAATGCATAATGCATGCAATATTCGAGGCATTGATCCTAAAAAATGTGTCTGTTATTAAAAATAATCCTTATTGGAGACAAAAGTGTTTTATCTTTTAAGAGACAAAAATATCCTGACAACTTCTGATATGTTGACTAGTCTTCTGCCTTCGTCTGTCACCGGTTGAATAACCTGTCAAACCGCTCTGACTTTTCTGGATGAACCGTGTAAATGTTGAGTTGATTTTTTTACTGGCCCAAGAAGTCTCGAATGACTGCATCTCTGGCATTTATCTTTTGTTGAACCTTCTCCCAATGAATACGTCATTGGAGCCCTCAATTGATATGAACTATATGAAGTTCATTTGTTTGTTTCTTGAATTCGTCAACAATGGTCTCCAATTTCATCTATCATTTTGCCATTGTTGTCTTTGAAGAGACTCCCAAGATCAATAACCTTCATTTTGCCCATGCAACTTCTGCCAGTCAGTTCTTCAAAGATAGACTTTCATCGTGCGTGATGTAGACCCAGTTCATTCACAGTCCTTTATAATACAACAGAGTGATATACTCTTCAATTGTGGCACCACGTCTTCTGGATTGAATGTGACACATAGTCGCTTTGTAGACTGTCCTCTGTATTTTCATCTCTTGTATTACAACCCCTTTGTCCATTAATGCATATTATTCATGTTTAACAAACACATTTTTGGTGGATCAACACCTCTTTTAAATGATGCAAGTGATGAAAATAAAGTAAAATAAAATAAAAATGAAAAGAGTTAGTGAAGTGAAAATAATAAAAAATAATCATGAAAAATAAAAGTCCTACCCCACATTATGTTTACCCCACATGCTTCAATTCCTACCCGGACATGATCTCTATCTCGCATGCTAATTTCAAACAAATTATAACCGCATATTTGTCTAGTTCGCATGCTTTGAACAGAAAGTAAAGCAGGAAATAAAATCAAAGCAGTCTAGGGTTTGGAATGAGGTTTTATGGTGGGCTCTAATTCCCTTTACTCTCCCGGTTTAGGTTCTAAAAGGGTACTCAAGTTCTCCTTGTTGCTGTTCCCTTGGGCTTGCCATACCCTTAGTCCTAACCTCATTACAAGCTTGTATGGACTAAGTTAAACTCGAGAGGACACATTCTCTTATGTCTGGGCGGTGAATAAATTCACACGAAGACAAAAGGTATATGAATCCCGAAGGCTACTTGCTAGGCATGTGCGGAGAATAAATTCTCACGAAGGCGTCACTTTCACCTCCACTTAAAAGGGTTCGGAGCTCGGGTATAGAGCCAGAGATAGAAACTTTTCAAAAATCTGAAATCATTGAAAAAATGTCAGTACAACTATTTATTTGAAAAATAATCAAAGGTAAATAATTGGAATTGAATAAATAAATTTAAATTTACCATTTTCGCATAAAAAACAGCCGAAAATTTAATTCTGGCCTAACTCACTTACATGTCCCCAGCAGAGTCGCCAAGCTCTCGGAACCGTCTTTCGGTTGGGCCCCAGAATTGGGCTTCGACTTGGATTAAATGCTTTAGAGTTGCCACCGACCATTTAAAACGAATTAGGTGGGTCGTACACCATCTTACCTGATCTGCGTTGTACCAAAAACGTGTCGGGTTCGAGAGTCGGTTATGGTCAAGGAAGGATTAGCACCCTTGAACCGCCCTTTCGGTACCAATTAATTTTTCGGTTGTCTTTAATTGGGAAAATTGAAATTGAAATTTAAAAATTCGGTTCGAATTATTTACCTTTGATTAGCTGAGAATTTCTCTACAAAGTTAAAATGTTAGAGGAAATAAATAAAAAAAAATTAAGATGTTAGGTAAAAAAAATAATAATAATAATAATAATACCAATATTAAAAAATGATAAAATAATAAAAAAAATAAAAACAAAGAATAAAAAGGTAAAGAAATAAAAAATGGTTAAAGTTTCTAACAAGATAATAATAATAATAATATGAAGGAAAAAATGATAAAATAAAATAAAATTAGAGAACCAAATTGAAATAGATTGGAACTAATAGATTCAATTAGTATTTAAAAAAGAACTGCAAAAGAAAAAAATAAAATTAGGGGATCAATTCGTGAAAATGTAAAAATAAAAACCGGGATTAAATCGATTAAACTGAAAATTCGGGGGCCAAATTACACATGGGGACCGATTTGTAAAGCGACTCAAAGTTCTAGTGACTGCGTAGAGGATTTAAAAATCCTCTATTTGCACTCTGGTCCTTGGTATGTAAATACCCAAACAAGCCCTTTTCACCTCATTTCTCTCATTTTCTCCAAAAATCTCATCTCTCAAATGAGAGAAAAGCTCTTAGCCTCTCTCCCTTCCCCGATGGTCGGTCCAAGCCCGACCATCACTCCGGTGGCCAATCCCGTTGTGCCTCCGCAGCACCGGCCGCTATCGGTGGTGGTCGGAAAGAACAACAAGGCCTCGAAATGCCCCCTCTGCCCCGTAAACACAAATCAGTGGCCTGATAATCTTGAATTGAGCCGAGTTGTCGTAGATCTAAGGGAAAAGGCTTCGACCTTTACCTTTGCCGATGTGTCTTCTTGGCTTCCCGACGCCTCCTTCTTCGACGATATCCTCGCTTTTGCTTTTATTTTACTTATTTGGCTGTGGGGCTTCGGCCTTTGGTTGTATTTGGTAACGTGATGGTATTGTTGTTTGACTTACTGTGTTGCTGTCGTTTTTTCTCGCTGTGGGTACTCTAGTAGTGTACTGTCATGGTGGGTTTTCGTTTACTGTGGTTGTGGGTTCGTGGGTTTTATGTTTCTGTTTGGCTGGTTCTTTGATCTCTCTGTTGATGATGGGTTTTCTGTGTGCGTCGGCTGATGATGGGTTTTTTGTGTTCCCCCTACTCTCTATGAGATTACATGTATTTATATCCTAGTAGTTTACTATTCTTAACTCGAATTTTTGAGTCCCATTAGAATTGAATCTCTTGTTTTTGTGGTTTGTTCCTTGCGTGACGTTGGGGATGCGAAAAACCCGGCGGTGGACTCGGGTCGTTGGGTTGCTGCGCGGCGCTGTGGAAGGTTCGAGAGGGAAATGGTGCCCTAGGGTTTGGCTTGGAGCGGTTCGAGTAGGGTTCCTGTACCCGGGTCACGTGTTTGAGTCTGCTGCAGCTGGAATGCGTTTTGGGCTTGGATCTTGGGCCGTTTTTTATTTGTATCAACTTTCTAGTGTTGTAATGGCCTGCAAAACAAAAATACATGTAATAAATAACATTATATATATGTATAATACTATATATTATACGTATATAAATATAATGTATTTAATGTACATAACGTAAGTGATATTTTAAACGCGTATACACTGTAAGCGTACCGTATACTACGAATACGCCACATAACATTATGTAACGTCGGACGAAAATATGTGGCTACAAACACAACAATATAAATTTTTATTTGCCTTTAAATCTCAGATTTGATTCAGGACACTTTTTCTTACTCTCATATTAAAAAAACCTATAATATTAAGTAAGTAAATTTAGTTTCGTTGATTAAACTGCTTATATTTATTTAATTTTTATGTTTCTTTAAATTATGAATTTTAGACTCGTTGATGTAACTACCAAATTGTAAATAATTAATAAAAATAAAAATCCAAACTTGATTTTCTCTTTATTTATCACTTTCTTCGATTTATCGTACTTGGCTGGTTTTAATATATATATATGGATAAATATTAAAAGTTTAATGTTGTTATATCTTGGAAATTTGGGCAATTAGGGTTTCGAATCTTCTTCTTTTCTTTGGCATAGACTTTAAGGGTTTGGTTGCTGAACTGAATGGCCTCCATATCAAGTCAGACGCAGTTCCGTTACACTCAACCCCCGTCTAAGGTGCTGCATTTGAGGAACTTGCCATGGGAGTGTCCGGAGGAAGAGTTGATCGAACTGGGGAAGCCATTCGGGAGGGTCGTTAACACAAAGTGCAATGTTGGAGCCAATCGTAATCAAGCTTTCATCGAATTCGTAAGTTTAATCAGAAATTCTTTTTAATGTTTGTTCTGAATTTCTCTATTATTTCAGTATTGTTAGTAATTATGCATTTTTTTATTGATTTTTTTATAGGCTGATTTGAATCAGGCTATTGCTATGACATCATATTATGCTTCTTCTTCAGAGCCTGCTCAAGTGAGGGGCAAAACAGTTTATCTACAATATTCTAATAGGCAAGAGATTGTAAATAACAAAACAATTGCCGATGTTGCCGGAAATGTTCTGCTGGTAACAATTGAAGGTCAAGATGCTCGACTTGTTTCCATTGATGTTCTTCATTTGGTAAGGAAGACCTTGGCCCTTTTTATCTTTTTGGTTTAGAAGGGTATGGAGTTAGTATTTCTAGGTTGTTTGGTACTGTGTAGCTCGGACTCTTCATTTGTGTGAAGTACTTTCCTGCGACACATATTTGGACATTTGGGCATAGGTACAGGAGATGACTCTCCAAGGATTCTTCAATTACATGAAAAATCTTTGGAAAATTTGAACAAAACCAAGTTGGACACTTGCCCATATCCAACACTCAAACCTGAGTCTGAGTAACATAGGTTTGATATAAATTTCTATAGTAACTAGGATTGTGTATATTTGTAAAGAAGAAGAGCTTTTTCTATTTTGACATGAATGTTAATGGATCAAGAGAATCATGTTAAGTGAATTATCACCAATGGCAACTTGGTGCATCAAGAGAAAGAGGACGTGCGTTTGTCTCGTTTTTCCTATTCGTTTCATTTAGGATGTTTCTTTCATCTCTTCACTCATGTTCATCCATCTCCCTTGAACTTATTCCGGTGCTTTGTGTCACTTTTTTTGTTTGTTCTGCTACTTGGAATGAAGTTTTTATAAAGTTTGTAATCCATGTACAATTTTTATGTATGTGGTCTGTATTACGTTTTGGAGATAATAAATTTTAGCTTTACCAAGTTTCAAGTCTTCACTCCTCACTGAACACGATCTGGGTAGTCTATTCAAGTGCCTCAGTTTGTCTTAGCACTCAGGTCAAGCAGTGTACACAACAATTGTCATAGAACCCCAAATAGATGGTAATTTTAAGGTAGGTGGTTGGCTGCTCTCTTTGTTGCATAATTAACAAACTTTATAAAACCAAACATACTCAAGGCAAGTTTCTCCCCAAGATGACCCCTGATTAGGTAGCCTATCATCCATGTAACAAGAACTGTTTTTTGTCCTCCTGTCCTTTATTCAAAGAATGAATGAATCTTTATATTATCTTACTACTGGGTGTTGGGACATCATCTATTAGTCTATGATATACAGTGAAGACCAAAGATCCTTCTGCCCCTTTTGCGCTAATGCAAACGTGCTATCTCATGCCATTTTAGAATAAAACAGGATTTGTATTTGGTAGCATTGTATAGTCCTAAATCATATGATAATATGAGACAGCTAGTTGACACAGTTTAATTTTTACTACTACTATTATTATTATTTAAAGTTTATTTAACTATTTGTCTATATTTGCCTCAAGATATGTGAGGTGCTAAAAAACAGTTGTGACAACTGTATAATCTACAAAGTATAACCTTCTTTAGTGAATAATGTTGAAATATGCTTACTACATAACCTCATAATATATAGAGGCAGATTTCCTTATAATATATATATAGGTGCCTATTTTTAGTCCCCAGCTACTTAGAACTTTGTGCCTGGTACCTTGACTCATCTAGGAAGTAGGACCTGCTGCTTGTTGCAACTCTTTCTTTTGACTTCCTCAGTATTGAGTTGAGCTTTTAACATTTTTAAATGCTTGAACAATTAAGGTCTCTTCCTGCATCTGCAGTTTGCTTCTATTTATTTCTGAAGCAGGTGGTGCTTTACCTTTTAACTGGAAGAAAGGATAATGATTGAATGGGATTTTTTTACTTTGAATTTCAGAGAGTTGTATATTACATGTAAACTTCATAGAAATCGAAATTTTAGCAGCCTGGAGAGTAGGTTTGTTTTGTTGTAAAGATATGAGGTTTATTAGCAGTACTTGGCCAGTTCATCCATCCATTATTCATTTCATCTCTTGTGGCATTCTAGTGCCCTTGGGTCTTGTGTATTCATAGATTTTACTTGTTCTAATACTGTTAACCTCCTTTTAGTATCTGAAATATCTAGCTGTACTCTTTTTTCTGTTATAAGTTATATTGCTTCTGTCTCTTTGCTGAAGAACTGGACATGTTGGACTTATCTCATTTGCTATTTTCTAGAAAATATGTTTGAGAGGGTATTGCAGTCTGTAATTACTTTTTGTAGTTCTTTTACCTGAATTTTTTTTTAGTTTATCTTTTTATTGTTGTTAATAATGCAGGTATTTTCAGCTTTTGGTTTTGTGCATAAAATAACCACCTTTGAGAAGACAGCTGGATTCCAGGTCAATGAATTAAATCTCTTCTTTTAGTTTTGGTTAGTGTGCCTCGGCCTTTTAAAATAAGCTCATTTGGTACTGTTATTTTTGCAGGCATTGGTGCAATTTTCAGATACAGAAACGGCCACATCTGCCAAAAATGCCTTGGATGGACGAAGCATCCCTAGGTGACAGTTCTATTAATTGTTAGACATGGTATTTAGTCCAACTGTTGTAGACCATATAGCTGTAGGGTGTGGTGCACTTGCATTGAGCACTTATGTCTATTGAACTCTTACACTTCTGACTACTATTTCTGTTTAGTCTTGCAGCAGACTACTTTTTTGCTTTGTTTTAGTCCTTGATAAAGTAATAGAAAACTCCCCAAGTTAGAATTGAAGTGCGATCCAATAACAGTTTCCTCCACAAGCAATGCTTATAAGCTTACAGCTTCTGCTATTCTTTTGTGATTACTGGTTTTGTTGCAAAATATCTACTGACTGATCATTTCCTGGGTTTTCAGGTATCTGCTTTCTGAAAATATTGCTCCATGTACGCTTAAGATCACATATTCTGCCCACAGAGATTTGAGTGTGAAATTTCAGAGCCATCGGAGCAGGTATTCCTGGTCAATCTTTGTATCCGGTTATTCATAATATCTTATTTACCATATTCAAAGACATAATCGGTTCTGGGATTTCATATGAATGAGTAATTTTCATGGCGGTTGGCATTTGTTTGCATATCTTGAACATTTCATTGATCCTCTGTTTTACAGTTTTATGGACTGCTGCGCTTCCCTCTGCTATTTATCTCCGTTTCTCTATTCTTCATTTATTAAATTTACTCTTTTCTCACTTTGTTTCTTTTATTTACTTGTCTATTTTCAGGGACTACACCAATCCTTATCTTCCTGTTGCTCCATCAGCGATAGATGGAAGCAGCCAGGTTAAGAACATGTTATTGACTACTGAATTTCTCAACAGTTGTTAGAAATTGAATATAGTTGTGCGCAATTTATTTACCATGTATATTGTATAGTTTAGAGCAGAAAGCCTTTGTGGTTTTAGCCAAATTTCCATTAGTATATTAAAACATATATATTTAATGTTTTCTCCTGCGAGGTGTCATGGACATCAAATCAATTCTTGTGAACCTGTATTTCTTCTAAGAGATGAATGATACTGCTTTACACTGCTGGATTCTGTGGTTCTCGTTTACTCTTTTGCTAGTTTATTAATGGGATTCATTTGTTATCATTGCAGTTAAGTTTAGGTCTTGATGGGAAAAAACTTGAACCCGAGAGTAATGTTTTACTTGCATCTATCGAGAACATGCAGTATGCTGTTACATTGGATGTGCTACATATGGTATTGCCAATTACTGGAAACTGTTTTTGTTTAACAATCCAGTACTTCAACTCATACCGGGTATTTGCTCTTCTCTCGTCTTTTTTTCACTTACGTCTAGGTCTTCTCTGCTTTTGGGCCCGTCCAAAAGATTGCCATGTTTGACAAGAATGGTGGAATGCAGGCTCTAATTCAGTATCCGGGTAATGTTCAAACATGTTTTATTTCTCCTTTAAACTAGGCCTTGAAAATATGTTACCAGTAAGAACATAGTAAAGAGATTAACCACATTATTCTTGTCATCCCTTATTCTAAACATTAATGGTTCCATGTTTTGCAGATATTCAGACAGCCGTTGTTGCCAAGGAGGCCTTGGAAGGGCACTGCATATATGATGGAGGGTTTTGCAAGCTGCATCTCTCTTATTCGCGCCACACTGATCTCAGTATAAAGGTATTTGGAGTTTTGGACAATACACCTTAGTCATTTAAATGATTCGTTTTGATGCAATAGTTTGTATACATGTTTGTAGCTCAACCATTAGACTAGATTAACGTCACTCGGTCCAGGTGTGAGTGTCTGAGATGGATATGTTCATTTATTTGATGTCGTATTCCGATACCTATATCCTGATATTTTTCATACAATGAAGAGTTACAGCTCTACAGAAGAAGAGCATTTTAAAGGTTAAAAGGCCTAGTCTATTTCTTCTGATAGGGTGGTCTATGCATTACAGGTCAACAACGATAGGAGCAGAGATTATACAGTCCCTAACCCTGCCATTTCTAACCCACAACCTTCGGGTTTTGGGCAACAGCCAGTTCAAACAATGGGTCCAGCTGCTCATCAATACAAAGGGACTCCATACGGTCCTGGTTCAGGCCAACCTATGATGATGCCTCCTCAACCTTCTGCTGGATGGGCCTCCGGTGTTCCAGGAGTGCCTCAATCCACGCCAGTACAGATGACTAATCATCCTTACATGCCACCAGCCTCGATGCCACAAATGACTCACGGAACGATGCAAATGCTGGGCGGCTACGGTGGTGTACCACCAGCTGGGTCAGTGCCTCCTTATTGACCCAATCAGATGTAATATCAACTTATCTACCATATAACATATGAAAACCGAGTTAGCCACACTGGTTGCTTCCCGCCTCATTTCTTGGAGAGGAGGGAGAGGCAGGTTTTGAATGTTCAACTAAACAGATTGTGCATCGAAGAAAAATATATATATTACAGTTGTTGAGGATATTAAAGTTTTGTTAAATCATTCAGGTTTGGCTTTTCAATTCATTACTATTGCAGATTGATTTAGGTGGTGTTTGTTTTTGTAGAGGTAATAGGTCTGCAGTCCGCGGACCACATCTGCAGCAGAAGAGGTGGATCAAAAGTCTACAGTATGCAAGAAGAAGACTGTTTGTTTTTTAATGTATGCATACTGTTAAAATAAACTGAAATATAAGTTAACTGATTTTTTAAACTTAAAAGAGTTTTACAATACTGAGATTTAAATAATTTTAGTTTTACAATACTAAAATTTAAATAATTCATACAGTTACAATAATAATTTTTTTAGAAAAACAAATATAACCTTATTAATTCTATTATAAGTATCACATAATCACATGTATTATTAGTTTTATAGAATAAAATTTATAAATGATCATTAAATTATATGATTTTTTTAAACATACAATTATGTAATACTTTTAATTTTTTTAAATATATATTCATAATTTATTTTTATAATTATATATGATATTTTTAGAAAATATTTTTAATTTATCAAATTATTTTATGATTATTTTTTATTTAATTATGATTATATTTTAAAATTTTAAAAACATAATTTATAATTTTTTATATTTTATATTTTAAAATCTTAATTATCAAACAATGAAATCATTTTTTTTATTAAGCAATGTGGTTTAAATACTTACATTTTGTATAAAAAGTTTAAATATAATTTAAAAATAAAAAATCCAAAAAAATATTATATTTAAACTTAAATCAAAATAATTAAAATAAATATAAAATTTTAATAATATATAAAATAATTTATATGATATAAATTAAATATCTATAATATAATATTAAAAAATTAATATTTAATTTATTTAAAAAATTAATATTAAAATTAATATCTATAATATAATATTAAAAAAATTAATATTTAATTTATTTAAAAATTAATATTAAAATCAAATATAATATAAAATTAAATATAAAACCTCTTTGAAGAGGTTAGAAGACGTCTGCAGACATAAGACCACGTCTGCGCCGCGCAGACCACACGCAGACATTAGAAGAGCTTCTGTCTTCTAAAAAACAAATGTCTGTGAAGCTCAATATCTGCGCGGCGCAGACATAAGAGCTTTGCAGACCTTACACAGTAAAAACAAGCACCACCTTAGATATTTAAAAAACTAGGGTAAACTATACTTTTAGTGCTTACACTATTATTTTTGTTCTGATTTGGTATCTAAACTTTATTCTTTTTTAAAAGCATACCTAAAGTTTAGTTTTAGGTTTTAATTTGATAATCCACCGTTAACAAATTATTAGAATTGTTGACGTGATATTTTTATTTTTTTAATGATAATATACATTATCTTATGATGACATGTCAATATCAACATTAAGTTTTTAACGACGGATACCAAAATGAAATCTATGTATGATTTTGAAAAGAATTAAAGTTTATATATACGTGTAGTTTCGCCAAAAAATTATGATTTCGTTTGAAGAAAAGGATTGTTTAAGCGTCTACTTCGTGATTGATATTAATTGAAGATTTGATATCAAATATTATGTCGAACAAAGATTGAATCGGCATTATTCAGAAAATTATGATAATTACATAAATTTTAAGACAATTACATTAATGGTTATCGAACTTAAAAAATATATATATTAAACTTTAAAATTAATGTTATTTTTGTCAGTCACATATACTTGTTTTAAAAGATTAATACTCATTCTAAGATAAAGGCATATATTATTATTTTATTGGTTATTCAAAAATAAATCAAATGTTGTGCTTAAGGTTATAACTTTGGATCTAAGAAAAAAAAAGTTTAATGTTTAACCACTCATGAAATTAAGTATTTATTTCATTATTGATAAAAATAAATTTGCGTTAAATTGTATAGTTCTGATTATTTTGTGATTAAATTTAATTAAATTTATTAATTATAATATAAGATATAAAACAATATAATAATATTTTTTGTAATATTAATTAAAGTATATTATTTTGATAAAATTTATTAATAATATATGTATATATATTATTACTTGCTCCGATGGATTTTGTTTTTAAAATATTTTAAATTTATATTAATTTTTTTATTAATTTAGAATAAAACGACTGAAAATTAAATAAAAATTAAGCTCGCTCATACAATTAATATAATTCAATATTAAAGTAAAAAAATTGATTTTTAAAAAATGGGTTGATTGTGAAAAATTAACTCTTTAATCATGAGTTGAAACGATCATAAGCTCCACCAAAATGATTAATTTTGATTATTAAATAACCATAAAAATCTCATCTTTCAATTTTTAATCATTTTGGGCCAAAAGACTAAATTGCCACTAATGAATTCCCAATATTACACCCATGCCACTCCATTATCTCTATTTTAATATTATTAAATAACCTTAAAAATCTCATCTTTCAATTTTTCTTATTGACCCTCTAATTTTCCAAAATTTCATTTTAGTCACTAAATTGAACTATTTCACTTTATAGTGCAATTTTCACCAAATTCCATCAATACAACTTAAATTCCACTAATTAAAAATATCCATATAATTTTTCAAACCCAAATCTACCTTATTTCAATTTTTTTTAATCCTTCGATTCGATCTGGTTATTTAAATAATATATCGATCTTTGTCATTTAATAAACTTTTATGCAAACTCCATATCAAAATTATGAAACCCACTAAACTAATTGTCTTGGGCTAAACTACTTATTTACAAATCCAAAATTTAACCTTTGAAAATTCATATTTTTAGTCCTTAAACTTTTACAACTTTACAATTTAATCTCTAAACTTTCAAAATTTACATTCTAGTCACCAATCCAAAATTTGAGATATTACAATTCTCCCCCTTTTTAAAATTCATCCTCGAATTTTTAAGACGTATATGTTTCAAACATGTGAGAAAACTGCTTTTTCATATCTTCCAAAACCTTAATAATCCACTCAGACTGACCATCTATCTGTGGGTGAAAAGTTGTTCTAAAGTTAATTCGAGTTCCTGAGGCCTTGTTCAAGGACTTCCCAAATCTTGAAGCAAACCTTGGATCTCTATCAGATACGATTGAGACAGGTACTCCATGCAGTTGAATAATCTCTTTTATATACAAATTAGCATAATTATCCATAGAATAGTCAACTCGAACTAAAATAAAGTGTGGTGTGACTTAGTCAATCTATCCACAATCACCTAAATTGAGTCCTTTTTACTAGGTTTCAAAGACAGACATGCTGCAAAATCCATAGTAACTCTTTCTCATTTCCACCGAGATATGGAAATAGGTTGTAACAAGCCAGATAGCACTTGATGTTATGTCTTTACTTGTTGTCATGTTAAACATTTAGAAACAAATTCAGTTATAGCCCTTTTCATACCTGGCCGCCAATATCGACCTTTCAAGTCATGATACATCTTGTTTCCTCCAGGATGCATCGTCAAAGGACTATAATGCGCTTTGCAGAGAAGTTCTTTCTTTAATTTCTCATCACTTGGAATATAAATTCTTCCTTTATAATATAGACATCCATCAGACTTAATTTCAAAATCTTTAGTTTCACATTTTCCGCTTGTTCTATTATTTCTAAACATTTTTCATCTCTCCTTTGCAACTCCTTTATTCGCTCCAACAATAAAGGCTTTAACTTTATTTCAGCCACCAGAACATCATTGTCCTTTAAAAATAATCGGGCATCTAACATGTGTAAAGCTGAAAAAGTCTTTCGGCTAAGTGCATCAGCTACAACATTAGCCTTCCCAGATACTTTAAGTAACTCGATTCATCTTATATGTCTCAAGTTTAGCTCTTTTTGAGTCAGCAAATACTTTAAGCTTTTGTGATCAGATAAATGTAACACCCTTAACTCATATAAGTACCCATATACGAGTCAAAGATGTCACATCAGTCATACAAAACAAATATTGTTCCAAAATCGGTAAAATTTTGTTTCTTTAAAAAAATCAACCAATATAATTAAAATAATAACAATAACTAGTCATTTTAATATTCATTTAAAACTAAAATAAAATACGATTTAATAAAATACTATTTATATCTAATAACCCCCATAAGATAAGAAAAAGAAAAAGCCTTTCACTGAATGCCGAGGAAACAGAAGGGATAAGCACCCAACCAGACACTATACAACTTCATGCCTTTTAACTTGGCTATTTTTCTCTGGGTAGGCGACTATTCGATATGTCCGTGTTGAAAACATTTTGATATTTCGATATAACAAATTAAGTTAAATGAATTTTAAGATTTTCCAAATGATTTTCTAAGTATATTCGATAGAATTATTCGAATATCAAAACATTACTCCAAATCTTTCAAAGATCATTTTTAATCCTTACTCAAAGTGTAAAATTAAGTTTTAATCTTAAAACAATTTCAAAATAATTTTACAAAGTATTTCGAACCATTTCAAAGCCAAAAATTCCAGATTGCTCAGAGGGAACCGATTCCCCCCTAAGGGGGTACCGATTCCCCCCTGAATGGTTTGGCTCCGAGAATTCCAGTATGCTCGGAGGGAACCGATTCCCCCCAGGGGGTACCGATTCCCCCTTTGTATAACGGTCGAAATATTTGAATTTTACACTTAGGGAACCGATTCCCCATAGGGGGTACCGATTCCCCCCACGCTCCAAACTGTTTTATTAATTGTTTTCACACTAAAACGGCTATATTATTTTCTCTAATCATCTCCAACGTTCAGAAGTGATTCAAGGTGTATTTAAGCAAGCTTAGAAGCCATTGATCAATAACAATAAACATCAAGCAATTAGAATCAAGAGAGAATCAAAGAGAAAGCATCAAACCTCAAGTTTGAGCATTTCAAGCCTATTTTTCATTCAATATTCATTTTGCTTTCAAGAACACTTATTGTGCTCAATTGTATTTATTCTTGAGTGTTCTTTCTTTGTTCTAGAATTGTGCAAACATATTTTCCTTGTGAGATTTTTCTTGTAAGTTTGCAAATTTGTATTTCTCTTTGAGAAAAGAGTGTTCTCAAGAATTGGGGTATATTCTTGAGGGAGTTGTAAGGTTATCTCTTTGGCCTCAAAAGAAAGAACAAATTAGTGAATTTGTTGGAAAATCCTTAGTGTGGGTAGCTAAGGTAGTGGACGTAGACTTTGGTTGATAAAGTCGAACCACTCTAAATCGCTGTGCAATTTCTTTCAATTTTCTGCAAAAGCTTCCACCAAATTTTTAATTGCCAATTCACCCCCCTCTTGGCCAATTCCGTCAATCGATTAACTCAACAATTGGCATCAAAGCCTAACTCATTTGAAGGTTTAATCGCCTCTTGAATCGATTCGGGAAGAGTTATATCGATAATCAAAGTCATCAATGGCCTCCGCTTCAAACTTCGACTCCGGTCTCGACTCGATGCCCGTCAATAAGCCTTATTTCTTTAATAGAGCTAACTATGCCTATTGGAAGAATAGAATGATGTACTTCATTCAAGCAAGTGACATTGGAGCATGGAATGCTGTAGAAGAAGGATACATCAAACCTCTCACTCATCCAAGGTTGTGGAGTGAAGGAGAGACAAGAATGTTCCAGCTCAACTCCAAAGCCATCCATATCATTTTTTGTGCTCTTGGACCAGATGAATACGGAAGAGTTTCATCGTGTACAACCGCCAAAGAAATATGGGACAAACTTCAAGTCACTCATGAAGGTACCGATGAGATAAAGAAATCTAAAATTAGTATTCTAACGCATAGCTATGAAAATTTCAAGATAAAACCAAATGAAGATATCAAAGCTATGACGGATAGATTTTCAACGATTGTCAATGGTCTCAAATCATATGGAGAGATCATTTCAAATGAAAAGCTTGTGAGGAAGTTAGTCTACTCCCTCCCAAAATCGTGGCAATCAAAGAAGACGGCAATCATCGAGTCTAAGGATTTAACGTCCTTAACTCTTGAAGAGCTAATTAGGTCACTCCTCACTCATGAAATGATGCTCGAAGATGAGGTGGACCTCGACAAGATTGACGAGACACCAAAGGAGAATGAGAAGAAGAAAAATATTGGAGTTGCTCTCAAATCCACAAAAGATGAGAGTAATTCGAATAACGATGACGATGACGAGGAAATGGCATTGTTTGCCAAACGGTTCAGAAAAATGATGAGACCTTATCGAGGAAGAAAATTCAAACGAAATGAAGGCCTCAAAAATGAATCGAAAGAGAATGACTCAATCATTTGCTACGAATGCAAAAAGCCAGGGCATGTCAAATATGATTGCCCACAATTGAAGAAAAAGGGTCAATCAAAGAATAAGCACAAGGCTCATGTGGCTACATGGAGCGATGAAGAAAGTTCCGATGAAGAGGAACAAGAAGTAGCTAACTTGTGCTTGATGGCATTTGGGGAAGATTCTAAGGTAACCTCTAACTCATCCGATTTTGATGATTTATCCTATGATGAGTTATTAGAGGAATATATGGGTTGGCTTCGGATTATGAGAAATTATTTTTAAAATATAAAATGATGTTTCAAAATTGAAAATGAAAACAAACTCATATCCAAAACCAACAACGATCTTGAAAGTAAAATCAAAGATTTGCAAATCAAACTAGAAGAGTTTGAAAAGAAAATTTAGATTTGCAAAATTTACTTTCAAAGATCAATGATGATCATCAAAAGAAAATTGATGATCTTAAACTTCTTTTGATAAAGTTGGAACAAAACATTTTGAAAAAAGTGGAAATTCAAAATCCAACTTTGTTAGAAAAAGTTTTAGAAACTACAATCATAGAGGTCCCCAAAGAACCTCTAATGGAAAAATCGTTAGAAGTATGTGGGTTCCTAAAGAACTCATTACTACTAAAGATAAAATATCCTACACAAATGGATACCTAAGGGGACTAGGATTTTGGAAACTAATGAATATGGACCCAAAAGAATTTGGGTACCAAAAATCAAAATCATCTATGTTTGTAGGGAAAGGAGCATTGCTACAAGGCATGGGAAACAAATTCAAGTTCATGGTACCTTGATAGTGATGCTCAAGACACATGACCGGAGACAAAAGCCGGTTTATTGAGCTTAACGCCAAAAATGGAGGAGAAGTGACTTTTGGAGACAATTCAAAAGGTCACATTGAAGGTATTGGTACAATAGGTAATACCTCTTCCATACAATTAAAAATGTTTTATATGTGAATGGATTAAAGCATAATCTATTGAGTATTAGTCAATTATGCGATAAAGGATTCAATGTCTTATTTGAAATTAATGGTTGTAAAGTCATGACATTGCATCTAATCGGATTATGCTTGTTGGTCATAGAATAGGAAACATATACATGGTGCATTTAGATTCTTTTGATATGACTAATTTATGCCTAGTTGCTAAGGATGAACATGATAGTTGGTTATGGCATAGGAGACTAGGACATGCTAGTATGAGTGTTTTGCAACGGTTAATTCAAGGAGACCTAGTAAGAGGGTTGCCTAAGCTTAAATTTGATAATGATAAAATCTGTGATGCTTGTGCTAAAGGAAAACAAAAGCGAGTTTCTTTAAATCCATTAATGATGTATCAACTAGTAGAGTTTTACAATTGATCCATTTAGATCTTTTTGGGCCAACTAGAACTACTAGCTTGGGTGGAAAACAATATGCATTTGTCTTGGTAGATGACTATTCTAGATATACTTGGGTTCTATTTTTAAATACTAAAGATGAAGCATTAGAACAATTCATCACGTTTTCAAAAGTAATCCAAAATGAAAAAGGTTACTCTATAACTAGTGTTAGGAGTGATCATGGAACTGAATTTGAAAATCTTGGATTTATTGAATTTTGTAACTCTAACGGTATTAGCCATAATTTTTCAGCACCTAGAACCCCTCAACAAAATGGAGTTGTTGAGAGGAAAAATTGAACTTTAGAAGAAATGGCTAGAACCATGCTTTGTGAAAATAATTTGCCAAAATATTTTTGGGCGGAAGCCACAAATACCTCTTGTTATGTTGTAAATCGAGTAAAGATTAGGCCAATTTTAAAGAAAACTCCATATGAAATTTTCAAAAATAAAAATCCTAACATTAGTTATTTTCATCCTTTTGGATGTAAATGTTTTGTTTTAAACAATGGTAAAGAAAACCTTGGCAAATTTGATGCTAAAAGTGATGAAGGAATTTTTCTGGGTTATTCCTTAAATTCTAAAGCCTATCGTGTATTTAATAAAAGAACTTTAGTTGTAGAAGAGTCTATACATGTTGTTTTCGATGATAATCCCCTTCCGAGGAAGGATTCTTGTGTGAATGATGATGTAGGTATTATAAATACAAATGACGTTGGAGAACCATCATCAAAGGAAGAAACGAAAAATGAGGAAACTTATGATCCTCTTGAGAATCCAACCATTGAAGAAAGGGAAGTATCTTATCCAAGAGAGTACAACTATGTTAAGGATGGTGAAATTATAGGTGATCCATCAAAAGGGGTAACAACTCGATCTTCTCTTAGAAATATTTGTAATTATGTTGCATTTATCTCATGCATAGAGCCTAAGAATATTAAAGAAGCATTAAATGATGAACATTGGATTATGGCTATGCAAGAAGAGTTAAATCAATTTGAGAGAAGTAAAGTATGGACATTAGTTGAAAGGCCTAGTAATAAATATACTGTAGGTACTAGATGGGTATTTAGGAATAAGCTTGATGAGAGTGGTAATATAGTGAGAAACAAGGCTAGACTTGTTGCTCAAGGGTATACTCAAGAAGAGGGCATAGACTATGATGAAACATACGCTCCTATAGCTAGAATGAAAGCAATTAGAATGTTATTAGCATTTGCATGTTTCAATGAATTTAAATTATATCAAATGGATGTTAAAAGTGCATTTTTAAATGGTTTTATAAAAGAAGAAGTGTATGTGGAACAACCTCCAGGTTTTGAAGATTCAAATTTTCCGGATCATGTTTTAAAATTGACAAAAGCTCTTTATGGTTTAAAGCAAGCTCCTAGAGCTTGGTATGAAAGATTGTCAAATTTTTTAATTGAAAAAGGTTTTTCAAAAGGGAAGATTGACACTACATTGTTTTTGAAGCATAAAGGTAAAGATTTATTAGTAGTTCAAATTTATGTTGATGATATAATATTTGGTTCTACTAATGATGTTTTTTGCCAAGAATTTTCTAAGCTAATGAAAAGTGAGTTTGGGATGAGCATGATGGGGGAGCTCTCATTTTTCTTGGGACTCCAAATCAAGCAAAGAAAAGATGGCATCTTCATCAATCAAGCTAAGTACGTCAAAGATATGCTCAAGAAGTTTGGACTGGAAAATGGGAAACCTCATGACACTCCAATGAGCTCTTCAACAAAGCTTGACTTAGATGAAGGAGGTAAATGTGTAGATGTTAAATTATATAGGTCAATGATTGGATCTCTACTTTATCTAACTGCAAGTAGACCGGATATTATGTTTAGTGTTTGCTTATGTGCTAGATTTCAATCATGTCCTAAGGAATCACATTTACTAGCTGTTAAGAGAATCTTTAGATGCCTTAAAGACACTCCTAATTTAGGACTTTTGGTATCCTAGAGACTCTAGCTTTAGCTTGCATGCTTTTTCTGATGCGGATTATGGAGGATGCAAATTAGATAGGAAAAGCACCTCCGATACTTGCCAATTCCTTGGAAATATGCTAATTTCTTGGTTTTCAAATAAACAAAATTGTGTTGCATTATCTACCACTGAAGCCGAATACATTTCAGCTGGTAGTTGTTGTGCACAAGTTTTATGGATGAAACAACAACTTTTTGATTATGGAATTGAAGTAGGTACCATTCCTATCAAGTGTGACAATACTAGTGCTATTTGTCTCACTAAAAAATCCCATCCAACACTCTAGAACTAAGCACATTGAAATAAGACATCACTTCATTAGAGACCATGTCACTAAGGAAGATGTAGTTCTAAAATTTGTTGATACTTTGCACCAATTAGCAGATATCTTTACAAAACCTTTAGACAAGGAACGATTTTGGACACTTAGGAGAGAATTAGGTTTGACCAATCTATCTTCACTGAGTGTTTAAAATAATTTTAGCACTTTTAATAATAAATGAAAAATGCTTATAATAGTAATTTTTGATTGCATTCATTGCTATTAGTTAGGGGGAGTTTATGATTCTTGATGAAAAATTAATTTTATGTTCAAATATTGTTTAAAGATTAATTGAATTGTTTGAACATGATTAATTTTCAATATATGAGTTGCCAATACCACTAGAGGAAATTAATTTAGCATTTTGGATGTTTAAAATCGGATTTTAGCATTTTGGTGCAGAGGGAATCGATCCCCCCTTGAGGGAACCGATTCCCCCTTTGAAGGGGAACCGATTCCCCCCACATCGATACCCCCTAGGGTTCTGGTTTTAACAGGGGCAGAACCCAATATTTGCTCAAACCCTCTCTTATTCCTTCATGCCATTTCTTCCCTCTACCCTCTCAAATCTCCATTCTTGCCTCAAATCAACGTTTTCAATCGGAATTCACTTCAAATATCATCCTCTAAACATGTTGGAATCATCAAAAACGTGCAAACTTCATCTAATCTCACTCAAATCCGAAATCATTCAAGGTATTTTTCCAAAACTTCTTTTTATCAATTTATGAACATAGAACTAGTTTTAATTAGTTCTAGGTTGAATTTTTGATCGGGCATTGATTATTTAGTGATTAGAAACTAGATATTACAACTAATTTCATCAAAAACACAAGATTTTTTTCTAAATTTTCGAAATAAAAAAAGGATTAATTTTTAAATTATTGTGTTTTGATTAAATTATGTTGTTATTATGAAAACTATACATATATTGTTTCTCAAAACCATATTTTTCAAAAGTTTTTCAAAAACTTTGCCCATTAGGATTGATTTAGAGAACCTTGAAATATTGAGGACTCAATTGAGTTTTGGGATTGATTGAATTGCATACATGTGTTTTCTAAATTGCAGGTTATCAATTCTATTCCGATTTCCTAAACCATGTCCAATCCTAAACGTGCTAGGTCTTCATCTAGTCGTTCACACCGCTAACCAAATCCACCTCCAAATCCTCCTCCTATTCCAATTTCTAATCCTAATCCCATTGATCCTAATTTTACTATCCAAAATTCGTGTTTCAATCATCCTGGTCCTAGAAATCATCGTTTTTGGTATTATCAATATTTCGACTCTTACAAAATCCGGGAAGAATGTATTCCTTCTTGTCAAGCTATGTTAGCTATCAATTTTAAATATCTTCCTCTTTTACAAGAGTGGAAATTTGATAAACTCTTTGACCTTGAACCCATCGTTTACCATCAACTTGTTCGTATTTTCTATTCTAATGCCGTTTGTGTTAAAAACCAAACTGAAACCGAAACCATAGGAATTCATTCCTACCTTCTAGGACAATTCTTATATATTGACTCGACTTACATAGCCAATACATTCAGATTAGATAATGATGGTATTTCAAATGAAAAACAGGTTTTAGGATCTCGATATAAAAGAAGGGATAGTGCAAGTGTCCTAGACCTTCATGAACGTTTTATTCATTTAATGATTTCTTGGTGGTTTCGACCATCCGGAGGTCGTTATTCTACTCTTAGAGCCTTAGATCTTTGGTGGTTACATTGTTTCGAAAACAATATTAAAACAACCTACCTCAGATTATTTTTGTTGAAATTGTTGAAACAGTAAATCTTGTTCCTAACAAAAAAACTCTGTTCATCTATTGTTTACGGTTGCATTTTGAGTAATATGTTTTCCAAAGCTGGGCTTAGAGTCGGTCTAGATGTCGTTTTTCCCCTTAAGAAACAAATTAACCTTCTTTCCTTAACGAGAGCGGGATGGATTAAGGATAAGGAAACCGGTGAATGGGTTCGATCTTCTGCAAATACTCCGGGAGCTAGTTCTTCACAAGCTCCACCCGAAGCTGACGAAGATCTCGAGCTTGAGCAATTAATGCGAGACATCGATGAAGCCGAAGATGAGCATGAGCAGCCCGAGGAGCAGCCCGAAGAGCAAGCACAACAAACGCATCCAATACCTCCATATTTCCAATCCTTTATGGAGACATTCGATTTTCGATACGCTACTATGGATTCGCGCTTTACTTCTATAGAGTCCCATTTATCCACAATGGGAGCTCAACAATTAGAAATTCTTCGGGAAATGCGTGCAAATAATGAAGCAACCAACGCACGTATTAATGACCTCACTAACGAAATGGACGATATGCGAGCTCGTTTTCCTCCTCCTGATTCGGATATGTGATTCAATGTTTTGCTTTGAACTCCAAACTTGTTGTTTTAACATTTTGAATATTTTGGAATGTTTGAATTTGTGGATTGATTGACTTTGAATTTGTTTGGATTTATGAATGGTTAGAAATTATCTATTTGGTGTGATTAAATTTATTCATTATTGCCTCATTTACTTCATGATTAGATATATGACCAATTTTTCCATTTCACATTAATTATGAATATTGATTATGAAACTAATGGCTAACGGTTCTCTTGCTTGTGATCTTAGCAGCTTATATTATATATAATCAATTGGCTAAATGATTTCAAACCCTTGTTTAAATTCTTTAAAATGTCTTTTTGATTTAACAAAAAAGGGGAGAAGTGTTAAAGTGTTTTTAAATGATAAATGGAAGAAGTGTTAAAGTAAGGGGGAGTAATTTCAAAACTTGATTTCAAAATCTTAAAATTACTAAAATGTTTTGTTATATCAAAAAGGGGGAGATTGTTGAAAACATTTTGATATTTCGATATAACAAATTAAGTTAAATGAATTTTAAGATTTTCCAAATGATTTTCTAAGTATATTCGATAGAATTATTCGAATATCAAAACATTACTCCAAATCTTTCAAAGATCATTTTTAATCCTTACTCAAAGTGTAAAATTAAGTTTTAATCTTAAAACAATTTCAAAATAATTTTTACAAAGTATTTCGAACCATTTCAAAGCCAAAAATTCCAGATTGCTCAGAGGGAACCGATTCCCCCCTAAGGGGGTACCGATTCCCCCTGAATGGTTTGGCTCCGAGAATTCCAGTATGCTCGGAGGGAACCGATTCCCCCCCAGGGGGTACCGATTCCCCCCTTGATTTTACAAAATTTGAATTTTACTTAAACCGTTTTATTAAGGGGGTACCGATTGTTTTCAAAAAACTGTTTTATTAATTGTCTAATCATTAACGTTCAAAGTGATTCAAGGTTTAAGCAAGCTTAGAAGCCATTGATCAATAACAATAAACATCAAGCAATTAGAATCAAGAGAGAATCAAAGAGAAAGCATCAAACCTCAAGTTTAAGCATTTCAAGCCTATTTTTCATTCAATATTCATTTTGCTTTCAAGAACACTTATTGTGCTCAATTGTATTTATTCTTGAGTGTTCTTTCTTTGTTCTAGAATTGTGCAAACATATTTGCCTTGTGAGGTTTTTCTTGTAAGTTTGCAAATTTGTATTTCTCTTTGAGAAAAGAGTGTTCTCAAGAATTGGGGTATATTCTTGAGGGAGTTGTAAGGTTATCTCTTTGGCCTCAAAAGAAAGAACAAATTAGTGAATTTGTTGGAAAATCCTTAGTGTGGGTAGCTAAGGTAGTGGACGTAGACTTTGGTTGATAAAGTCAAACCACTCTAAATCGCTGTGCAATTTCTTTCAATTTTCTGCAAAAGCTTCCACCAAATTTTTAATTGCCAATTCACCCCCCTCTTGGCCAATTCCGTCAATCGATTAACTCAACAGTCCGCCCAGTGTCATATGGTAGAATAGCCATTAAGTCTTCATCCGGAAACTTAGCTCTGAACTCAATGATTGGTTACGCCGTCAAGGCACCAACTGAGAACCCTAAAGGAGTTTCATTTCGCCACAATGTTCATTTAATAGACTAGTGTATATAGAATTTAAATCAAAGCAATTCAGACATATAGAATCAGAGTATCAAAATATAAATATGCACATGTCAACTAAGAAATATCAAAATATCATAAAGATGTCATACTGATTCGTTTGTCTGAACTATATTTCAAAATATAGGATGTTTTTCCTGGCTATTTACTCCTCTGTTAACTTCCCTTTACCTACGTGTGAAATAATCACGCGCTAAATTTTTTACTTAGTGACGCTAAATTTTTTAATTAGTGAGGTAACATAATAAAATAAATAAAGCTTTTAACATATAGAACATGTGATATCATATAAAAAATATTATTAAAATTTAACATGTATAAATCCAATTGCGATCAATAAAATTATTTGTATATACTGTCAGTTTGCACTTTCGGTGCCAGTAACAGTAATGTACACGTACTGTAAAACACAACATCATTGTACCAGTAATCCGATACGGATTTCACAATGTCACAACATCGTGAACCCACGGTGCACATATAGTGCCAGTATAAGTAATCAGTAATCACTCCACCTCATGGCATGCTATTTGTACCACTAACTCTCAATCTCATACAATGGGCGTAATTCAAAATCATATATTGTTTTTCATATAAACATTTATATAATCGAATATAAATAAAAATCTCATAAAAATCAGTATTGGGCAGTTCATACCCAAAATATTCACATTCTATAAACATAAAATATCGTACAACATAATTTGGATAATTCGTACCCAAAATCATATAAAAAATCATTTAAAAACTCAGTAAAAAATCATAACATAATACAAATAATTTTATTCAAAAACATTGAGGTTGGCTCATCTCAAGCCATCCTCCAATCGTGTATAAAATAAGTTGCACTCACTTGTTGTCTCAATGCACTTTAATCACTATCTTCCTTGCACCCTCGAACTTAACCATTTTCTTTTGGTTTGATTTGTTTTTGTTTTCGATCACGATCTTCATATCATCAATTTCCTAACATAAACAATTTCGAATACGAATTAGTACTTTAACTAATAATATAATATTCGTTTATAATCAAACAACTTTAAAAAAATCGACACATATTCGAAACTAATTTCTCTCCCTTAATCTTGTTTTTGTTTTCGATCACGATCTTCATATCATCAATTTCCTAACATAAACAATTTCGAATACGAATCAGTACTTTAACTAATAATATAATATTCATTTATAATCAAACAACTTTAATAAAAAATCGACACATATTCGAAACTAATTTCTCTCCCTTAATCTTGTGAAACTTTCCACCTTAATCCAAATTCAATATTCCCATATTTTAACTAAAATTTCCAGCATTGCATCCAAATTTTCCAAAGGTTGCATCTAAATTCTTTAAATTTCCTAAACTTTGTAAAATGCCCCTAACAACTTCACCATCTCACCACCAACTTCCTTCATCTTATAATTGAGTTCCTAGACTTTTAAACTCTTCCAAATCATCCAATTTACTGTTCTGATATTAAATTTCAGCATAGGACCTTAACTTTTCAATAATTGCACATTAACCCATTAAGTTTCCATACTATGCGAAAACGTCCCTCAAGGTCTAACAAAATTCCAAATTGGAAATTTTTACAAAATTTTCTCCCTTGGCTGAAACTTTGCAATAATTTCCATAATGATCTCCATTTTGATTCAATCACAATTTAAGTCGTATTACAGCATTTCTAATCAATTCCAATCAAATTCAAAGCAAAACAAATCAAAATCAACCAAGTTCCTAACTTATCCATCAATGGCCAAATAACCAAACCAATCCCTTCAACAATTTTTATTCAACTTTCATGCTTAATTATAACTCTAAAACACTCCTAATATCAAAATCAAACTTAATTTCATCAAATTCCTAACTCCCCTTCATCCACCAAAATCACAACTTTCACCATTCAAGCATGAAACCAAGAAATAATTACACCAAATTGTAGAGAATTTAATGGGGATTATTTTTATATTTCATACTTTTGTCCAAAATCTAATTAAAATGGACCAAAATTGAAGAAAAAGCACACTTACCCTGTCTATTGCACTACATCTCAATTTAACCGCTGTAAAAAGCTCATTTAAATGATAGTGATTCCACAGTATCCTTTAACTATGTTGCATATGCTTATGTACATATTACACTGAAATTTGGTTTGTGTAACTTGAAGGCTATTGCTGGGGAAGCTGGTGTACCTTTCTTCTATAGAGCAGGGTCTGAATTTGAGGAAATGTAAGCGCCCTCTCATTTCATCTTTGCATAGACACCCACTTCTATAGATTTCATGTGCTTATTATAACTATATGGTTGGTTCTGGGAATTATGTGGTGTTATAGATTTCTTTTCTGACATTCTCCATCTCTATGGCAGGTTTGTCGGTGTAGGTGCTCGGCGTGTGAGATCTCTTTTTCAATCATCTAAGAAAAAGGTTGATGTTCATTATTATTGGGTTGTGGGGATAATTTTGATTGCTTGATCCATTTGCCGTCATACCTTCTAATCATGCCATTCAACAAATGTTTTCATATTTTATAGGCCCCTTGCATCATTTTCATTGATGATATAGATGCTGTTGGATCTACATGAAAACAATGGGAAGGCCATACCAGAAAAACACTGCATCAGCTGCTTGTCGAAATGGATGATTTTGAAGAGAATGAGGTATGTTAAAACAAGTTTGTTATATCAATAATTCCTTTTTACCTTTTGAATTTGCTTAACCTCTATCTTTCTCACAGGGAATAATTTTGATGGCTGCAACAAATCTACCTGACATTCTTGATCCTGCTTTGACAAGACCTGGTAGATTTGAAAGGCATGTAAGTGCTCCAATTGTTATTGTTTTGTTTAGTCTTGGGTGTTTGGAAATATATGGTCAAAGTTGTCCTTAGAGGAATCAATGGTGACAGATAGAGTTGTTCATTAAGGCTTAATCACAATACCAGAACACCCCGCCTGGTGGCATGCCATTGAAGTTATTGGCTCGTTGACATAACTTGTGCTTCTTTGTGGTTGCTTAAATCACTTAAGTAAGCAAAATTCGCAAGGGAATATGTAATTTTGGCTGTGGACTATTGTTAGTCTTTAAGATATTTGCTTTTTCCATGTTCTGTTCTCTTTAGAGAGAAGACTCGTACATCCGGGCTTTAGATTGTTGTCCCTAATCCAGATGTAAGAGGTCGTCAAGAGATTTTGGAACTCTACCTACTGGATAAACCTGTCTGATGACGTAGATGTCAAAGCAATCGTGGTACTCCTGGATTCAATGGAGCAGGTGGTGACCTTTTCAGCATAAACTGAAAAATGTTTCCTGGTTTCTGTGAATAAATTTTTACAATTCCTTTTTAACCTTTTTCTATTCCTCTGTCAATCAGATCTAGCAAACTTAGTGAATATTGCTGCAGTTGAAGGTGCAAATAAACTGACTGCTCACAGTTGGAGCATGCTAAAGATAGGATACTCATGGGTACTGAACGTAAACAATGTTTCAATCGGAAGAGTCAAAGAAGGTATTGACATTTTCTTAGTATTGCTTTGGGCAGGGGAGAAGGTAGAATTGTGTTTAGAGGGTCCAAAATTGAGTTATTAGTTATTTGTTTTCGGTGGGTGGGGGGGGGGGGGGGAGGGGGCAAAGTGCAAGTTTATCATTGTAGTAAATTATAATTTTACAATTTTCAAAGGGACTAAAGAGAAATCGTACCATTTTACGGGGGACCAAAGCTCCTTCCAGCCCCCCTGGCTTTGGGTGTAGAATTCAGGTTGTGGTTGGTTGTATGAAGTGAATCATCAACTCTATCTGATAAGTGCAAACAAAGATGTAAAATGTAAGGGAGAACATTCGGTTTTTTGGTCCCTTTTTTTGTTGAACCGACCATAATCTAAACTAAACAACCAGGCCAAGTTAGACAGCTTAAACCGACTGAACCAAACTGACTTAAAGTTGGTCGGTTAACCTACTTAATTTTTTAATATAAATATATTTAAATTATCAATTATATAATATATATTCATTATATATTATAAATATATTAAAACAATTTTAAAAAATAATGTATACGTTGGTTAATTTGGTCGGTTTAGTTATGAAATTTCGTGACCAAAAAACCGACTAAACCAAATTACTTGATTAAACCTAAACCTTTTGGCTTGGTTTTGTCGGTTTTTCTGGTTAAAACCAAGAATTGCTCTCCCCTAGTAAAAGTACCCGATGCAATTCCCTGTCAGTTGTTTACCAAAGTTTTTTTTTTTGCTGTAACTAGGCTGTATTTTTTGTTCCTATTCATGCACTGTGTCAATGTACAAGTTATTTCCTTGGGTTTTCAAGATAAACTTTTTGTTTACCAAGCTGGATCATCCTTATTTGCTGACATTGTTAACCATAACTTCAGCTCACTGCTTATCATGAGAGTGGCCATGCAATTGTTGCTTTCAATACTGAAGGTGCACTTCCAATCCACAAGGCTACAATCATGCCCCGCGGTTCAGCTCTGGGAATGGTTACCCAGCTTCCATCAACTGATGAGACGTCAATCAGTAAGAAACAATTATTAGCTCGTCTTGATGTTTGTATGGGAGGAAGAGTTGCGGAAGAACTCATCTTCGGTCAGGACCATATCACGACCGGTGCAAGTAGTGATCTGCATACAGCAACAGAGCTTGCTCAATATATGGTAAGTTTTAAAGTGTTTTTCTTAATACATAATTCTCCAGTTCTGTATTTGTTTTTTGAGTTCATAGCAAAACAAGAAAGCTAGGTCAGTATCTTATGGTTTTCGCATACAATGCCAAGTATCGAGTTGATGGATGAGTGATGCAATTGGACCGGTTAATATTAAAGAGCGACCAAGTTCAGAAATGCAATCTCGAATCGATGCTGAAGTATGTTTCTGCAAAGTATAGTTGGGATTAGCAAAGATTGTGTTTTCAGTCTTGATTTGTTTTAATTTTGTTATGAGGTTGTAAAGCTTCTAAGAGAAGCATATGATCGTGTGAAAGCCCTGTTAAAGGTATGTTCATGAAACCCCTTTTTCAGTAATATGGGCATCATGTGTGTGTTTAATTTCTGGGGTGAAGTACACAACTGGTCACTGAAATGAACTTTTAGTCGTTGAAGTTTCAAAAGTTATAAAATGGTCATTGAACTTTTTCAGCAAGAGAAAGGCATTGCACAAATTAGCCGATGCGCTTTTGGAGTACGAAACACTACGCAGAAGAAATAAAGTGCATTCTCCTCCCACATCGAGGACCTTCTCCGGAACAACAAGAACAACAGGAAGAGGGTGAGCTAGTATTGGCTTGAGCTATATATAACTCGGTATCCGTAACCTGCAATCAAACTCGACTGTAGGGGAAGCTATGTACAGTGTATTTTAAGCAGCAGAGGTTATTTATTTACATAATTCCTTGCAATTCTTTCCCCTTCACTGATCATAAGATGCGTTATGGTAACTGTGGTTAAGACACAGGAGGCACCATGCCATGCCGGCCATCCAGTGATATCCCACCCTGAAATGTACCATTTGTGAAAGAGAAAATCGCCTCAGTGACCAAAAAAAAGTTATAATATACGATTTTAACCAACTTTTTTTGGATTTGCCAAAATGACCAACAAAATCGCAACGCGAAATAAAAATCGCAACGCGATCCCCAGAATCGCAAATCAGTTTCCAAAATCGCAACGCGATTCTTGAAAATCGCAATGCGATAGTACAAATTCGCATTGCGATTTTCCAAAATCGCAACGCGAATATGAAAATCGCAACGTGAACACATAAATCGCAACGCGTATCCGTAAATCGCAACGTGTATCCGTATATCGCAACGCGTATCCGTAAATCGCAATGCGTATCCGTATATCGCAACGCGTATCCGTAAATCGCAACGATAATCCGTAAATCGCAACGAGAATCTGTAAATCGCAACGATAATCCGTAAATCGCAACGAGAATCTGTAAATCGCAACGATAATCCGTAAATCGCAACGAGAATCTGTAAATCGCAACGATAATCCGTAAATCGCAACGAGAATCTGTAAATCACAACACTGAAATTTTGGGTATATAACACTGAAATCATAAACTAAATCCCTAAATCGCAACTCATTCCATCTCCATCTATCACTCTCTCCGGCGACATCCGTTCCTATATCCAACGACATCCTTCCCAATCTGGCAACAGGTTTTAGTTTCGCAGCTCGTCTGTTTAGTAAATTAATTTACAACCATGAAATCATCTAATGTTGATCATGTTTGGATAGATTTGTGTTTTGGAGGGTCATGGGATAATGTTCATGGTGTTTTACATATATGCCTTTACCCATGAATCTTCAACTAAAATTGTCTTTACAAAGTTAACTTATGAAACTCTAATGCTACGTGTTTCAAATAAATTGAATTTAGAGCCCCTAAGTGGATTTAGGCTATCTTATCAGAGAAATGGTAAAGTTTATTTGTTAACCGACAATGAAGATGTTGAACGATTCATTGCTTACATTAGTGTTTCACAAGATGATGTTACATTGTATGTTGTTGAACCTAGAAGTAGTATTGTTGGGTCAGTAGCGGGTAGTAATCAACTAAGTTTTTCTCAAAACCCACAACCTTTCTCTAATCCAAATCCCAATCAACTTTCAGCACCAAATTCCGGTTTTCGTATTGACCAGTTAGACGATGATGAGCCAACAGAAAAAATTGTGAGTACTAGTCAGTATTCGAATTTGGTCTTGGTCAATATCCGGACTTTGATATTGGTCAATACACGGATTTTGATGATGTTTCAGAAGAAGAAACAGACCCTGCGTGTAATGATTTTGATATTGGTCAATACCCGAATTTTGATGATGAAACAGCCGTTGCCGAAGAATGTATTGTTGATGATAATGAGGAGGAAGTTACGACTGTGAATGAACATGTTGAACATCCATTCTGTAATTCATATAATCCTGAAGAAGAAAAAGAAGAAGAAAAAATCCCCGAAGAAAAGAAAATGCCACGGGCGTATAACGGAATATGCCAGAATTACTTCAGATACCGGAAGAAGAGTTGGTAAAGAAAGCAGTTGATTGTTACACAAAAGTTATTCGTATCAAGAAGATGATTGTTTGATACAAGGAAGACTTGAAGATAGCTTTGTATACGAAATGTGTGGAAGATGGCTATCAACTAAAAGTTAACAAATCAAGCAAAGATCATTTCGAAACAAGGTGTATGATTGACAAAAACTGTATGTGGCGAATGATTGCAAAGAGAATAAAAGATTGCGAAATGTTTCAAGTTAGGACTTTTATTGATAAACATACATGTTCAAGAACCCAAGTTTTTCCTCACCATAGACAGGCAAACAAAAAGGTGTTGGGTGGTTTTTCTGGCTGAGTTAATGTTTTGAATGGCAGGGTATATCGGGGACATGAAATTATGACTGACATGAATGCTCGGTTCAAGATTAGTATATCATATTCTCAAGCTTGGAGAGCCAAATGTTATGCCTTGGAATTGTTGAGGGGTCGCCAGAAGCATCGTTTGCCCAACTGCCGGCTTATTGTCACAATTTAAAGCTGAAAAATCCTGGGTCGGTAACTCATATCAAAACAGATAGGATGGACGCTTTGAGTTGTTGTTTATCGCCATTGGTGCTACGGTTAGTAAATCAATATAATTTTGTTGACTAATTTTGTTAGTTACATGCATTTCACATTTAAATGATTATATTTTGTGTATATTATTTTGTAGATTCGTTCGTTTATTACTTGCATGCGCCTAGTTATTATAGTTGACGGAGCACATTTGAAAGGTCGATACCTTGGAGTAAACTTATTAGCAGTAGCCATGGATGCTAACAATGGGATATTGCCAATAGCTTACGGTTTGGCAAATCTGAAACCTCTGATTCATGGACATGGTTTATGGGGCATCTTAGGGATTGCATAGGTCCTATTAGCATCTGACAATCATATCCGATAGGGCAAACTCAATTGACAACGCTGTTAGAAGGTGTTTCCCAGATGCTTTTCATGGACTTTGTGGTGTTCATTGTATAGAAATCTAAATCAAGGTCTGCTGGTATAAAAAAGCACAAATGGACATACTGGAAGGCTGTAAAGCTTATCGGGAAGTGGATTTCAATAAGCATATAAATTGTTTAAGACGTGTTTTGCCTCAGTGTGCTCAAACACTAGAAGATGTCGGGTTTGAAAGATGGTCAAGAGTACATCAACTTGGAGCAAGATATGGTTTCATGACGTCTAATAGTGCAGAATCAATCAACGCTCTAAGTCGTCATTCCCGGAAATTACCCATTACTATGTTAATGGAGTTTTTTCGAGCCTCTATTCAACAGTGGTACTACAAGAAAAGAAACCATGCAGGTATTATTCTTTGAATTCGTAACTTATCATATTTATATTTTACTAAGTATTGTTTATTTAAATTTACAGGAACATTGGAACATCGTGTTACACCATGGACTGAAAAAAAGATAACGAAACGTGTGTGAAGTCAACGTCATGGAGTTGAACCATGTTCAAACACTTTTTTCAAGTACTGGATAATAACTTAAATGGGCTAGTCGATCTAAATGCAAAGACGTGTGTAGTTGTATGAAATGGCAAACATCTGGTTATCCGTGTGGCCATGTTATAAAAGTTGCTCTTCATTTAAACCAAGATGATTCAAGCGCATACGCTATGGATTGCTACACTACAGAAGTTTATCGAAGACTTATGCCGAGATTGTCTACCCTATTCCACATCCTTCTGAGTGGGACATACCAGATGACTTACAAACAGTTTTGCCACCAGCCATGGACAGAAGGCTACCTGGCCGACCAAAAAGTCACGATCGTATACCGTCTAAGGGTGAAGAGAAGAAGAGATCATGTAGTCGGTGCAAGGAAAGTGGTCATACAAGGTTGACATGTGGATCACCAGTGCCATCAAAATCATCTTTTCCTCTACCAAAATATGGATCCTCATCAAAATCACAATTGGCTTCACCTTTTGGGACTGTTAACTTAGGTGATTTTTAAATGCAAACGTTGTATATGTGGATTTTATGTGAACTTTTAACATTTTCAGTTGAATTAATGACTCAGGCCAACCATTTTGACTTAACCAACTCTTGTTATTCAGTTGTTATCACTATTAGGCATGCATTTGACTATCGCAACACGGAAATTACAATCGCAACGAGAGAATCGCAATGCGAAATGAAAATCCCAACATGAAAATCGCAATGCGGAAATGAAAATCGCAATGCGAAATGAAATCGCAACGAGAGAATCGCAATGCGAAATTAAAACCGCATTGCGATTCTCCCGTTGCGATTTTCATTCCGCATTGCGATTTTCATTTCGCATTGCGATTCTCTCGTTGTGATTTTCATTTCGCATTGCGATTTTCATTTCGCATTGCGATAGTCAATTTTGCCTTCAACATAATGCAGATTGAAATCAACAAAATCAACCATTACATTTCAATCAATTAAACAAGCACAAATAAGAATTATATTCGCATCAATTACACAAATCAACTTTTACAAATCATCTTTTACAAATCAATTAAACAATCAAAAAATAAGCAATAATTCTTATTTCCGATCATCTACTATTGAATCAACTTTTACAAATCAATTAAACAATCAAAAAACAATCAATTAAACTATTGAATCAACTTTTGCAGCCATACATCATTTTCACGCAGTTCACTTCTGAGATTAACCTGCAGAAACCAAACATTTGCTCAAACAACACTTCTACACATCTAAAACCTACAAACAGCAAATTATTGAATTCTAGGTACTTAACCAAACATTTTCAAACCAAAAGTATATAAACTTACCAATTGTTTATGACATTTTTATAACGCGGATGCAGGTAGGCAGCGTCTCGTATATATCGATTTAGCCATATAATGCCGAAACCACAAGCCTACTGCAGCTCTATCTCTATCGGTGGGAGGTAGATACTTGATGCTTCCCGTCGTCAAACGCTCCAACGCCAAGTATACGAGAGGACCACAATCTCCTCTGGCTCCGCTCGTTTGTTGTGGCGCGGTCTCGTCTCTAATAACTGTAATATTGAGCTTCTTTGGCTTCTTGTTTCCAGAACGAGTCCAATATTGATCGCATCCAAGAATTTAGCCAAATGAGAGCTCCATCCCTTAATAACATCTCTTAAATCAGCCAATGATATGTATTTATCATGCTGTCATACACTATTGTCTTAAGGGATGGGAGCTGAAGCTCGACGAGAATCCAATGTTTACGTTCCAAAACAGGGATAAACACCTGCAATCATAAGTAATAATTCATTCATTGCGCACTTATTTCATAAAACCTTTAAACTCAATCTAAAATAAATACTAACCTTATCGACCTCCCACCATGCAGGATAAAGTTTAGCTTGTCCATTGCCCAAATCAAATGATTCATCTCGTGCATTCTTCAAGTGAACGGCGTGAAAAGACGTCGGCATAATTGTATATCGTATATTTTTTTTTTCTTAAGTTTTCTTATTATTAGAAGACGTGTCACCCACGCATCGATATGCTGTTTTACAAAAAAAGACATATATTAGTGACTTACATAAATTTAAAAAAAAATTAATCAAATTGAAATATAAGAAAAATATAAGACTTACCCCCCCATCGAAATAGCCATTTTCTTCGACCCCTAATAATACGCCCCACCAAGACCGATCAAGCAACAAATAGATATCATCGGTGAGCTTGCATATGTCAGTGAAACACCCCTGGCTCTGCTCATGTAGATAAAAATCAACAGCGGTCTTAGCCCAAAGGGTGTTATCCAGAATTGTGTCCGGTAGTTGATCCCTCTCCTCTTCAGATACCGGTATGGTACTGGCCGGTAACTCATACGAGAGCCAACTTGAATCCATCATGTCCGGCACGTCAGAGGGTTTCTCAAGAAGCCTACATATGACGCCATGTGAATCGGGCTCTTGAATGGTGGGAGGGACCTCTTCAATGATGACAGTGGCCTCTTGAACGGTGGGAGGGGACTCTCGAGGAATGATAGGGGGGGCCTCTTCAACGATAGGAGTGGACTCTTGAGGGATGACAGGCGAGTCGGGCTTCTTCTTGCGGTGTCTTCGCACTATTGGGGTGTACGGAGACTTAATAGCACGTGCACGCTGTCTGATGCGTGAACTCCGTCGTGCAAGCATAACCCGACGTAAAGCATCCACTCTATCGGGCCGCTAAATAATTAAATACAAAAATCAGTAAATAAACAGACATGATATTTAAACAGTGAAAACAAAGACAAATATGTTTCAAACTTGTATTGTATTCACCCAAGTCATTATTCTATCATAGTTCACAAAATGCATCAGATAACAAAGAAAATATGTTTCAAACTAATACCCTGAAGTTAGTATTTGTCTTTGTTTTGTCTATTGGTTGAAGTAATGCAATCCATTCAAGTTTCAATTTGCAGAAGAAGAAATAGTTTACTTTCGCAACACGAAACTTAAAATCGCAACGCGAAACCAAAATCGCAACGCGAAATGAAAATCGCAACGACAGAATCGCAATGCGAAATGAAAATCGCAACGAAAGAATCGCAACGCGAAATGAAAATCGCAATGCGATTTTGGTTTCGCGTTGCGATCTTGTCGTTGCGATTTTGGTTTCGCGTTGCGATTCTGTCGTTGCGATTTTCATTTCGCGTTGCGATTTTGGTTTCGCGTTGCGATTTTAAGTTTCGTGTTGCGAAAGTAAACTATTTCTTCTTCTGCAAATTGAAACTTGAATGGATTGCATTACTTCAACCAAAGACAAAACAAAGACAAATACTATTTCACAGTGTTAAAGAATACACAGTTTAGCAGAATTGGCAGCAACCGAACAAATTTACTTTCAACCAAAAGACAAACAAAGACAAATACTATTTCACAGTGTTAAAGAATACACAGTTTAGCAGAATTGGCAGCAACCGAACAAATTTACTTTCAACCAAAAGACAAAACAAAGACAAATACTATTTCACAGTGTTAAAGAATACACAGTTTAGCAGAATTGGCAGCAACCGAACAATTTACTTTCAACCAAAAGACAAAACAAAGACAAATACTATTTCACAGTGTTAAAGAATACACAGTTTAGCAGAATGGCAGCAACCGAATAAATTTACTAAGCAATCTAAGTGAAATGGCTAATCTAAGTGAAATTACGAGTAAATATCATTAAGTTAATATGGAAATCTTAAACTTACCTCGTTGCGTAGAGTATGAACCTCATTCTGCAACGATACTATCATCTCACGTAGAGCGGCAACCTCACCACGTAAAGTTGACACCTCCACACGCCATGCACCATCGTTATCGCGTAGAGTACCGATCTCCTCACGCAAGGCATTGACCTCATCACGTAACTCCTTGACTCATCCCGTTGAGGTGGAGGTGGAGAACAGGGAGATAGGAGTCGTGGCATCTTTGCCGGTCGCCTATCATGAGGTGATGGTGGAGAAGAGGCTCGATGATGTGACGGGATAGGTGATGGCTCTCGTTCTAGAGGTGTATAGTCGGGTCGATCGGGTGATGGCTCTAGGTGAGGTGATGGCTCTCGAATTGGAGGAAGTGGATGCTGCTCATCATCCGTGCCATCAAAAAAACTCTGACTAGCTTGCCACCAATCAGTGGCAAGCTCTTCCTCCGTGGGTGTCAGTCTTTGTAATGGAATGTTGGCCTCCTAAAATATAAAAACTCAACAAAGTTAAACGTCTACTATTAATAACTTGTTTATATATTATATGAAAGTATTTGTGTTAACTTACATTATTTATTGTCGCATATGGTATTAAGTCTTCCCAATCCAACAGAGTTTTCCTCTTCCAGGAAATAGCCCTGGGAATATCATTTGACGTTTTTATTGCATATGTACGCATGCTGGGGAAAGCCTCGAATATCCAAATCTACAAACAATATAATAACAAAATTAGTAATTGTTAAATAATTAATTATAATTTTAGAAACATTATATAGAAATTCTTACCTTAAAGGCCCAAACAAAGCCTGACAAAGTGTATTTGGACCCATCGCCCCGCAAACTTTTGCGGTCATCAAAGGCAGACGACAACTTAGTCCAGGTAGCTTTCCATATATACGAACCCCACGGAAACAGATTCCATGCATTCAGGTCCTCTACCAATATTATTAGCTCCCGATGAATAGGTTGTCTGGCCTCTCTGCCTAAAAAGCCGGCATACACAAGTAGTAGAAGGCATACTCGGACAACATCGACGTCATCCATCCGAGTGAAACCAGCTTTCTTATTAAACAATTTCTTCAGGTCGTCGACATGTGGTTCGGCTTCTCCATGACTCATCCGGAAAAAACCCGGGATAACCATGATGGGCGGGCAATATGACGAGTGTACCGGCCTACATCATCGTGTCCGAATCGTAGACCAGTGATTAAGCAGAACTCCTTCCGCCCAAAACAAGTATACGCTGGTGGAAAATGAAACCATATCTCTTCCTCACCACGTTGTATACTGTCGGGTAGATTTGATGTCATGGTCTGAAGCCACAAATGGGTCAAATTAGCATCTCCACCCGGATGTTGTACTCTCAGCCATGGCCCGAAGCAGGTTTCCTCAAACAATTGTCTTTGAGCAGGTGAAAGCTTCGAAGCAATTGTAGTGGCCAGGCTGACTTTATTCTCAAGGTCAATTGAGCCGAAAAAATTTCTACAAAAACAATAAACATACCAAGTTAGATATACCAAAAACTACACTGTGAAGATATACCAAAAACAATAAACATAAAAAGTAGTAGTTTATTCTTGAAACTAAAATTTGCAACACTGTTTTGTCTTTTGGTTGAAATGAAAATCGCAACGAGAGAATCGTAACGCGAAATGAAATCGCAACTAGAGAATCGCAACGCGAAATGAAAATCGCAACGAGAGAATCACAACGCGAAATGAAATCGCAATGCGATTTTGGTTTTGCGTTGCGATTCTCTCGTTGCGATTTTCATTTCGCGTTGCGATTCTCTCGTTGCGATTTTCATTTCTCTCGTTGCGATAGTCATTCTCTCGTTGCGATTTTCATTTATCTCGTTGCGACTCTTCTGCAAATTGAAACTTGAATGGATTGCATTACTTCAACCAAAAGACAGAACAAAGACAAAGACAAATACTAACTTGAAAATCGCAACGAGAGAATAGCAACGCGAAATGAAAATCGCAACAACAGAATCGTAACGCGAAATGAAATCTAAGTGAAATGGTTAATCTATTATTGAAATGACCAGTAAACTTATCATCAGTTTCAATATGAAAAACCTACAATAATGCAAACATTTCAAATAAAAATAATTAAAAAACTAACCTCGGATGTTGATTTTCCATTTCTGAATATTGTGAGGGATTTCTGACCGTGAATGGTTGTGAGGATTTCGCCGAGATGGGGACGGAAATCTTCGGAGATGGGGACGGATTTCTTCGCCGTAGAGAGTGAGAGATGGAGATGGGACTGAGTTGTGATTTTAGGTTTTAGGTTATGAGTTGCGATTACGGGATTTTGTCTTAATATTGGTTTTTGTAATTGAAAATAAAATACGCGTAGCGATTATAATGGCGCTTTAATATCGCGTTGCGATTACGGATACGCGTTGCGATTTTATGTATTATCGTTGCGATTTACGGATACGCGTTGCGATATACGGATACACGTTGCGATTTACGGATACGCGTTGCGATTTATGTGTTCGCGTTGCGATTTTCATATTCGCGTTGCGATTTTGGAAAATCGCAATGCGAATTTGTACTATCGCATTGCGATTTTCAAGAATCGCGTTGCGATTTTGGAAACTGATTTGCGATTCTGGGGATCGCGTTGCGATTTTTATTTCGCGTTGCGATTTTGTTGGTCATTTTGACAAATCTAAAAAAAGTTGGTTAAAATCGTATATTATAACTTTTTTTTTTTGTCAGCGATTTCTCTTTGTGAAATGATGTATTGTTTGATCTTTCGCCCCCGATTCCGGGGCCAAATTTTGGACTGTTTAGGCGTAAACTGACGTTTATGATGAATTTGTCATTTCTTTCGTCACTTTGGTCTTCTACTTTCATTTCGTCAATTACTTTTGTTATACCCTCTGCATCAAATGTACTGTTCCGGAATGACTTTCCTCCTCGACTCAAGGGGTGCGTTTGGTTCACGGAATGTAAAATTACCAATGGGAATAAAAGATTATCAGTGGGAATAAAAGATTACCAGGGAATAGGATTACTGGGAATGTTGTATTTTGTGTTTGGTTGGTTTAACAGGAATGTAAGATTACCGTGTTTGGTTAAAGGAATAAAAGATTATTGGAATGTATATTTGACCAAATTGTCCTTATTATATATTTGTATAATATTACAAATTGTAAAATATTTATATATTTTCTTTAAAAAAATTAAATTCATAATATTTATATAATTTTTTTTACAAAATTACAAATATAAAAAATGTTTAATGAAAGGGCAAAATTTTTTTAACCCCTGAACATCATATTAAATTTTAATTATAGATTTTTTTGTAAATCTAAAATAATTTAAGGATAAATTTGTAATTTAACCTTCGTAGAATTTTTATTATTCAATCGTAGAATTTTTATTATTCAATGACAAAATAAGGATATTTTAAAAAAAAATAAAAATTTAAGGGCATTTTAGTCAAAAACGCCGGTAATGTTACAATACCCTAAAAAATCTACTATTGGTAATAAAACATTACAGGAATGAGATTCCCGACCAACCAAACATGGAAATGTGACAATCCTTGAACCAAACACCCCCTAGGTGTAGTCCCACGGTAAGCAGTTCCGATTCTGCACTCTCACGACGTACCTCCAACCACCTACTGCAGCCCATATTATCCATCGGCCTGACACTGCACTCTCACAATGCACCTCCGACCACCTACTGCACCCTCGTCCATTTTGCCACCAGCATCCTTTGTTGGTCTCTTAGAGCTTGTTTACTTCATATGGCATCGTCGGAATGTTCTCTTGCATGAAAACATGTTGCTTACGGCTTGGTGTATTATCTCCGAGAGTTGGGATCTACAAGGCTCCTTTCTTCAATCTGTTGCTTCTCGACTTCCACATGACACAATTGGTGTGGCTTCCCGTTGGTGTAAACCGCCACATAGTTCTCTTAAGATCAATGTGGATGGCGCTTGTTCTCAGACTCCCACTTCTACTGCATTTGACGTTATTGTTCCTGATGCTAGTGGATTAGTCTTGGAAGGCTCAGCTCGGTATCTTTCTGACCGTGGTGATTCCACTTTATAGCTTTGGCACATGCCCTATCTCTGGGTATCCAGAGCTTGCACGCGATCTACAACCAACACAATGTATGTTGAAAGCGATGCCGTTAATATGTTTCGACAGCTACACTCTGGTTCCATCGACTTCTCTATGGCTAGTTTCCATCTAGTTGAAACTTGGCGCATTTTGGATGCTCATCTGCAAATTCAAATCCGTTATATTTATCGTACCGCAAATGTTGTTGCTAATTGTCTTACTCAGTGGGCTTCTTCCAATCGAAGTACTATGTTTTTCAATTCTGAATGCCCAAATTTTATCACTGATGTTATTCTAAACGATGTTATTTATGATTATTATAAATTCTGTTTTCCTTGAAAAAAGGTAAATAGAAATTTTAGGTGTAATATAATAAGAGATGTTTAAATGAAAAATATTATTAAATATATCACGTCAAATTATAATTTTTCTAGAAAAATAAACTCTATTTTGTTTATATAAATAAAATATTTAAATTTGATTTTTTTAATTTATATTGATGTCAACGTGATATTTTAACCATTAATCATGTTATGATATATGATATTTTAATGATATTACCATTTTAATTATTTACTGTCACGTTAACGTAAGTACCAATCCGAGTTCCAAATTAAATTACTGGCCATAGAACTAACTACCCGAATAATCATATGATTTTAGGTTGCAGACTTCATGGCGTCTCTTGCAGCGAATAAGCTTGACTGGATCACTTTTGCTACACCACCCGCTGAGGTGGTGAGAGTGCTGCATGAGGATGCAGTGCATATCTATACTTTTGTGTTTTCCTAGTATTTCCTTTGTAACAAAAATAAAATATTATCAAAAAGTATAACTTTTTAAGATTAGACGCAACCTAATCGTAACTTTTTAAATTAACCTAAAATGTTATTTTCTTAATATTTTTGATTGAGAATCGAAAATATTACCTTCTTCATAACATTTTAAATTACGCCTAATCTAAAATATTAACATTTTCATTCACGTTCATTTTCACCACTTTTTAACCTTAAATTAAACCGCCTTTTTAAGACTTTAGCGTAAAGATCCTGTCTTCATTTGGTACAATCTTCTTCTCTCCTGAATACACACAGCGCAACAATTGCCAACCCGTTTCATTTTTGGGGTTAATATCAACTAATAAACCTAATTAAAATTAACAAAAACAAAATAGATTCCAGAAATTCGTTGAAGCTTCGTTAACTTTGAGCCAACAAAACTGGCCCATTGGAACCCAGCAAACACTGCAGCAATTATCAGGAATATAGTTCAATAAGAGCAATTTCTATTAAATTTTAACTAGTCCAACCATGAGCTTTTTAAATGAAGATTAATCAAAATAGGTGGGGGGTAATGGACTGCAAACGGATCCAACTATGGCACAACAAAAAATTGCAGTTCCTAAGTTTGGATCAACCTTAAAATAATATCAAAAGCTCAATAACCTGGTGTAGTTAGCAGTCTCCGAATTCTATACTTTTAGCCTTTTCAGCATCCTATGGTTCTCTTGGCAGGCACCATGGGTTAATAATCATCCTTAGCTTGTTTGCTACACTCTACAAACTATCTCCTTCTAGGGCTTTGCAACTCTTTTAACATCTCTTCTTCAGGTTTATGACAAACCATCTTCCACAGGTGCTTTATCCGTTTCGTCAATCACCTGAAGTAGATCCAAAGGGGTGGCTGCAGGGTCTAACTCACGACATCCCATTGGTGCATTCTGAGCTTCTTGGCCTGTAAGCAAGTAATTAGGCACCTGATGGGAAAAGCGAAACATCTCTTCTTTTGGAATCCTCCTCACTTCCTTCGGGTCATAATGCTTCTGGAAAACTGTTCTAAAACCGGAAACTTTAGTTAGAAGGACCACAGAGACTCCATGTTCCTCATTATAATCATCAAGCACTTCCACCATGTCATATTTGTGTCTCACATCATCGGGTGTATGTTCATTCCAATCAGTAGACCAGTTCCTGTAAAGGGCCCAAACATCCCCTTTCCTTGGATATATTCTAATTACTCCACGTGCACCTTTTGTATACTGAACCTTGTGGGAGAAAGAATTTAACGTTTCACTAATTTCATGTCTGCCACATCTGAACTCCCCACATGTTTTGGAGAAACCAGAGCCTATCCAGTCCAGCTCACCAAATTCGCTGTTGCTTCTTGAATTAAGCCAACTAATTTTCATCTTAAAAGGCTTCAAGGAGATCACCTTGTGAATTCGAGCATAGAAACGGGGCATACCATCATCAGCATCGTAAGCAGCCCAGACTTGATCATCTTCAAAAGAACTTTCACTGTGATCCAAGTCAAAATTATGAAAATCAGAATCCGGAACATTTATAGATAATGGTGCAGTCCCTCCTCTATCACATTTATCAGGAGAAGAGGTAGGCAGTGACTGCTTTACTTGGTAATCTTTATTGGCATCACATCCATCTCCGTTTGTAATGCTCCTCTTATTTTCTGTCTCTCTGACCTTCCCTTTAACTTTGTCACCATTTTTGGCTTCAGTTACAGAGCTCCAGTCCTTAAGCTTTTCACGAATCACACCCAGAGCCTTATCCATCAGCATGTTACGAATTTCAAGCATTGATAATTCTCTGTCACTCATGTGCTTGTTATAGTTACCAGAATACCCGTAAGTGCTTCCCATTCCAAAAAGGTTCCTAGATTCAGATGTGTTCCCCAAGCCAGGTCCATTTCCCATGGGTATTTGAGTCGTCATGTTACCTGCATAACCATTAACATAATTGTCATCTTTTCTCTTTTTCAGGAGTCTCTCCGCTTTAAGAGCTTCTTCACGTTCCCTTTTCACTTTCTCTTGAGCCAAACCATCATTTTGAGATCTAGAATAATTTGTTCCATAGTTAAATTGATTATTATTTGCATTATGATGCCCAGAAGCCTGCTGCTGTTGGCTAGACCAATTTGATGACTGGTAAACATTTGGAGGTGGGGCCTTTTCTAAAGCCATAAAGGCCACATGACAATTAGGGCAAAGAAGTGTGTGATTCAAATACACCCTGAGGTATTCATACTGTGTCTTGCATCTATTACAAACAGTCCAAAAGGTTGCAGGCTTTTTATTAGGAGGAAATGAGGTTTGACCTACCCGGCTATTATTGTTCTGAGTCCTACCATTTGGCGCTACATTAGAACTAGAACTATGAGAGCCATTTGTTCTGGGTGGCATTGATGAAACCCCACTTTGTGTATGACACTTCTTTTGGGTTCCCCTGGAATTTATCCTTTGGTTATAAGCTAATCTCTTAGCCTGGTCTGATAACAAGCTCCAGGCCTCCGAAACAAGCTTAAAAGCGCCGTCTGCGCCTACAAACTTGTTTTTGTCAGGGTGAAGCATCAGAGCCAGCTTCCTGTATTGTTTTCTCACCATATCATCATCAGCCGATGGGCTCACACCAAGCACACCATACCAATCAGCTTCCCCACTTACTTTATTCTCGGCAGAAATATACACATCAAGGGTTGTCAACATCTGGGGAATACCATCAAGCCCAGGAAACAAGTTTTGAGCCTTCAAAGCAAATTTTTTAGCTCCAGCATAATTCTTCTCCGTTACTTTCCTTTCAGCAATTTCTTTTGCCCTAAATGCCTCATCTTTGTTGCACTCCATGATTTCAGACCGTCTTCAATATAGCACCTAGGTATTATGAATATAGCACAACTACAAACAAAACCCACAACTTGCAGCTTAAAGCTCTTTCATGGCTTAAGACACAGGTCACAGCTCCAAGTATTTGATGCCTGGACCAAAGACAGAAAAGTTTTCTAAATTAAAATTTACAATGTTTAGAAATAAATGCATTACCAATTGGGTATTATTCCATTTGCGTATAATCTTATACCTTTTCAAAACAAATATTTATTGGCTCTCGAGTTTAGTTGCTTTCTAGAGAAATCAATATTCTTAAACACAGATTGACACTAGAATAAAATCTTAAGAAGAAATAAGTTTCAGTTTAAGCAGAAGCATGTGTGCAGATCCTTGCAAAATTTCAACATCACCCCAAGCACATATCTGATTACCCACAACTATCATAATAGTTTCTCAAATAATATTAATGCCATATCCAGCATTTCTTAAAAAGCTCAAACACATTCCACTTTAAACTCAAACGGCGACGTATAATTTTGCAATACAAATTGAGCTGGAATAATTAATTATATAACTTATAAAACTATCCTTCCAAGAAAATACACCATTGCAATTACTAATCAGTTATCTTTCAAGCCTGTAAACATGAGAGACAAAATTTTATGTGGATTTTAACGGAGTTCATCTTTTTTTAGAAGGAAATGTGACTAGGAACTCAACAAACTTGAGGAAATTGGTACTTAGAAGCAAAAGAGACGGAAGATGTTGAATATGGTTATCTACGAAAGTGGCCAGGCCATACTCAGACCCATACATAGCGAAATATACAACTATCTTCCAAATTCCAAACATTGATGCATATGCAATTTTAGGTATGTTGAACATTCATAAGAACATATTTGTTTTTCTGTTTGTGAACTGTATGCATTGTCAGAAGAACCACAATAACTGATCCACCCAGACACTGCAACAGTGGCTAACGCCTGCTGCAAAAGGCAAGCTGGCTTTCTTAAGATATTACATTCAATACAAGTTGGTTCCATTATAATTTTAGTCCTATTTTATAATAACTAAAATATTAGTTGTTGCTAAAGACTAATACCCCTGATCATTGAGTACTTAAGTTTGAGTCTCATTATATGTAAAACCCAAAAAAAAATGAATATACTAATAAATTATTAAAAAATATCAATGAACCAAATAAGATATCATCACCAGGGATTCAAATCACAGTCGCATTTTCGGTCATGTTGTGTTTACCGCGATTGCGGCCATAGCGGGCACTATTGCGGGTATAGCAGGTATATCGGAAGGAAGCGCTACCGCTATCGCGGTTGCGGACCGCTATTTAAAACCCTGTTCATCACGAATCATGATTCCAAAATATGTTCTAAACAAACCTACCCACAATGAACCCTAAACAAAAACACTAACGAATTGCGATCTCGTAACCGTTCCACAAATCAAAGCAAACCACAAATTAGGTAGCATCAATTAAACATGGTTAACTTTTTCTATCCAGACAAATGTTGTCATAAAAGAGAGCTTTCCACTTTGCAGACCGGATCAAAAGTTTCAGTGTGGTTTAGGGTGAAAACAATTTTGGTAATGAGTCGGTGCAAAGAACATCAACAATTTTCCTTCATAATTCTAATGCAGACTAACCTTGACCAAAAACAACTAGCATTCCAAACGTAGAAAATCCAGAAGTTCCATACATAGCAACAATATGACTAGTACATGTGTGTAAAGCAACACTTCCATGTTTGATGAGATCAAAAGTTTACCAACTTGTTACCAGCGACAATAAGATGCGCATGAGTTTTACACCACACCTCGCATATCATGAAGCTAGCTTACTTTACACGCCATGTCCTCTAAGACAACAAACTCAATTTCTCAATCTTAAGCATATCAACAGTTCTTTTCCTTTTCTAGTTTATGCAACAGCCTAAAAACCCAAAACATTTTTTCCCCAAGATAAAAGGACCAATTCAAAATAACTCCAAATAGTCACGACTAACAACTAGATGAATTAACTTCAAAGGAATAAGTTTAAGTCACATTGAATAACCAAAACTAAGAACTCAACTGCAAGGGAAACTACTAGGACACTGAAGAGTAAATTCAACTTTCCAGATCTCCTGTACCCATGGATCTAAAGCTAAATTATATTCTAACAAAATTTTAAGCGATCAATTTAAAATATTCAAATTCTATCGCCCGGTAAAAATTTGAAAAACCCTAGATTCCACGAACTTTCAAGGAACAGTCAACAAAGATCACAATCCGCTTAAAATTAGTGAAAATTGGAAGTATAAAAAAGAAAACACACCTCTGTTAAGAAAGTCTGTCGAAGAATTTTTTTGAATCTGAGACGAACATCAATAACAGCGTAAAATGACCCAATTGTCAAAAAGCCCTTGAGAACCTGATGGAAATATTTCTGGTTGACACCCCCAAAAAATTAAAATAAATAAATAAGCGAACCAACTTTTCAGTGTTAACCCTAACACAAACAATTCTTTTAATGCAAACTTAACCATGGTTACTTTTTAACCCTTGTAATGGGTTTGTATTTGTGAGATTCTAAAATTAGGTGCAACAATTATGGTAAATATTTACATATATTAGTGTAGAATTAAATTAATTTTCTATTTATTTATTTTTATGAAATTTTTAATATATATATATATATATGATTATTTTAATATAGAAATGTTGAATTAATATAAAATTTTATGTGTATGTCTAATAAAATTAACTTTTATTTTTTTATGTGTTTAAACATTTATTATCAAATAGTTTAGAATTTTTCAAATAAATATTATCTTATAATCACCTCAGATAAATAAAAAAAAATTATAACTTTTTTAATTGTTTTAAATCTATTATTGAATTGGTGTTATGAATTAATAAGATATACGACCCAAATAGTAGAAGACTAGAAGATAGAAAAATTATCTTTTTAAATGATAACAAATATTATTACAAGAGTGTTTTTATATTTTTTATACTTTTACATAAATTTTAAAGAAAATAATTAAAATTTATTATTAGAAAATCAAACACGAAATTGGTAAATTTATATAAATGTATTTTTATTATTGAGCTCGATCGATCAACCGAAAAATCGTCAAGAATGGGTGAATTAGCTTTGATAGAGTTTAGTGGAAATTTGAACAAACAATAGAACTTCGAGCACAAATTAATTTATAATGGTTTGAATTTATCAACCAAAATCTACATCCACTATATTAGCTTTACACCACTAAGGATTTCAACAAATTCACTAATTTGTTCTTATCTTTGAGGATAAGTTTTAACCTTACAATTCTATCTTTTCAATGGCTAAGATAGAACCACTATAGTTTTTCTAAGGCAAAACTAGAATCTCCCTTTTACAATATTTGATTTGGGAAAACAAGAATACCTCACTATGTAGGTGTTTACAAAGATGAGGCTAACAAATGATAAATACAATGATTTTCAATAAGGCTCACAACACTATATACAAGAGAAAATAAAAGAATTGAGAATGAAAACTCTTTTCTATTGATCTTTAAGCTTGGATAGGTGTAGCGATATTTTTCAAATGTCATTTGAGTGTTTTTATAGTGTGGTTGAGTTCTAGTCGTTTATGACCGTTGAGGATGAATTATAGTCATCGGAAGAATTTATTTTCCTCAATTTCTACTTTTCTGCACAATTGTTTCAAAACCACTAGAGGGGGTGATCGGTGTTTCATTATCACCGCAATAAGTGCAAGCATACACAGTTGAAGCAAGTATAATAGAAAGGGATGATATTCTATTACTTTTAATTGAGAAGAAACATACCTCATATTATTTTTTAAGACTACATTTTCTCTCTCAACTGAAGTAAAGAAATATTGGGATTCCTCCGACGAACCTAGCATAAGTGTTTATTCAGATAGATTTAAATCAATGGAAATTTAAACAAATTAATTAGGATTACATAGTCATTAACAAAAAGATAAAAAAAAAAATTATTTACTAATATCGAGACCATGCATTCCAATGAAATTAAATGATTTGTTCTCGATAAATTTAAATAAAATAAATATTTTATTTTCTTTCATTATGATTGATTTTAAGTGTCGTTATTTTCTCATTTTTCTCATTGAAGGGAATTTTTTTATTTTAAATTACCAGAATATGACTTCTAGTTGTGTTAAGACAGTCCTTTGTCAATAATTTAAAATAATCAAATATTTCCTTTAGTTCAATTATGAAGTGATTAAAGCAATGATTCATAAGGATAACGTGCATATTATGTGCATGTACCAACTTAAATTAATAAGGCATAACATGGACTAAACTGGAATAAAATGCTAATATAATCACTCATAAACAAGCAATTTAGGATCTAAATGAATAAATATCAACACACAAAGCAAATTCAAATAAAACAAAGAAAATAATAAATCAAGCTGCAGCAAGACAAACATGTAAGATTCTAGAATTCTAAGGCACAAATTAAATAAGGACAAACTGACAGGAGGACTAAAATGGAACAATCAGAAATAGGATGTCTAATCAGGCAAAACCAGAAAACTGTAACCTATAACTAAACTAAAACAAGGACTAAATTGAAACCAGGCAAAAACCTTGATCTAAAGTGCAAACAAAATCTTATTTAGCCAAAACATAAAAAGAGACTAAAATGGAAAGAAAAGTAATAATCTAAATTATAACATCAGAAATAATGCAATAATATGCACCCGAGGATTAAAACGAAACCAAGTGGAAATTCTAAGCCGAAAATAAGAGAATGGAAACTTGAAACAGTGACCAAATTATATAAATCATAAATGGGTGAGATCCTATAAGGGAAATGGACCATATTTTCAAGCATAGATCCTCCCCTAGTAAAGGGTCACGGCGCAGGTTAACCTGAGAGAAAATGGTGTTGCATAATGGGCGGTTTAAATGCATTAGTTTAAGGGGGGAAAATGAGTATTAAAATTTTTGGACGCTCATTTTTTAATTTTTTAAATATAATATATCTATAAAATTATAAAGAAAAATAATTGTAATATAATGCATGAACTTAAAACTTATCCATTTGTTTTCTATCGTTATTTAAATATTAACATTTACGATCCAATATTAATATTTCATTTGCACCAATGAAAAAACAAAATTATTCGAAAATGATATTTACAGACTACTTGGCGTTAAAAGAGAAAGGAAAAGAAAAAGAAAAAAAAATGTTATGCTTAGTTTCTTAAGTCGACCACAATTACGCTAATGTTGTCTCGACTGCCCCGAGCAATGGCGAGCTCAACCAACATTGTCGCCGCTGCTTCGGCGGCCTGCTTTTTACAGACAAATCAAATGCGGTTCCGTCTTCAACACTCGACTGTTCAAACATCGCCTCACTAATCGACAAGCGAGTTCATTAGTTACCACGTCCCACAATCCATCGGTCGCCAATATGAGGAATTCATCGCCGTCCGTTACCTCGATTACCGTCACATCTGGTTTGCACGAAACAAATGGTTTCAAGCACTCATCACCTGCAATGCCATTCAAAAATATTACTCTTCCGTTACAATACTAATGGCACGTAATGCATCATTTCATTTTTTGAGTAAATTACACATTTAGTATACAACAAACACTTTTATTCTATTTTTGATCATCTAACTATTTTTTTTTTAAAAATCATATATAACATTACGTTTTTATTTTAATAATAAAGCGATATTACTTACAATGACATATTAACATCACTGCTAATTTTTTTAATGATAGATGACCAAAATAAAATCAAAAATATAATATTGAGTATGATTTAAATAAATAATTCAGTAACTAAGACATAATAAAAGTAATACTATGATACTAATCAAATGAGCCAAGGACCATTAAAACTAGAAGCTAAAAATTGTGATAGACAATCGTCTATTTTATGTTAAGAAAACAAATTTATAAAATCTTAAAAGATTAAATTTATAAAAAAATAAAAAAATTGTTAGATATTTATATTAACGGTAATGATGAAAGATATAATTAAAATTAATAAATGAAATAATTACCAATAGATCTTGAAGTGGCAATGACTCCAAGCACCCGATGTCCGTTCCAATTTATGACCCACCCTCCAGCGGCTTCAACTCTCTCCAACTCATCCGGGCTATCAGGCTGATGGACAATAATAGTACATACATATAAGATGAAAAAAATACTAAATGGAAATATTCTGAATCCTAAATCAATTTTTTTAATTTCAAATTATTTGATATATATTTCTCATGTCAAATCAAAATTTAATTTCAGAATATCTTCAATTTTTCTTTAATTTAAAATCTAGTTTTTTTTAATTAAATTTGAACTACACACTCTTAAACTATTATACAATAACTATATAATTTTAGTTCCATTTTTTAATATCAATTTATTTAATTGCACGATTTTTTTATCTTCGATTACTCCATTTTATATCAATTATTTCCAAAATATAAATCATGCTCCACTGATACAATAAAACACCAATGTGATTTCAATTTATATTATTATCAATAGACTTATTCTTTTTACCATTTAATCTTATTTTATTAAATTTGACTTCTTGGTTGATTTTTTTGTTAAAATTTTTCTTCTCATCAATTCTTTTATATCCTATCAATAACTTATCCTCATAAATATATTATTAAAAATAATATTATAAATATAAATCCTGCATACATATGTAAGAAAAATATGATTTAATACATACATACATACATCTATATATATAATTAGAGAAATTTATTTAAATTAAAATCAATATTTATTATAATACTATAAAAATGAAAATTAAATTTAAAGAAGAATTTAAATAACTCGACTCGATTTAAACACTCAAATAAAAATTTTAAATAAAATTTAAATAATAACTCAACTTAACTAGCAAGAATTATTTATTCAAAAATCAAATACTCACCTTTAACTTTAATATTAATTAAAAAAAATTGCACGGTGAATAAACATATTCCAAGCTATGCTACTAATCTTTTGTTTCCTCAATACTTGAGCTATGTGTATATATGCATGTGATAATAATAAAGTTGATTTTTTTCTAATTTTTTTCAACATAATTAAATAATTTTGAAAATTATATTTTTTACATTTAAATATAAGAAATAAATATTGATATTATCTTATTAAAATAAAAAATCTAAATAAAATAATTTCTAAGACTAAACAGAAGAACCATTTAAAAAATATATATAATGAAGAATAAATGTTACCTTATGATCAAAAGATAAGGCCATAGCAACGCCACCCCTGGATAGGACGGCTCTAGAATCCCCACAATTTGCCACCACTAACTTTCCGTTACCGATGACCGCCACAATCGCCGTCGACCCCACCATCTCGTCCCCCCGACGTTTTTCTATTTACCTCTTCTTCCATCTTTTCAAAGCATTTCTCCATTGTTCTTCCCCAATTAATCCCACATTCTTCCTTGTTATTATCCTCTACTATTTCCTTCTGCAACACTTTATGCAACCTTCCCTTACACTCCTCCGCCACCCTTGACCCGCCGTGTCCGTCGTAGACTCCATAGAAATCGAACTTCACCCCTCCTTTCACCATAAACCCTAACTCCACTTTCACTGCATCTTCCATCTTTCTTCTCCTACCGATAACCGATAGTGACCCGTGTGTCGACGTTTTACATATTGAAATCTGAACATCTTCTTTTTTGTCGCGAGTTTTCTCGACAAAATCGGATGAAACGACGTCGTTCTCCTCTGAAGAGGTAGACAATGGAAGCGAGATTTCCGTCAAGCCGTCGCTTGACTTTGATTCGTGAAGAAGACCGTTGCAGTTATCACCATCGACGGCGCTGCCGTTTTCTATGATGGTTAAGTTCATCATCTTCTGACACGTGAACTTTAATTTTCTCCGGCGAGAAATCCTGGCGCTGGTGACTATAAGCTTGCCGTGATCTGACGTCATCTACTGCTAAAATTTAATGGAGTATGAAGATTCAGTTTCGTTATCATAAATATATATTGCATGAAATGAAATTGAAATTCAAATCAACAACCAATATATATAGGGCAGAGCAAGGTGAAAGGGCATTGAACAGTGGTTTTTGATATTTCTTCTTCGAAAGACATCACGTGTTGACGGTGATTGTGAAAGTGAGGCTATTTGACGACTTTAACGAATATTTATTTTTTTTGGCATCGTTTAATATATATTTCTCGAAGTAGCATTCTTTCGGCTGAGTTGGTGAAAGACGCGTCCCTGGAGATGCGCTTTACCCGTGTTTTCGCTGAGTTGGATGTCACGTGTGGAAGGCGCATCCCCGGGGACGCGCCTTCACTGACTCGAGTGCCACATGTGGAAGGCGCATTCCATTAAATGCCATAAATACCCCCATCCGTTTTCCCTAACTACCCCCTCCTCCCCTATATAAACCCCCTCAATCCTCCTTCATTCTTCACACCAAAATCATATTCTCCTCTCTTATATAACTCAAATTCTCCAACTATTTGAGTTTTATATTTGTTATTAGTGGTAAGAAATTTATTTTTATGTTAGTATTTTTTTAAATAGTTATTATATTTTATATTAATATATTTATGTAAATATTCTTTTTTTTATTAAAATAATATTTATATAATTATTATTTATTTAGAATTATTAATTTTTTTTTGCTAATTATATTGTTTTGTCTACAGTTATAATGGAAAACGAAATGCTGTTGCGATTGGAAATTGATCATATCTCCAGACATTTTAGCGATATGGTAATATTTTTTATAATTAATGTTAATATTTAAATTTATTTTTATTTTAAAGTTATTATGAATTTATATTAATTTTATTTTTTATAATGTATATTATTTAGGACACTGATCGTATTTTAGAGACTTTTATTAAAAATCCACGTATACCGACACCAGAACGTATTTTGCCATATTTGGCTTCTGTCGGGTTCGGGTATATTGCAACAATTATAGGCGGTTGCAAACTCAAACCTGTCCTAATTTCTGCACTGATTGAGAGGTGGAGGCCCGAGACACACACTTTTCACCTTCCATGTGGAGAGGCCACAATTACATTGGAGGATGTCTCTATGCATCTGGGGCTTCCCGTCGACGGAAATATGATGTGTGGTATGGCGGATGGTGATTGGCAATCAATGTGCATTGATTATCTTGGAGCTGCTTTGCCAGAGTTTAATGGAGGTAGAATAGCTTTATCTTGGTTGAAAGCTAATTTTGAGGTTTTAAATGAAAATGCTTCAGAGGATCAAGCAAAGGCATGTGCTCGGGCATATATTCTACGAATAATCGGAGGAATATTGATGCCCGACAAATCTCGCAACCAGGTGCATTGTATGTGGTTGCGGCATCTGATCGATTTTGATGAAGCTGGAAGATATAGTTGGGGCGCTGCAGTTTTGACATTTCTCTTTAGAGAAATGTGTCGGGCGACGAATTATAAGAAAACTGCTATCGGTGGATGTCTTTTGCTTTTACAATCATGGGCGTGGTTCCGCATGCCTTTCTTATGTCTGATCGTGAATGAACCATACATATTCCCCTTATTGTTGAGGTAATTTTCGAACTAAATTTTGATTTAAATATTTTCAATTAAATAGGGTGATATTTAGTTTATATTATATTTCATAGGTGGTCGATGAAAAGAAATGACCATAAAAGTATACCTACTGGGTTAGAGGAAATTCGTTTACTTATTGATACGAAAGTTGGGTCTGAGGTATGTTTTTAAATTTGTTTAATTATTAATATTTTAATTTAAAATGCTAGATATAATTAGAATATTTTATTTATTTGAATTGTATATTTATAATTCAGTTTCAGTGGATACCTTATGCGAGCGATGAAGTGAAAGCTTGCATCCCACCCCACCTTAGTGGGTCATTAGAGGTATGGATATCGGTTATACCTCTTATATGTTATGCTATTATTGAGTGGCATCCAGTTGATCACGTGCTCCGTCAGTATGGTTGTACGCAATATATTCCTGGAGCACCTAGGAATTTAGACGACGTGCATAACATAGATAGACGAGGAAAGAAAGATGTTAACTGGGTGGTGAGACACAGAGATTGGATTGCGCTTTGGGAGAACCGATATACACTGTTGGCCCCTCGACAATATTACGCTGAAACTATTCATATGGTTACGGATAACTATATGGACTGGTTTAATGAAAATGGGAAGCCGTTTCTAATTTCGGCGGAAGCACGAGGGGTTAACATTCCTAGGCGCCGAGAAAGACGTCAACCGTCTCAATATCATCGTCCCCCGACGCGTGGACGGAGAGAAGGCGCTACCGGTCCTGCATCATTCCCACCACAACATCCTTATCTGTCGATGCCGTAGGGGTACATGCCCAGCCTTCCACTTCATATGCCAAGCACACCAGTTTATATGCCATCTCCGCAGGGTTACATTCCGAGCCCGCAGGGTTACATTCCTATCCCGCCAGGTTACATGCCTAGCCCGCAGGGTTTTATACCATATGGAGGTGCATATACGACTATGTTTAATGATCCAACATATGGTTCATATGCATCTTATTTGGCTGGTGGTGCTTCTCCGCAGACACCTCAATCTCTATCTGGATCACAGACATCGATGCCAATGTTTCCACAGTTTTCACAGTTCCCGGGGAACGGTGGGATTGTTACTAGCACTCCTCCAGGGTCGTTATTTTATACAGGCCCTTTAGCCCCTTCAGCGTCATCTACACCAAATGAAGAAAATGATGCTGATGATGATAGTGAAGATGAGGAGACTGAAGAACAAGTTCCACGAAGAAATCTTCCACGAAATAGACAACCACCGCCATGTGGAACTCATTCGAGAAGACGACATCGGTGATCCAGTTGTATTTAATATAATTTAAATAGTTATATTTCAGAATTTTATGTAATTTGGTTATGTTATTTAAATGTTTCATGGTTGTTACATACATATTTTTAATGTTATTTTTATTAACATTTAACATTAAATGTTTGATAAATGTTTTTAAAATACAAATTATATTATTCGAAAGTTAAAATAAAAATAAAAATAATATTATTCGAAATTTAAATTTAAAATATAAATTATAGTATTCGAAATTTAACATTAAATTTCAACTTAATATTCCAATTGTATTCGAAATTAAAAGTTATATTCCAATTATAGTTCACAATACTTAAATTGAAATTAAATTTATCCATACATATGATTTTATCATTAACATATATATTAAAACGTATACATTAAAATCAACTTATGACTTCACATTTATTCGTAAAAACATCTCGATGCTCATTCCATACAATTTCAATGTCACACTCAACCTATCACTTCACATTTATTCAATTTATCCATAACATTTTATCTAATTTATTCAAACTTCACATAACGTTTTTGTTGAGTTAATCGATTGACTGAATCGGCCAAGAGGGGGGTGAATTGAGCACAATAAGTGTTCTTGAAAGCAAAATGAATATTGAATGAAAAATAGGCTTGAAATGCTCAAACTTGAGGTTTGATGCTTTCTCTTTGATTCTCTCTTGATTCTAATTGCTTGATGTTTCTTGTTGTTGATCAATGGCTTCTAAGCTTGCTTAAATACACCTTGAATCACTTCTGAACGTTGGGGATAATTAGAGAAAATAATATAGCCGTTTTAGTGTGAAAACAATTAATAAAACAGTTTGGAGCGTGGGGGGAATCGGTACCCCCTATGGGGAATCGGTTCCCTAAGTGTAAAATTCAAATATTTCGACCATTATACAAGGGGGAATCGGTACCCCCTGGGGGGGAATCGGTTCCCTCCGAGCATACTGGAATTCTCGAAGCCAAACCATTCAGGGGGGAATCGGTTCCCTCTGAGCAATCTGGAATTTTTGGCTTTGAAATGGTTCGAAATACTTTGTAAAATTATTTTGAAGTTGTTTTAAGATTAAAACTTAATTTTACACTTTGAGTAAGGATTAAAAATGATCTTTGAAAGATTTGGAGTAATGTTTTGATATTCGAATAATTCTATCGAATATACTTAGAAAATCATTTGGAAAATCTTAAAATTCATTTAACTTAATTTGTTATATCGAAATATCAAAATGTTTTCAACAGTTTTAATTTAAGTTATTCTTAACTTGCTGAACTTTCAAAAGAAGTTAAATTTTGGTTATAATTTACCTGATTTACTGATATATCTAATGTCCCCGAGGGACATGAGTGACATAATAGGGCAATGATAACATATTCTCTAACAAAATAATGGAAGGCGCGCCCCCGGGAACGCGCCTTCAAGTCCCCTGAGAAATAATAGGTACTGATATATCTAGTGTCCCCGAGGGACATGAGTGACATAATAGGGCAATGATAACATATTCTCTGACAAAATAATGGAAGGCGTCCCCCCGGGAACGCGCCTTCATATGAATAGTGAAATAATAGGTACTGATATATCTAGTGTCCTCGAGGGACATGAGTGACATAATAGGGCAATGATAACATATTCTCTGACAAAATAATGGAAGGCGCGCCCCCGGGAACGCGCCTTCATGTGAATAGTACTCCGATTATAGACACTATTATGCACATATTATAAACTTTCAAAACAAACTTCAGTTCACAAGCTTTCAAATTCTCAAATTCCCAAACTCTAAATTCTCAAATTCTCTGAAAATGAGTCGTCTTTCTGCTGTTGTTTTGTATGATGGAGAAATTAAGGAAGCTGAAGAGGGGGTTGTTTTTGAGTAAGATCATTATATCCCCTTAACCTTGAAGAGAAACATCACAATTGAGGAGTTAATCACAAAAATTTCGTTAAAGATTCGTGTAGAAGGCCAGAGAAGACTATCTTCACTTCAGTACAGATTTCCTACTGAACTTTTTCCGCTCACGTATACATCATTTCAGCTTTCAAACGATGATGATGTTTCTATGATGGTTGATGCTCATATGGGGAGTTCACAATCTCTTATTGAAATGTATGCCACTTTTATTGAGGTTCGTGCAACTCGTGGTCTCTCATATTCCTCTCACTTTGGCATTGCATATCAAACTGATCAAGTTGATAGCCCGACACAACTAATCTGTAATGATTTCACATCATTAATGGCGGATCCAACGCCAGGTACCATGCCTTCAAGTTCAATAGGAAGGCATTCATCTACAACTGCTTATGATCTCAACCCACGTGGCTTCACCAATAATCCATATGGCAACATCTCTTCTACTTCAAGGGGCAGACATTCATCTGCCAATGTTTTCGACTTACATATGGAAATGCCAACGAGACGGCAGTCTATTCACATCCCACATGATACAATGGCCTCAAGTTCAAAGGGAGGACACGCAAGCGGGAACTTATTTGACCTCAACATTGGATTATCGGAGGAACCCTCATCTCCACCAGAAAAACCTCTTCGGGAGCCAGGTGCAGATGGTGCTGAAACGGGATTATTCGTTGAACCTGACTCACCACAGTTTAACGTACATTCTGATGATGACGAGGATGACGTTCCGATAAATACAACACCAACCAAACTTCCTGCACATATGTATGAGGCTGATTATGATTCAATGTATGAGCCTGAATTTCCAGATCTTCCTGATGTTGGTAACTATGGACTTCAATCATTAGTCAATGACGGTAATTTACATATTGGAATGGAGTTCGTATCGAATGAGGAAGCAATGATGGCAATAAAGAGTTACAATATTTGTAACTCAGTTAAGTCCCGAGTTGATCGATCTAACACGGAGAAATATGTCTGCTACTGCGTCCAACGTGACAACGGATGTCAATGGATGGTCCGTGTATCAAAGAGGAAGAACAACTTATGGGAACTAACCAGATACAACGGTCCTCATACATGTTGTGCAATAGGTATAAACCAGGATCATCCCAACTTGGACTCCAACATTATTTGTCAAGCAATCATGCCCATTGTGAAGCAAAGCTCTCATATAGCTGTTGCAGTGTTGATTTCTGCTATACAGTCACAATATGGGTACACTGTCTCATATAAAAAAGCGTGGTTGGAAAAACAGAATGCCATTTGCAAACTTCATGGCGAATGGGATTCCTCTTACAACGAGCTGCCCAGTTGGTTTCATGTTGTGCAAAGACTTAATCCCGTGACAATTGTTTAGTTCGAAACTCAACATCATTACGTGAATGATCGAATGGTTCGCGATCGCTGCCAATTTTACCGTGTCTTTTGGACTTACCCTCAGTGTATTAATGCAGTCAAGTACTGTAAACCAGTTGTCCAAATTGATTGTACTTTCTTGTATGGGAAATACAAGCAAGTTTTATTATTGGTTGTGGTCCAAGATGGAAACCGCAATATTCTTCCTGTTGCATTTGCCCTCGTTCAAGGAGAAGACACTGACTCTTGGGCTTTTTTCCTTAAAAATTTACGTTTACATGTTGTCACCAGGGAACGAGTATGCATTATTTCAGACTGAGGAGCCGGGATAAAAGCAGCAATGGACTCTTTGGGTACAATGTATAGACCTCCACATGTTCAACATCGTTATTGTGTCCGTCATATTGCTGCAAACTATTACGGAAAATACAAGAAGAACGATGAACGTCAGTTAGTCGTGCGGATGGGTATGCTACTTTTTCCCAATTTTTCTATCAATTTCTTATTACTTATTTATACTTCATATTAACTATTACATATTCCTAATGGCTTAGGTTGCGAACTCTTACCTCAAAGGTTTGAGTCGATGCTACAAGAGCTGTTTGGCAAAAATAAGAAGGGGTGCGAGTACATTATGGACATCAGTAAAGAAATGTAGACAAATGCATATGACGGGGGGTATCGCTATGGTCATATGACAACAAACTTGGCTGAAGCAATAAATTCAATCTTAAAGGGGGCGCGTCATTTACCAGTCACGGCGTTGGTTAAAACGACTTATTTTCGTTTGGGTCAACTCTTTGCAAAGCTCGGTGGACAAGCTCTTACTTGGATGCAAAACGGACATATTTACCACCCAAGACTAGTAGTTGATTTACAGAAAAAAGTGGCTGCATCAAATGAGATGTTAGTTACAAATTTTTCTTGCACCCGTGAATTGTTTCGTGTAACCGAAATGCCACGTCCGCTGCAAGGGATTGGAGCTAACTCTTTCAGAGTTAATCTGCAAGAGAGGTGGTGCGATTGTGGTTTCTTTCAAGAACTCAAATATCTATGCTCTCATGTCATTGCTGCTTGCTCACATTCGCATTTGAACTACAAAAATTATGTTGATCCCTTATACCAACTTTCACAAGTATTCAAGGTATATGTTGAGTTTCCGCCCATAGGAAACGAAAGAGACCCAAATGAGATTCAAACTTGGCTTACAATTGTACCAGATCCATTGCTATTGAGGGACTCAGTCGTCGTCCAAAACTACTAGAATTGTGATATGGATATTCGGGAGAAGTCAACAGAACAAAAACGATGTGGGCATTGTAGAAACATCGGCACAATAGAAAAAAATGTCCACAATAGAAAAAAATGTTACAGCTCATACCATATAACCGTTAACTCTTATGTAATTAATATTGTATTTAAATGAATGTTTTTGGTTCTAATAATTTAATGTTATTGTATTTATATAATTTGTCAATGTATGTACACCTAAATAATTTTTTTAACTTTTAAATACATAAATATTTTTAATATATTTATTTATATAATTAATATTATTAGTTATAATTTTTTTAAAATATAATAATAATTCCACCTTCTAAGTAGAGAAAATATTAAATAAACAAATTAAAAGTTATTAAAAATTTTATGTATACGATGACACATTTCATGTTCTGATTGGAGGATTAAATTTATTAAATTAAATTTTCAATAAGACTAATTTCATAAAATATGTAAGTCTTGAAGATTAAATATGTAATTATACTAATTTATTAACTTATGCATCAATATTTTCGTTAAATATTGATAAGAGATGACTAGATTGATAACATTTAAATAATTAACTGATAAAATTAATAGATCGATAATCAAAATCAAAATAATAATATAACCATATGTAATATATAATTTCATACATTTTTCCTATAACTACAATAAAGTCAAAATTGGTTTTCATATATTGTTATATCATATTAATGTAGATAATTCACTCCACCTTTAACACACATTAACAAAATACATTTGATAATTCTTACATTATAATCGAAATACTTTACATAATATATTATTAATTTATAATAATAATAAAAATAAAATATTTATTATTAAACAAAATACGTGGCAGTCGAGCTGGCGAAAGACGCGTCCTCGGGGATGTGCCTTCCACACGTTGCATCCAACTCAGCGAAAACACGGGTAAAGCGCGTCCCCGGGGACGCGCCTTTCGTCAACTCAGCCGAAAGGGTGCCACTTCGGGAAATATATATTAAACGATGCCAAAAAGGTAAATATTCGTTAAAGGCGTGTGTCAAATAGCCGAAAGTGGAGACGTGACGGCACTTGATATGATTAAAAACCACGTGGAGTTTGGATCTAGGATCTAGGATCTAGGATCTAGGATCTAGGATCTAGGATCTAGGATCTAGGATCTAGAGATTAGGGTAGTGATCCTTTGAAATCGCATCACGTGGCGCCGCGCGCTGTTTGTTTTTGAAACGCTTGTATTACCTGATGGATTGGTAGGACACGTGTTTTATTCTATTGGGTCGCGTGTAGGATTCGAATGTCCACATTTTCAGCCACGCACATCAAAATCAAAATCAAAATCAAAATCAAAATTGATTCACTAGTGTGGTGATAAACATTAAAAAGATATTCCATGAATATAATGCAATAATTAATGTTTGTATGATTGATTTGTTTAATATTTTATATTAATATAGCGATCGGGAGATTGAGATATTTTGGCTAAGATATCTGATTGGTAGACAGAATAAAGTAGATTGACTTGGAAGCAGAGTGAAATTCATTTTAATCCATAGGTATTTTTGACCACGTGGAAACTGCAAGTGCAAGAAATCAGGTCTTTTAGACACGTGGAGTAATGGTTTCAAATTAAATCAAGAACCTGTGGATTTCCTTTTTAACTCTCCTGGTTCTTGTACCCGCCGACCAATGACCAAAACACTTTATATTAAATTATTTTTAAGATAAATTCTAAGTTTAATCTTAATGTTAATAGGGAAAGAGAAATGAGAACTTCAAACTAAAAAAAGTATTTTTAATAAATCTAAAACTTACAATCTAAGAAAATATAATGAAATAAATTTAAGTAATTTAATCAATTGACTAAATATAAATTTGCTCTTATATATTAAACTGCTACATCATATAAATTGATTATATTTGCATATTTTATATTGAGGTGGCACAATTAGGGTGCTCAAAATTGAGTACCTGCAGCTTCAGCTACCTGAAGTATTGGGTACTCGAGTTATTCGGGTATCAAAAAATTGACACATGACTCGGTCTGTAACATCAGGATACCTGCAAGTCGGGTACTCGCATAATCAGGGTACTTACTGATTCGAGTAATAAGGTATCTGATTCTTTTTTTCAAATTAAAAAAATTGTAATAATTTTTATGTAAAATTAAGATTCGAACAAACTTAAATACTTTAAAATCCGAATTACATAAATTAAAAATAAATTTTAAAAAATTAAATTGCATAATCCAAATATAAAACTTAAATATTAAAATTTTAAAGCAAAATGAAACTAAAGAAATATATTAAAATATATTAAAAATTTAAATTAAAAAGGTACAAGGTACTCGGTTAAGTCATATTTTGTGATCCGGGTTTGATATGAAAATCCGAGAAAAATAACGGGTCAGGTACCTAACCCGAAAATTCGAATACTTTCAATATAAATACCTAACAATTTTCAATCGGATCGGCGAGTCAACTGGCCGAATCATTGGAATCGGGTATTTTTAAACAACTCTGGTCACAATAAATTAAATGATATATTTCAACATAAAAGCATAAAAAATTAATATCAAGCTAATATTATTAATATATTTTTTTGAAGGAAAATATTATTAATATTAGATTGGATTGGGCAAAACTCTCGAGATATTGTTCTCGAAGAAATTATTTCACGAGATAATGCACTCCCTAGATTAATTGCTCAAATAAGCTGAAAGCCACACTGTTGGTCGTAGGTCGCCATGCCATCCGGGCGACCTACTAGGTCGCCATGGCTTTCCGGCAAGCTACGAGAGAGATTAACTTTGCATGTGCCATGCATGTCACAACACGTTGGGCATCCGAGGTTATCCGAGCGAGGCCATCCGACCGAGGGCATCCGACCGAGGCCATGCACGTCCCAACACTCCCATGTATAGGTCGCCATGGCTTCCGGAGGTCGCCATGCACGCCACTAGCTTTGCTCCCTCGTTCCACAGCTGCTACCTCCTGCTCCCTCGTGCCATAGCTTCGAGACTATCCCCTCCCACTATCATAGCTCCATTGTTGCAGTGTAAAATCAGCTGCTGCATGCAGCAATTAGTGTTGTATTATTGCAGCGTTGAACGGTTGAAAAATTTGCATCCTTCAACGTCAATTATACAGCTCAAAAATTGATTACAACGTAGTGCAAATATCATTATATATTGGATATGAGGGGTTTAGGGTAAAAGCATAAGAAAGAAAGAAAATTTGTTGAGAGAAAGGAAAGGAAAGGAAGAAGAAGAAAGGAAGATAAAGGCTCAAACATCGTTCGTGAGGTAGTTTTTTTATTGTTTAATTTAGTTTATTATATGAAATAATTAGTTTGTTAGTTTGTTAGTTTAAGGTTTAGGGTTTAAGTTATTTAATTAGTTTGTTAGTTTAAGTTATATTATTTAGTTAGTTAGTTTGTTAGTATAAATTATTAGTTTGTTAGTTTAAGTTATATTATATTAGTTTGCTAGTTTAAGTTATATATTAGATTATATAAAACATTAGTTAATTTGTTTCTTAGTTTAAGTTATTAAATGTTAACAAAATATTTAATTAATTTGTTAGTGAGTTTAAACGTATATTAGGTTGTTTGTTGAAGTTTAAGTTATATTATAAAAAAAGGGATTAGTGTTTAATTAGTTTGTTAGTTTGTTATTTAAACTAAGTTATATTATAATAAAGAAATAATTTATTAGTTTAAGTTATATTATAATATAATAGATTATATAAAATTAATTTTTTTAATTTATTGTTGTTTAAAGAAATATTTTTTTACACGTATAGGGCATTATTCCATAAGATTTGCCCACGTACAGATTGATTCGAAGAAAGAAACAAGAAAGGAAATGAAAGGAAATGAAGAATGCATAAATACAGGGGTAATTTATTATTTTTTGTTGTTGTGTATGTATAAATTAGTTAGTTAGTTAGTTTATATTAGATTAAATAAAATTAATTTGTTTAATTTATTCTCGTTTTAAAAAATATCTTATCTAATTTTTTTAATCTAACATTTTTTTTGTAGGGAAAATAAACAACAACTTTTTCACGATTGTCCATTATAATAGACAGATTATGGAAAATGAGGTCGGAGTTGTTTTTCAATCTGAAAACCCAATAAATATGATGTTAAAAAAGACATCACATTTGTAGAAATGAAGTAGAAGATTGAAAGAAAAATTTGAGGTACAGTTGATGGTTTGAGGTACAGGTTTATGATATGTCCCAACCCAGTCAGATATGTTGCAGTACCAGTTGAAGGAGATTATGATATTGGAACCGTGATTGGATTACATGAGTCAACCAATATAGCAGTTATTGAGTTATTTGTTGTTATGCGTAACATATGTGATGTTCCTGGGTCATCAAGAGATGTGGCTTAAAATCCATCTGAAATGGTTTTCGATAGTGAGTTTGAGTACCCAAGATACATGTTCCAGAACAGTTTTATGGAACTATTAGAAAGTGAAAATGAAGTCGGAGGAACATCTACAATAGCAGAGTATGAGACGAGAAACATACCGGAATTGGTTGTTGATATTGATGCTAAAAATCGATGGGGAGAAATTCATGATGATTCAAGCGAAGATGGAGAAACCGAAGAACTCGTTTTGGGCGACGATGAAATTTTTTTCGGTAAAGGTGCAATTGATGAAGTTCTGACACCGTATGAAGCTACTCCTCACATGTACGAGATAGAATATGATGCGATGAGGGCACCTGAATTCCCAGACATGCCACATTTACCTCCATACCAAATGATTGAATCATTCGATAATTCTGGTGAATTTTCAATTGGGGTGCAATTCAGAGGAAAAAATGAAGATACGCTGGTGATTAAAGAGTACTACATCAAATGCCATGTTGCAGAGTCAAACTAGAAAACCGTATACGCGAAGTGTGTAAAATATGGCCCAAAGTGCAAGTGGAAGATCAAAGTGTTGAAAAATAAAAGGCACGATGCTTGGGTCATCACGAGGTACAATGGTCCGCACACATGTTTGCGAAACTCCATCGAACAAGACCACCGACTATTGGACTCCGATGTAATATGCGAATACGTGAAGGCGATGGTTGAAAATAATCCAGGATATCTTGTTTAGTGTTAGCTGCATATATTCGAAGCCAATTTGGATATCAAGTAAAATACGACAAGGTGTGGAATGCGAAGATGAAGGCAATGAAGCTGACATATGGAGATTGGGATACATCGTACAATGAGCTACCACATTTGCTACAAGCAATGAAGCGATTTATCCTAGGAACCATAGTGAAGTCTCAAATCATGCCCACATATGACGAAGAAGGTCAACTTGTGCCAGGGAAGAAAATATTCCATAGACTATTTGGGGCATTCAAGGCATATATAGAAGGATTTCCATTTTGCAAACGTATGATCCAAGTAGATAGTACGTGGTTGTATGGTCAATATAGGCATGTACTCTTGATGATAATAATGATTTAATAATGATTTTATAATTATTAGTAATAATGATTTATTATTATTATTTAATGATTTGATATTAATATTTAAGAGATTCGAACGTTAACCATTTATTTTTTAGCAAATAACAAATCTTTTCATATTTAAATCAAAACACAAAGGATTTTTTTTTAATAATTATATGATTTTGTAATGATTTGATAATAATGATTTTAATATTTAATGATTTGATTATTTAGTAATGATTTGATAATAACCATTATAATAATGATTTAGTAATAATCATTATAATAATGATTTAATAATAATTTAGTAATGATTTGATAATAATGATTTATTATTAATATTTAATGATTTGATACTAATAATCATTATAAATATGTCGAATTTGTTAAGGTTAAAAAAACTAGTCTAATTTCAATATTTAATTTGTAACAAATAACAAATGAGTTTACAATTGTTGTCGATGCCGGGGTGTTGTTGAATGATAATGTCGGGGCGGACGTCTGATGCATTATGGCCATTGCGGTTGCTCAGGAGCATAGTACCCATCCTCCTCATGCATTGGGGCATTTGAACTGCCATTCCACCAGTTTGCGATTCCATCCCACTAGCAAACGTTGACTGAAAAATACTGGTATTTGACATCATAGATGTCATTTGGTCAAAGTCATACGTCGACTCAAACATGTGAGATTAGATGGGTGCTTCAGGCTGCACAAACTTTGGTATGTATGCCGGGACAGTAGAATCATCAAATGCGTGATGCAACGATCCCGCATCGTCGGACGGTTGCGGTGCGCTGTTATCCACATCGGTCATTTCCACTTCAGGTTGTTGAGATGAACTCCCACTCCCACTCAGTAGAGAGTATTCAGCTTTACCAAATCTTTTCTTAAACCTCAAAAAATGTCGCATCTCTACCATTGTTGTCAAGAACGACTTTCCATTATCCCAAAAATAAGTAAGGTAAGTCGAAGTCTCAAAATTAAAGTTGTCGTCTTGAATGAGGTCAAGAGTTGGCATAAATGAAGTCCTATTATTCCAAGCATTAATGTAGGTTGCATGCTTCTCAACCCAATTCACCTTTTCTTTATGGCGACCATCAAATCTGTGCAGGTGGTCATGCGTCTTAACCCAATTCACCTTATGACGACCATCTAAGTTTTGGAAGGTCATGATCCCATAGACTCCGTGGAATAGATTGGTGGAAGTGGAATTGCCTCAGCACTCTATCACCAAATTGGATCTCAACAAAAGCAAAATTGATCAATAGTGTAACAACACACCAATATTGAAACCCATCTAAAACATTGTGCGACACCAACACCAAAATTTCTTCATTCATGTATGGTCTCCAACTAAACTGTACAATTAAATTAACAATAAAATTGATTTAAATCAAATAATATTGTTAATTTAAATAATAAATAATAATAACAGATTATACATACCTCATTTTTGGCCTTAATGTCTATCTTCAGCCTGAACTCTTTAATGTTGTTGAACACCAACCCCGTTTCTTCAATTTTATGCCTCCATCTGTTTATCAATCAAAACAAAAATATGGTCATTTTGTTCAATATTTTTAATCAAAATAAATAATTTATAATTAATATTTTATATTAAAATAGAGAAATCATATTACCTTCTGGCAAGTAGAAAGTCAACCTAAGTTCGACTAATCGGTGTAAAAAATGGAAGCCTATGCTAAGCCCATGATTGTAGCAGCAGCAGACATCTACCGATTTCTAATGTATTATTATCATTCACGACTAATGACGCCTTGCACATCTCACGGTACAAGAACGCCAATATCGTCGATGCCTAGCTATATTGCATACTATTCTCAAAATTTCTTAAAAAAAGAAGATACTGAGTGTGAACATAACTACCAGATTTATCCGGCATCAAAATTCCCCCAATCAATTGTAATATATATGCTCGTGTTGCATATATAATTTCGTGCTCCGTACTATTTGGTTGAAGCTGAAATTCATTCTTCAACTATGACAACCTCACACGCCACCCTTTACACTCTGGTGGTATGAGCGTTTTCCCAAGAAACAAACTGCAAAGTTGTGCCACATTATTAAACTCATTTGTCATTACCACCGGCATCCCATTAGTTTGGACCCCGAGTTGCATTGCCACATCCTCCAGAGTAATCGTACATTCACCATACGGAAAATGAAACGTGTGTGTTTCTGGTCTCCAACGTTCAATCAACGCACTGATTAAATCTGGGACCAACTTGTAATCTCGCACAAATGTTACATACCAAAATTCAGCCTCTTGCAGGTTTTCTTCTATCAATCGGTGTGGCTTGGGTACTTTATGTAGCCGATGACGAAGGACTCGCTGCTCGTCCTCCTGCAATTAAATAATGCAAAAAATTTATCACAATCATAAAATAATATTAAATATTTATTAATAATAATTTATTAAACAAATATTTTATTCACCATTATTCCCAAATGACTTGAAATATGTTCATTGTCAAGTCTCAACAGTGGAATTTGGCTAGCCATTCGAATGAATCTGTAAAAAAAATTAAACAACAATATTTAAAAAATTATTTAATATAATCTAATGTTAAGTAACTAACTAACTAACTAATTTACAACACAACAAAAAAAATTAATATAATAACTTATAATATAATAAACTTATAAAGTAACAAACTAAACTTTTTAAAATAGAACTTAAACGTGATTTTTTTCTTAAACAACTAATAAACTATTCTTTAATATAACTTCAACTAATAAACTATTCTTTAATATAACTTAAACTAATAAACGATTTTTTAATTATAATTTACTACTAAATAACTAATTAACTAAATTTTTTATATAATATAAGTTCAACAAATCATATGACAACTTAACTATTTAACTAACACAAACTAATTACATTTTTTTTATATATAACTAACGACTAACAAACTAACTAATTATTTTTATTAATATATAACTATCAAACATACTAATTAAATAATTTTTTATTTCTATATGATATAACTTAAACTAACAATAATATAACTTAAACTAACAAACTAATTAACTAATTTTTTGTTTTACCCTAAACCCTAAAGTAACAAACTAATAATTTATAATAATAAACTAATTTAAATAATTATTCTTTTATATAACTTAAAATTAAACTGATAAACTATTTTTTATTATAATAAAACTTAAACTACTAATAAAATAATTAACTAAATTTTTTAATATAATATAAATTCAACTCAACAAACAAATATAACTTAATTTTTTTAACTAACTACAAACTAATTAACTATTTTTTATATATAACTAACGACTAACAAACAAACTAATTAATTATTTTTTTAATATATAACTATTAAACAAACTAATTAAATAATTTTTTATTTATGTATGATAGAACTTAAACTAACAATAATATAACTTAAACTAACAAACTAATTAAGTAATTTTTTTTATCATAAACCCTAACCCTAACCCTAAACTAACAAACTAATAATTTAAAATAATAAACTAGTTTAAATTAAATAAAATGAAAATTTACCTCGATGTTTGTCGGACTCCCTTTTTTCTTCTTCCTCTTTTTCATTTCCTTTCTCTCGGCACTCTTCTCCCTTTCTTTCTTATGCTTCCCTAACCCTATATCATACCCCCTATATATTAAAGAGGGCCGACTGCTTCAATTCATGCACCAATAATTGAAGACATCATGAGCCGTTGATTCTTGTGGATTGCAGCAATAATTGTTGCATGAAGCAGCAAATGATGCTGCATGAAGCAACGAAAATTATGCTGCAATAATGCAGCGAATAAAGGTGCATGGAGCAGACGAGCATGTAGTGGAGAGCAGGCGAGCATGCAGCAGGGAGCAGGTGTAGGAATCTTGCGGGGACCATGTTGCCCAGTGTGTAACAGCCTCAGTACCGGGTTAGTGACTAAATTATAAAACTTCAGAATTTGGTGATTTAAAATAGAATGATTGAATAGTGTTGTAATTTGGTATAGGGTTAAATTGCAAGGAAGATGGAATTGAAGGATAGAATGATCATTTGTAAGGGAAAATAATTAAGATTTCTTGTAATTATATTAGCTACACTTGGAAAGAATGAAGAAAAACATAAGCTTCCATAATTCTCTTATTCTCTTCTTTCCTCCCAACGTGAAAACTCATAGCAAAGGTGAGATTTCTCATAAGCTAATCGTTTGTTAAAATTTAAGTATGGTTTTGCTCCTTAGATGCTAATTAAGCTTATAGAAAGCTTAATTTGCTTTAAATCCATAAGGTGAGGAAGTTATAAGAGATTAAAGAAAATAGGTTTTTAAATAAATTTATGGGAAAAAGTTGATAAGTTGAATTGAAGTTTAATTTGACTTGTCATCGTGTTAATTAAGGAATACAAAGTGTTAGAATTAGATTTGGAACATGTTGGAATTTGAGTGAGATTCTTGAATTTCATGTGGAGGAATGGATTTTTAAGTTTAAGAGGTATTAAATGGATATTAATTAGTTTAAATAGGTGTATAAGAGTTAAGAATATAAAAAGAGGGGAAATATAAAGTGTTGAGAAGATAATGAAGAGATTTTCGTGCTAAAATAACATTTTTGGGCTATGTGCATCGATGCACATTCAATGTGTATCGATGCATCAAGGGTAAACCCTAGAAATTATTCAATGTGCATCGATGCACTCCTTTAAAATAAAAACATCGAATGTCATCAGTGTGCACCCCCTAAAATACAAACATCGAATGTGATTTATGTACCGATGCATAGATAGTGCATCGATGCACCCGTCAAAGTATGCATCAATACATGGGGTAGTGCATCGATGCATGCCTTCATTAAAAGTTGAAAATATATTTCTTTTCAGCCTAAGGAGTGATAGCTTAGAATATATTAATTAGTATACTGATTAGTATCAATGTATTACTATATAGATATAGAACATAATTTCGTTCCGGAACAAACAAAGGATTAGGATCAAGTCAAAACAAGCAAGGCCAAGGTGAGGGCACATACTAGATAGAATTGTATGGAGATAAGACTTGCGATAAGTCTATCTCTTATAGTTGAATTCATGATTTCATATTCATGTACATACATTCACATATATATATATATATATTAAATCCAGTTATTTCATGTATAATTCATTTATGCTTTAATATGATATTATATGAAATAATGAAATTTTCAGAGAATCAATCCAGGTATGTGAAATAATGAAAGTGATCATATGTGTTTATATGAAAAGTGATGAAAAAGATATGAAAATGAGAAATGTATTCATATTTAAACCCATGTGAGTTACTATGAGAGCTATAAGTATAATTGGCATGCCAAGAGTCGAGGGATTATCAGTGGTCTTCGGGACATAGTGGTTCTTCGGAACAATTAGTGGTCATTCGGGACATAGTGGTCTTTCGTGATAAATATTCAGTGCCCCTTGAGGGAATTATACGAGCTGTGGTGACAACATAGTGTACAACCTCTATGTACTCACATACCTTTGTTCTCAATAATATACATGGGCAATCCAAAGATCAATTAAAGTGGAATTATTATAAGAATATATGTTTTATATGTGAATGTTACTATCATATATGTTATAGTGAAGTAGATGCATGCAAATAAAGATGTCATGATCAGATAGAAAGAATGCATGTTCATGAATGCATTATTTTGTATATATATTTTTATATTAAGCCTCACTAAGTCTATGACTTAGCGTGTAAGTAATTTACACGTAGGTACCAAAAATCAAGAGGAGCAGTAATAGAGGCGGCAAGGACAACATCACTACTAAAAGATCATATCAGAAGTAATTGACAAAGTAGGTATTTTGGTTGTGTATAGAGTGTTGGCATGTAATAAGTGGTTAATTAGGAATGCTCTGATCAATTTTGTATTTTGTGATCTCTTTTATGTAAATTAATGTATTTGGTTTGAATGAAAGTTTAAAATTTCTCTATTTTTCTTTAAGTGTCAAAGGTTGAAAAGTCAATGTGACACATCAGACTCGTATTCAGGTCGGATACGTGTTGAGGGTGTTACATTTAATGGTATCATATCTACGGTTTAGTCGATTCTCGGCATAAACCGAAGTCTAGAGTGTCCTATAAAGTATACATGCCAACAAAATAGTGAAAACTTCGTATATGGTATAATAGTAAGTATGTTGTTTTGCTGATAGAATGATATGGGTATGTTTTTATATATGTCCAGACATAGTAGCTCTAGAAGTGAAGCGGGAGATGATAGGCCCGCTGAAAGTAGTAATTCACCTGCCCTGGCCAGGCAGAGTGAAGATCAGGCACCCTTTAGAGTGCCTGTAAGTGATCAAGATGTGTTCTTCAGAACACTGGATGCGGTATTGGCGCGTTTTCAACATTCTGTTACTTCAACTCTAAGAATGAATGTTACGAAGGAGTTGAAGGGTTAGGAGCACCAGAGTTTAGAGGTGAAGTCGAAGAAGGTCCTTTTGTTGCGGACCTTTGGCTTAATGATGTAAAAATCATGCTAGAGGGACTTCATTGTTCCGATCCAGAAAAGCTGGATGGAATAGTCTCATTGCTCCGAGGGCAAGCAAGGATTTGGTGGACCAATGTTACATTGAGAATGTCTGGTGATCAAGTAACTTTATCTTTGTTCTTAGAAGAGTTCAAGCATAAATACATCGACGATTAATTCATTAGACAAAAGAAGCAAGAGTTTATGAACTTGAAGTAATAGAATCGTACAATGTATGAGTACGAATGTGAATTCTACAAGTTGAACCGCTTTGCTGCTGAGTTAATTCCTACATAAAAGGATGTTTGTGATTGGTTCGTGGAAGGTTTACGTCCAAGACTGAAGGAAATGTTAATTGTGTTAAATTTATCCTCATTTAAAGAAGTGGTAAACCGTGCTAAAGCTCTAGAAAGAGCTCAGAATGAAAGGTTTGGAGATTCGTGGGCTCAGACATAAAAAAGAACATGTGCATCATCGAGTTCGACACCATCAAAAAGGGGCAAAGATGCTGGTCCTCGACCCCAAGTGAGATCAGAGTCAGTTGCATCCTTTGCAAGGGGATCAAATCAGATGAGGGGTCGACAGACACAATTAGTGGGATCTGGAGCTGGGAGATCTAACCCGAGCCAAGTCAGACAATGTCCACATTGTGGAAAGAACCATTCGGGGATATGCAGGATGATTTCTGGAGCCTGTTTTAAATATGGGGAAACCATACATTTTGTTCGAGATTTTCCCATGTTAGCGGATGAATATGCTCAGCCATAGAGGCATGCCTCGGCTACACAGAGAGGAAGAGGTAGAGGTAGGGGAAGAAGTCAGTCAGAATCCTCGACTCCACAAGAGATACGCTTCACAGCTCGGGTGTATAATCTCAAGACTAGCGAGGATAAAGATGACCCAGAAATAATAGCAGGTATCTTTCAGTTGTATGACAAGAATATGCTTGTACTGATTAATTCAGGGTCTACATATTCTTACATTTGTAGTAAGTTAGTAAAAAAATTGAATATTCCGTTATAATCTACTAGCAGTGAGGTAATAGGGACTAATATGTTAGGACGCATTGCTCGAGTTAATATGATATGTTGAGGGTGTCCCATACAGATTCAGGGAATTAAATTCCCTGCTAATATGATAGAATTACCTTTTAACGAATTCGAGGTGATACTGGGAATGGACTGGTTATATCGTTATTACGCTAATGTTGACTGTAGACTGAAAAAAGTAACATTGAGAAGTTCAGAAGATATAGAAGTTATTGTATTTAGTGAAGAATGAAACCCATTGGCTAATGTAATATCAGTGATGTCGACAAAGAAGTTATTGCTACAGGGATGTCAAGGGTTTATTGCAAGTGTGCTATGTGTGAGAGCAAAAGAGAAGGGGATAGAAGAAATTCCTACAGTCAGAGATTTTTCTGACGTTTTTCCTGCAGAGTTACCAGGTTTGCCTCCAGACAGAGAGGTAGAATTTCAGATTGAAGTAATGCCAAAAACTGTACCTATTTCCATGTCACTATATAGAATGGCCCCAAAAGAGTTACAAGAATTAAAGATCCAATTACAATAATTACTGGATAAAGGGTTTATTAGACCGAGTGTTTCACCATGGGGAGCTCCAGTTTTGTTTGTCAAAAAGAATGATGGATCCATGCGTCTTTGCATTGATTATAGGAAACTTAATAAAGTGACCATTAAGAACAAGTATCCACTCCCCCGAATTGACGATTTATTTGATCAGTTAAAGGGTGCTTCAGTGCTTTCGAAGATTGGTTTACGTTCTGGTTATCATCAATTGAAGATTCAAGATAAAGATACTCCAAAGACGACATTCAGAACGAGGTAAGGTCAATATGAGTTTATTGTGATGCCGTCTAGAGTTACAAATGCTCTAACTGCTTTCATGGATTTGATGAACTGAATATTCCAACCCTATCTGAATCGATTCACTGTGGTATTCATTGATGATATTTTAGTGTATTCGAAGTCGGAAGAAGATCATAGTTCCCATTTAAGGATCGTTCTACATATTTTGAGAGAAAAGAAGCTTTATGCCAAACTCTCCAAATATGAATTCTAGTTGAAGGAAGTGAGGTTCCTTGGACATGTAATTTCTGCCGAAGGAATTCGAGTGGATCCTCAAAAGATTAAAGCCATTTTAGAGTGGGAAATTCTAAAGAATGTGTCAGAAGTCCGGAGTTTTCTGGGGTTAGCTGGTTATTACCGAAGGTTTGTTAAAAACTTTTCGATAATAGCATTACCCCTAACTAAATTATTGAGGAAAGAGGTAAAATTTGTATAGACTCCGGAGTGCCAAGAAAGTTTGGAAAGGCTGAAAAAGGTTTTAACAGAAGCTCCAGTGTTGATTCAACCCGAGTCTAACAAGAACTTTGTAGTGTACAGTGATGCGTCTCATAATGGGTTGGGATACGTGTTAATGCAAGAAGGCAAAGTGGTGGCCTATGTTTCGAGACAATTGAAACCTCATGAGAAGAATTATCCCACACATGATCTAGAGATGACTACAGTAGTATTTGCATTTAAGTTATGGCGTCACTATTTGTATGGTGAGCGATGCTATTTGTATACGGATCATAAGAGTTTGAAATATTTGATGACTAAGAAGGAGTTAAATTTAAGACAACGAAGATGGGTGGAATTCTTAAAGAATTATGATGTAGTGATCAATTTTCATCCGGGGAAAGCGAATGCATTAAGTCGAAAGACGTTTACATCCTTAAGAGCTTTGGATGCCAGACTATCCTTAAGATGAGACGGTGTCATATGTGTGGAATTGACTCTCAAGCCATCATGGCTAGATCGAAATAAAGAATTGCAAGCTAGAGATGAAATATGTTTAAAGAAGTTACAGCAGATAAGGAATGGAGAGGTTATAGATTATGAAGTGAAAGTTGATGGGAACCTATATTATCAAGGGAGGCTAGTGATTCCAGATGATGATGAGTGGAAGAAAGACTTGTTAACGGAAGCTCAGTGTAGTCCATTGACTATGCATCCGGGAGGAAATAAAATGTATATGGATCTCAAGAGTCGATAATGGTGGCCTGGAATGAAGAGAGACATTACGGAATTCGTATCTAAATGTTCAGTGTGTCAGCAAGTTAAAGCTGAACATCAAGTTCCGTCAAGACTGTTGCAACCTATGTCTATTCCTCAATGGAAATGAGAGAATGTAACAATGGATTTTGAAACGGGATTACCTTTGACCCCGAATAAAAGAGATTCCATTTGGGTGATTGTAGACAGATTGACTAAGTCAGCTCATTTTATTCCGGTACGAGTTGAATTTTTCATGGATAAGTATGTTGAGTTATATATCATAGAGATTATACGTCTACATGGTGTACCTATTTCTATTGTTTCGGATCGAGATCCTAGATTTACTTAACAGTTTTGGAAATCATTACATAAAGCGTTGGGAACTTGGTTAAACTTTAGTACAGCGTTTCATCCACAAACCGATGGGCAATCCGAGAGAACAATCCAAATTTTGGAGGATATGTTAAGAGCTTGTGTTATCGAGTTCAAATGATCATGGGAAATGTACTTGGCTCTTGTTGAATTCGCGTACAACAATAGTTATCAATCAAGCATCAAAATGGCACCTTATGAAGCTCTTTATGGAAGAAGATGGCGTACGCCTCTAAATTGGTTTGAGCTTAGAGATAAAGAAATTCTTGGTCTGGAGTTGATCAAGGAAGTGGAAGAAAAGGTTCAAGTAATTCAAAGTAATCTCAAAGCAGTAGCTGATAGACAGAAATCATACGCGATTCTAAAGAGAAAAGAGATCGAATATCAAGTAGGTGATCGAATATCAAGAAGGAGATAAAGTGTTTCTCAAAGTGTCTCCTTGGAAGAAGGTTTTTAGATTTGGTCGAAGAGGAAAATTAAGTCATCGATTTATTGGACCTTATGAGATTGTAAAGAAAGTTGGACCAGTGGCTTATCAATTGGCATTACCACCTGAAATGGAAAAGATTCATGATGTCTTCCATGTCTCAATGCTTTGGAAGTATAGATCTGATCCCTCCCACATTGTGACTCCAGAAGAGATCGAGATTCAACCGGATTTGACTTATGAGGAAGAACCGGTTCAAATTTTAGCTCATGAAATTAAGCAATTAAGGGACAAGACTATTCCATTAGTCAAAGTATTGTGGAGAAATCACAAAGTAGAGGAAGCAACATGGGAGCGTGAAGAGGATATGAGGAATCAGTACCCCCATCACTTTGTGTAATGAAAATTCGAGGGTGAATTTTCTTAAAGGGGGGAGATTTGTAACAGCCTCAATACCGAGTTAGTGACTAAATTATAAAACTTCAGAAGTTGGTAATTTAAAATAGAATGATTAAATAGTGTTGTAATTTGGTATAGGGTTAAATTACAAGGAAGATGGAATTGAAGGATAAAATAGTCATTTGTAAGGGAAAATAATTAAGATTTCTTGTAATTATATTAGCTTCACGTGGAAAGAAGGAAGCAAAACATAAGCTTCCAGAATTCTCTTCTTCTCTTTTTTCCTCCCAACGTGAAAACTCATAGCAAAGGTGAGATTTCTCATAAGCTAATCGTTTATTGAAATTTAAGTTTGGTTTTGCTCATTAGATGCTAATTAAGCTTATGGAAAGCTTAATTTGCTTTAAAGCCATAAGGCGAGGAAGTTATAAGAGATTAAAGAAAATAGGGTTTTAAATAAATTTATGGGAAATAGTTGATAAGTTGAATTTGAAGTTGAATTTGACTTGTCATCGTGTTAATTAAGGAATATGAAGTGTTAGAATTAGATTTGGAACATGTTGGAATTTGAGTGAGATTCTTGAATTTCATGTGGAGGAAAGGATTTTTAAGTTTAAGAGGTATTAAATGGATATTAATTAGTTTAAATAGGTGTATAAGAGTTAAGAATATAAAAAGAGGGGAAATATAAAGTGTTGAGAAGATAATGAAGAGATTTTTGTGCTAAAATAACATTTCTGGGCTATGTGCATCGATGCACATTCAATGTGTATCGATGCATAAAGGGTAAAACCCAGAAATTGTTCAATGTGTATCGATGCACATGAAGTGTATCGATGCACTCCTTTAAAATAAAAACATCGAATGTCATCAGTGTATCGATGCACAAGTGGTGCATCGATGCACCCCCTAAAATACAAACATCGAATGGGATTTATGTACCGATACATAGATAGTGCATCGATGCACCCGTCAAGGGATGTATCGATACATGGGGTAGTGCATCGATGCATGCCTTCATTAAAAGTTGAAAATAACTTTCTTTTTAGCCTAAGGAGTGATAGTTTAGAATTTATTAATTAGTATACTGATTAGTATCAATGTATTACTATGTAGATATAGAACATAATTTCGTTCCGGAACAAACAAAGGATTAGGATCAAGTCAAAACAAGCAAGGCCAAGGTGAGGGCACATACTAGATAGAATTGTATGGAGATAAGACTTGCGATAAGTCTATATCTTATAGTTGAATTCATGATTTCATATTCATGTACATGCATTCACACATATATATTAAATCCAGTTATTTCATGTATAATTCATTTATGCTTTAATATGATATTATATGAAAGAATGAAATTTTCAGAGAATCAATCCAAGTATGTGAAATAATGAAAGTGATCATATGTGTTTATATGAAAAGTGATGAAAAAGATATGAAAATGAGAAATGTATTCATATTTAAGCCCATGTGAGTTACTATGAGAGCTATAGGTATAATTAGCATGCCAAGAGTCGAGGGATTATTAGTGGTCCTTCGGGACATAGTGGTTCTTTGGAACAATCAGTGGTCCTTCGGGACATAGTGGTCATTCGGGACATAGTGGTCCTTCGGGACAAATATTCAGTGCCCCTTGAGGGAATTATACGAGCTGTGGTGACAGCATAGTGTATAACCTCTATGTACTCACATACCTTTGTTCTCAATAATATACATGGGCAATCCAAAGATTAATTAAAGTGGAATTATTATAAGAATATATGTTTTATATGTGAATGTTACTATCATATATGTTATAGTGAAATAGATGCATACAAATAAAGATGTCATGATCAGATAGAAAGAATGCATGTTCATGAATGCATTGTTATGTATATATATTTTTATATTATGCCTCACTAAGTCTATGACTTAGCGTGTAATTGATTTACACGTAGGTACCAAAAATCAAGAGGAGCAATAATAGAGGCGGCAAGGACAACATCACTACTAAAAGATCAGATCAGAAGTAATTGACAAAGAAGGTATTTTGGTTGTGTATAGAGTGTTGGCATGTAATAAGTGGTTAATTACGAATGCTCTGATCGATTTTGTATTTTGTGATCTATTTTATGTAAACTAATGTATTTGGTTAGAATGAAAGTTTAACATTTCTCTATTTTTCTTTAAGTGACAAAGGTTGAAAAGTCAATGTGACACCTCAGACTCGTATTTGGGTCGGATACAGGTTGAGGGTGTTACACAACGTAGATAGCGACCTACCCTTGCTCGCTCGCTCGGATGCCCTCGCTCAGATGCCCTCGGTCAGATGGCCTCGCTCGAATGCTCTCACATAACTCGCTCGGATGGCCTCGGATGCCCAGCGTGTTGGGACGTGCATGGCACATGCAAAGTTAATATCTCTCGTAGCTCATCGGGAAGCCATAGCGATCTAGTAGGTCGCCCGGATGACATGGCGACCTACAGCCAACACTGTGGATTTCACCATATTTGAGCAATTAATCTGGGGAGTGCATTATCTCGTGAAATAATTTCTTCGAGAACATTATCTCGAGAGTTTTGCCGATTGGATTGAATCCATCGATTAAATCGAGCAACCTTTTAAATACGATTCATATATGAATAAAAGATGTTAATGTGTCAAGCAAGATTCAATCTCGTGTTAATTGTTACCCAACAAGTTTTTTTATTTTTCATATTAATTTAATATCAAACTGTGAGGTTATACAATGATCATAATTATTTTATAATAATTCGATAAAAATAAATAAATTATAAAATAATCATTAAACTTATCAAACTTATATACTCATTATATGATTTCTTTTTTTAATTTGGAGTTAGTAGAATGTAGTATCTGTTCAAAAATAAGTTTCAGTCAAACTTATATACTCATTATATGATTTCTTTTTTTAATTTGGAGTTAGTAGAATGTAGTATCTGTTCAAAAATAAATTTCTGTCATTTGACATTTAATACTCACACATCTGACATTAATTGTGCTCAAACCAGAGATCTTAAGGAATAACAATAATTTATTTACCACCGAAGAGGCTGAGTTCGTGCAATGAATTACATGATTTAAAAATAAAAAAATAGAAATCTAACAGTATAATAATATTAATTATTATTGTTGATGGAATAAATTGGCCTAATTGTCATTTGCAATTCATCCATAATAGTTTAGGTAAAGAGTCATGATTGGTTTCTCTTTACGAGAGAGAGTTTATCATGAGAGTGAAGAAGAAGAGAATTGTTAAGAGACAATGAAGGTTACACCCTCTCTTCCAAGTGTGTTAGGGGTATTTATAGGGATCATATCATGGTGGTGTTAGACACATGATAATTATAAATATGTGTAGGACAACGTACTAAATAGATCTTATAGTCAAATCTTAAATTTTCGCTTGGCTATTTCATGTGAACCTATTAGAAGAATTGCGAGGGTTGTATTCGAAAGATGTGGACTCATTAGAGGCTTTGATAAGCAGAGAGGTCTATTTGGAGACCTTGACTTGTGGATAGCTAGCAACTTCCATGGATCATGTTTGATGGAGACTTGAAAGTTTCTAGAGATCATCTTGGGGTATAACAAGTTGTCCCTATTGGTCGAGGGAATTTTATATAGTGGCTTGATTTGAGACTTATTTGATACAATAAATATCTTAAAATTCTCATCTTTAGGATAGCGGTCGTTCATTTTTTTTAGAAGAGCTTGGTTGATGACAAATAAGTTGTGTCGACCATTGACAATTCGCTCATTTTAATTTAGACAGTTCATTTTTTTTAGAAGAGCATGGTTGATGACAAATAAATTGTGTCGACCATTGACAATTCGCTCATTTTAATTTAGACAGAAAGTTACGGTTGGTGAACGAACGACCGTTGACCGATGGATCGGCAGGGGTTACATTTGTTCGTTGACATAGTGTATCGGTAGTAGATGATTTATTAATGAGGTGAGCACATTTTGATTATTGCTTTGATATATTTTGATGTAGTTAGGGGCATCCTGACGCTAGTAAGAGTAGCATTAGCTCCTGCGGAGATGGAGGAGTTATTCTTGGAGGCATAGGCTCGTTCAGATGACAAGGGAACAAATATTTGAATCTTGGCATTCCATTACAGTGGAAACTTTCAACTATTTCGACTGGTTTTAAGACGTAATCTGTATCGGGAGGCATCTCAATCAATTTTTGACCTGTTATTAGAATTATTTTTTCTTGATAATGATATTTTCAATGAACCAAACGTCCCTTTATGTGTTATTTTTCTTCTCATTCCTCGCCATTCTCCCGGACTCACCTTCCTGGTTGCAGTTGCCTGATTTGTCACTACTGCTTGTTGAACCTCCCCAACATCTGGGACCTGACCTTGAATTCTCTTGTCTAAACACTGTCCAAACCTTTGTTCAAAGTAAAGAATAAACATACTGATAAAGAAGTTAATTTGATGGGTTTTGAGGAAAAAAATTTCAAGTCATGCGTGTTGTCACTTATATATATTCATATAATTTCTATCTGATTCAACCCATATTTTCCTCTTAAATTCCAACCCCACTTATCGCCTCTGCCTTTACCTCCGCCCACGGCCGCACTGAGTTGCTCTGCTTGAATGAACACCTCTCTTGACCTCGCTTGCTCTGCCCGAATCTACAAGGTAACCTAGGCGTGCGGTATGGTCTTGTTCATTTGTCAATTCAAATTATGTTATTGTTTGTATTAAATAAATGAAAAAAAATTGAAACGGTGTATTGCGGCTGTAACAGACTAGCCTATTGTGTGTGTCGTCGTTTTATTTTGGTTCGTTTAGTTTATTTTTTTTCTTCTTCAAAAAGACACCTAAGCTCCTTTATTTTTCAAGAAAAGAAAATTAATATGACATTCGAACTATTACACTTAATGTGAGTCTCAAATATAAAAAAATCTAATGTAATCTATTGACCAACGATTTCATCGTTGACCATTACGATTCTGATGTGATATTTCACAGTGCTGATGTGATAATTTATGATGATTGATGAATTAAATTAATTTTTTTGATTGAGTTTGAAGACCAAATTAATTTTTTAAAACTTAATGGGCTTATTTATTATTTAGAAAAATATTTAAAATTTAAAATATACAAATATAAAAATATTAAAAATTAAAATATTAAAATATTAAAAATAAATATATATATATATAGATATATATATATATATATATATATATATATATATATCATACTGATCGAAAATATTATTATTAAATATTTTTCTTATTTATTGAATGCCTACTCTACTCGAGGTGACTCGGGCTGCTCACGAAGACGTGGAATGGCTTGAGCGCCTTAGAGTGAAGGACCTGCAAAATGATCCACCTTCCTCCAAAGACCGATTATATCAAAGCCACCGCGTCCGCAATAATATCGACACCATCATCTCCACCACCGAGAAGCTGGTAATTCCTCCCTATCTTATGCAAATTTGAGTTACGGTTAAAGCTTTTCTTATTTATTGAATGTCTTCAGGTTGAGATATATGAAGATAAAGATAATGCAAGGAAAGATGAAATCGCGGCTCTCGGAGGTCAAACGGCTACTGGAATTAATATCTTTAGCGCTTTTTACGATAGATTGAAGGAGGTAATTGTTTTCTTTGGTTTTTTTTTCCTAACGATGAGTCGAAAATGAAGAGTATGATAGAAATTCCACCCTGCTGCTCGTGTTGTCGATGCAAATGAAGAGTATGAGGCTTTACTTAAGGAAGAACCAGTCATTGAGTTCAGTGGAGAGGTCCCAACCCACCCACCCACCCACACAACACATTTGCATATAATTAAAATCACATTTCGTTACAGTAATTTCTTATTTTTATGTGTCCTGTTAGCAATTCATTTTCAGGAAGCCTTTGGTCGGTAGTTGGACTTGTACGAATTGTTCAATCAGTACATTGATTCTAAATTTGGAGCCAAAATTGAATACTCGGCTTACCTTGATGTCTTTTCATAGCCGCACAATTTTCCTTGGAAATTGAAGTCAACATGGTAAAATTCCTTCAATTCTTTTTTTTAATTAAAATAAGGTGATTTGCCCACTGTTTAATTGCTTTATGCTTTTCTACCTGTTTAGCATGCTGCTTATATTGTATTTTCAAATATTTATATCTGTAGGCAATACAAGGATTACACGGGGAATTTGGTGGAGTATCTAATTTACTTCTTTCAGAGGACTGAACCCCTGCAAGATCTTGACAGAATCTTTTCTAAGGTTCACATTATTTACTTAATAGTTACTTGAATATTTTTTTTTCCAAAAAGAGACTCTTAACCTTGAGGATGCTATGATGCTAAACTTGAACCCTATCTGTAACATAGGTTTATAGATTTTTTAGAAAGAAAAGAACTAAAAAACATTTGTCACTTGTGACCATAGTTACAGAAATCGCTAAACAGCCCACGATCTACGTACCGTACGATGTGATCCGAAACGCGGTACGAACGCGTTTCAGTCGTTTCAAAATCGTGTTCCAGTCGTTTCAAAATCGCGATTCGGTACGAGCTTTGGGTTTAGATGGAGTCCTAGCTCCTCGTCGGAGCATAGGACGGCGGATGCCATGGAGGCTTTGGGTTTCGTCGAGTGTTAAAGAGGAGCTTGAGGGAGAGGAAATGGGGGAACGACGGGGGTCGGTTTAAGGCTGAAGAAGATAATGAATTAGGCGAAACTAACCTTGGATCTGGGCGTTCATCGCCTCCTGCAGAGAGAGTTTGTGTCGGTTGAGCTTTTGTTTTTTATTTCTTTTCCTGCTTTGTTTGCTGTGTAGCTTTTGTTTTTTATTATGTTAAAACTATACTTTAACGTGCTTTGTTAAATTTCTTCGTACACTAGAATTCATGTGCACTTGTTTTAAGTTTATTCAATCATTATTTTTCTACTTTTTGATCCCTCTAAAATTTTAATTTAGTATAAAAGTAACTTTTGAAGTGTTAAATTTATTTTCAACTTTGAAGTATTGAAGTTATTGAATGAAATCTATAGTATTGAAGTTATTCTAAGAAATTTGAAGTTTTGAAGTTACTTATAAAATTTGATGTAGAAAAATAGCAACCTAAGAAACTGGTACATCGTACCAATTAATATGTTACATCGTACCGGAGCGATCCGAAATGAGTCTACCCCTCGTACCGAATTTTAGGGACCTAGCGAATTGCGATCCCGTTCCACGTCCCCGTACCGGAGCGTACCGCGATCCATGTGACTATGCTTGTGACGCTTCTGCCTTGAGCTGATATAAATATAAGATGGAACTTTTTTTGGAAGTACAAATGTAGAATGCTTCTGATAAATTAAAATACTTTTATGGTGGTTCATGATAGGTTGAGGCTGAGTTCGAGGAGCAATGGGCTGATGGCCAGGTACAAGGATGGGAGAAGCAAGGTCAAGAAAGTGAAGGTGATCCTGCCCAGCTTCACGTGATTGATCTTGATTATTACAGCACAGCTGAAGAGCTGATGGAATTGGGTCCAGAAAAGTTAAAGGAGATAATTTTGGTATTCTTTGATATGTCATCTTACTAGCTAGCTTTTGCTGTAGTGACTCCAATCTCTGCAGTTCAGTGATTAGAAATGTGTTTTTCCTCCTTTAATTATTAGTTAGGCAACTGCATGGTCAAGTCGTATTAAAGAGTGAAATATGAAGATTAGAAACATGTTGTTATTGTGTTCTCCGACCTTGTCACTGTAAACATCTTATCTTGCTGGTCAGTTTAAATTTAATTAGGTAATTTGAGAATGAAAAAGATTACAAGGGCAGGGCTATAAATTCTTATGTTGTGATTTGATGTGTTCATTTGTGCAATGTTTGGAAACATAAATTTAAAAGTTCAGATTTGGAGTTCAATTTATATATATTGAGGGAATGAAAAAGCAACCTCGGAATAGTTTTCTTCTATTTTAATTGATATAATTTGGGTTTTAAGATCCATCTCAATTACATGTCAAGCTTTGCCACTTTGCCAAAACCCAAAGGCATCATTTTTTGAGTTTTTCTAGGCAATTATTTGATATGCACTTAAATTACTTTGCCAGCAGCTTAAAATTTATAATTGAATTACCTCATTTTTTGTTTCCTTTTTGGTTGATGATTAGTGAATTGTCTATTTATCCTCACAGGCATTGGCAGCATTAGGACTTAAAACTGGACAATTATTTGATATGCACTTAAATTACTTTGCCAGCAGCTTAAAATTTATAATTGAATTACCTCATTTTTTGTTTCCTTTTTGGTTGATGATTAGTGAATTGTCTATTTATCCTCACAGGCATTGGCAGCATTAGGACTTAAAACTGGAAGTACTGTCCAGCAGGGTGCAGAGAGGCTTTTCCTCGCCAAGGTAATATGTTTTTTCGGCCCTTTCATTTTTCTTGAAATAACAATGTCTAATGCTGTCATAGGCATGTATTTGGCAATGTTACCTTCCAAGAACATGGTTCTATATAATTATAGCATATTTGCGTACCACTATTTTTGAAATTTGAAATGGTTTTTTTTTGACAAATCTGCATATCAGACTCTCTTGCTAGAATTTGCTGAAAGGAATTAGGCATATATTATTGGGGCTCATGTATAAAGGAAATGGGTTGCAGGCTCAAAGCCTGGAATTATAGGATAATAAAAGAAAATCAGTGGTGAAACCTGCTACGGCTATGAAATAATTCGATACTAGGTTGTTATGTTGCAATATGTTGATGGGATAACTATAGACTAGTGTAACGGTAATTGTGTTTTTCTGGTAACATTATATCAAATAAATTCAAAAAATATATATTCAATGTCTTTGTACTTCTCACAGCACACACCTTTGGAAAAGCTGGACAAGAAACATTTTGCAAAAGGCTTACATGGACCTCGACAAAATGGGTCCAGTGCAGTTTCACAAGACATTAACAGTCTGAAACATGTTGCGTTGATGGAGGCCAAGATGAAGAAGCTCTGTGATTTACTGATAAGGTTAGTTTGTTGCTTACTTTGCCCTTGACTATATTTGATAGGAATGTGAAATATGAGTGAAAGCCTTTGCAAAAGTACATTTTGCTGCTGTTTGTAGTCCTGAGATAAGAATTATAGTTTATGGTATTTAATTAATATTTCTGTTATCTTTTGTAGACAATTGAACAAACAAAGGAAAATGTGGTAAAGAAGCAAGCATTGACATATGCGGAAATGGAACAAGAACGTGAGGAGGTAATTTAATCTCTCATGGTATAACCAAGCAAGTGTTTCTAACACTGGAACAAAATTTCATTGATACATTGTGATGGTACAATTATAATTAATGCAACGCCATCCCTCAACACCCTGTAAGGATGGCTGTCGTAGAGTTTTGAATTGGGGGGGGGGGCTGTATGAACCAATCCACTTGTTGTCAACCCTCACTTTCAGGTGTATCTGGGCAAAAGTTGTTCTGTGTTTTTCACATAATCTCAAGGGCACATTTTAAATGGGAGGAATTAGGAATTTTGCACAATTCGTATGACTATATTTAAGGCGCAACAAATAGAGGGGATGAGATATCTTTTATTGAATTAACTGATTAAATATTTTGGTTTTTCCCTCTTCCTCTACCAATGACTTCGATTTGTTCTAAATAGGTTTTTTATCTTTTGATTGTACATTTTTTTTCCATCATAATAAGGTGCTAACATTTGGACAACTGTCTCGGTTAATCAGTGCCTTCTTAGTTCAGTACCTGTGTTATAAATAAAATATATATAGTAAATAAAAGTTAAAACTCTCTCTCGAACGTATTAGTATCTTTAAATTCTGTCTGTTGTGGTTTTGTGACAATAAATTGTTGCTTTCTGACAGGAAGAGACGCAGGTGGACACTGAAAGTGATGACGAAGATCAACAGATCTATAATCCTCTTAAATTGCCAATGGGGTGGGATGGGAAGCCTATACCATATTGGCTTTACAAGCTTCATGGTCATGGTCGGGTAATTTCTCCTACTAATCCTATACATGATGTGAATTTCTGCATGCACTGTTAGTTTGAAATTAAGTGTGAGAATAGTCTTATTGTTTACTACATAAACGAGCTTAAAGGAGCCTAATTGAGTGAGCTCAAGAAATTTAAATAGCTTGAGGTCAGCTTGGATAAATTACACCCCCAGGAGGAAGGAGTCTATGCACAAAAACCTTTGAATTTTTCTTCACTCCTTGTCTCCAAGTCACAGGATCTCATATAGCTGTCCCTATTTATTTTTTGTTGATCAGGAGTTCAAGTGCAAGATTTGTGAGAATTACAGCTACTGGGGCCGACGGGTTTTCGTGAGGCATTTCAAAGAATGGCGGCATCAGCATGGCATGCGATGCCTTTGTATTCCCAACAGCAAGAACTTCAATGAAATCACTAATATTGAGGTATGTGATATTTTCTTCTCAGATATTGTGCAACAATTTATGTTTCTTTCAGCCCATCATCCTACCTGTGGTTTTTTCTTGATCGAGCGTTACGTACCATTGTCATTGGTGTTTACTATTGTTGTAACACCCCAACCCGTCTCCGACCCGAATACGAGTCCCAGATGTCACAATGACTTTTTAAAACCTTTTTCTTATAAAATATCAAGACATTTGAAATCTTTTTAAGAAAATACGATAATATATTATTGAATCATGTTTGTTATAACCAATTTAAGAAAATATACGTTTTATGAACAGTACAATACGGTATGAATAGTACCGTATGAACAGTACCCTACTACAATACTCCGAATGTTAAAATTTCCAGATTGTAATAAGGGAACCGATTCCCCTGCTACAAGGAATCGATACTCTGCTATAGTACTGCTACAGTACTTCCATAAAATATGTATAAATTTATAAAAATCTTAGCTTTCATCCATATAAAATTTCCATTTACAAATACTGTAACATCCCAAACTAGGGGTTAGTGGCTAAATTGTAAAGTTTAAGAATTTGATGAATTAAGTAGAAGAATGGAATAATTCGATGATTTATTTGGAAATAATTCCTAAAAGTTGTTAGTAATTATTAAAGTAGATGAAGGGCAAAATGGTCATTGAACAAAGATAATATTAAATATTAATAAATGGGTATTATAATATATGAGAGGTATGATTGAAGAGATAAGTTTTAGACTTATCTTCTTCATCTTCATCTTCTCTCAAACGTGAAGAGCCAGCTTGCAAAGGTGAGTTTCTTTGTTAGTTGGTTATTTGCTAAATTTATGGTTGGGTTTTGATTATTAGATAATAACTAAGCTTAAGGAAAGCTTAGGTTATCTTAAGATTGAAAGATAAAGAAGTTATGAAAGATTAAAGAAAATGGGTTTTTAAAGGAAATTTTGGAAAAGAGTTAATAAGAGATTTTTAAGATAGAATTTGACTTGTCATTAAGAAGAATAAGAGATTTATGAAGTTAGAAAAGATTTATAACAAATTTGAAAGTTTAGTAAGATTCTTAATTTTAAGAATCTTGATGAAATATGGAAGATAAATATGATTTATATGGACATAAGTTGGTTTCAATAATGATAGTTGAGTTTAAAGTCATAATAGGGGATTAAAATAGAAGAATTGATGAATTTCGGGCTTGAAATGCAATTTCTGGACAAGGTGCATCGATGCACATTCATAAGTGCATCGATGCATTCCTTTAAAAGAAGACATCGAATGCCTTTGATGCATCGATGCATAGATAATGCATCGATGCATCCTTTTAAAATAAAAACATCGAATGCATTTTATGCACCGATGCACAAGTAGTGCATCGATGCATACCTTCATTGAAAGAGGAAATGGGCTTTTCTCTTAGCCTAAGAAGTGACAGTTTAGAATATAACAATTGGAATATTGATATGAATCTGTGTATTGTTATGTAGAGATAGAAAGTGATCCGTTTCAGGACAATTGAGGAATTAGAATCGAATCAAAGCAAAGCTAAGGTGAGTGCAATTTATTTTGTACTTATTTTATTGAATTAACATTGGCTTGTGATGAGCCAGTGATGGAGTTACTATGGTAAGAAGTAACTTCTAAATTGTTATGTGATTACCATGTATGCATTAATACATAGAAATAGATGGATGTTATGTTATATGATTTATATGCTTAAGTGAAAATGCAACATATGATATATGTTATTTGACATGACATGCATGGTTACATGAAAGAAAGCTATGTGACTACATGTATATGTGAAAGAAGCTATAAGCTTATATGCACATATGATATACGTGATATGAATTACATGAAAGGATTTACATGAATACATGTGTATATATATAATACATGTGATATGATATGAGATATATGGTTACACATACATGTGATATGTGACAGAAGAGAAAGAACAAGTGATACGAAGTGTATAAATAAATGCCCATAGTATATGATACGAGAGCTATAGGTATAGTTGGCATGCCAAGAGTCGAGGGTTTTACCTATGTCTTTTGAGACATATGGATAGTATACCTATGTTCTAAGGAACATATGGACAGTTTACCTAGGTTCTTTGGGACCTATGGACAGTTGCCGAGGTTCTTTATGACCTCTGGATAGTTACCGGGGTCTGTGTGACCTCTGGATAGGTCCTTCGGGACATTTATACGAGCTGTGGTGACAGCATTAGTGCACAACCTCAATGTACTCACATACCTCTATTCTCAATAATATACATGGGCAATGAAATTGAAAGACAAATGAAAGTGAAAGTGATAAAAGAAGGTAAGTTGCATGTGTGCATGACCTGATTGTATATTGTTATCATACCATAGATTCATGCATATTGATATGTAGTGATTCAATGATATGAATGCACATACATGAATTATATGTGTTATATGATATATGGTAAGTGGAAAGGATTATTGATAGTGTTTGTATATGTATGTCTTTTATTTATATGAAATGATATATGGTTATATTATATGTTTTATATGCCTCACTAAGTCTATGACTTAGCGTGTAAGTGATTTACACGTAGGTACCAAGAACGAGAAGTGAAAGAATAGAAGTGGCAAAGACAGTATCACTACTAAAAGATCAGATCAGAAGTATTTGACAAAGTATGTATTTGGTTATGTATAAAGTGTTGGCATGTAATAAGTCATTAAGTACGAGCACTCTGATCAAGTCTGTATTTTGTTTTAAATAAAGTTTTAAATTTCCCGGGATTTTTCTTAAGAGTCAAGATTTGAAAGTCAATGTGACACGTCGGACTCGTATCCGGGTCGGTACGGGTTGGGGGTGTTACATTTAATGGTATCAGAGCTACGGTTTAGCCGATTCTAGGCTAAAAACGAAGTCAAAAGTGTTTTAAAAAGTATACATGCCAACGAAATAGTGAAAACTTCTGATCTGATAGAAAGTAAGTATACTGTTTTGCTAATAGAATGATATAATTGTATTTTATTAGATGTCTGGACAAGACAACTCCCGAGACGTAGCGGGAAATGATAGATTAGCTGAAGGTAGTAATTCACCTGCCCTGGCCAGGCAAGGTGAAGGACAGACACTTTCTGGAGTGCCTGTGCAAGATCAAGATGTTTTCTTTAGAACGTTAGACGCAGTGTTGATGCGTTTCCAATCTCCTGCTCCTTCCACTCCGAGAAGGAATATAGCAAAAGATTTAAAAGGATTAGGAGCTCCTGAATTCAAAGGTGAAGTTGAGGAGAGTCCTGTTGAAGCGGACTTTTGGCTCAATGACGTAAAGATTATGCTAGATGGACTTCATTGTTCTGATATGGAAAAGTTAGACGGAGTAGTCTCCTTGTTTCGTGGACAAGCAAGAATATGGTGGACGAACGTTACTCTAAGAATGACAAATGACCAAGTGACCTGGTTCTTGTTTTTAGAAGAGTTCAAACACAAGTATATAGGAGACCAGTTCATCAAGCAAATGAAACAAGAATTCTTGAATCTGAAGCAATTGGATCACACTATATATGAATATGAGTGTGAATTCAATAAGTTGAGTCGTTTTGCGGCTGAGTTAGTTCCAACAGAAAAAGATGCATGCGAATGGTTTGTGGAGGGCTTACGCCCGAGATTAAAGGAGATGTTGATTGTGTTAAATCTGTCCTCGTTTCAAGAGGTAGTGAATCGTGCAAAAGCTCTTGAAAGAGCTCAGAATGAACGTTATGGGGATCAAAGAGTTCAATCTTTTAAAAGAACGGGGCCTTCATCGAGTTTAGTATCACCCAAAAGAAGTAGAGATTCTGGTTTTCGATCTCAAGCACGGTCAGAGTCGATGACATCCTCTGCTAGAGGATCAAGTCAGATGAGAGATAGACAGACTCAATTTGTAGAGTATGGTGATAGAAGAGCACAATTGAGACATTGTCATAATTGTGGAAGATATCATGGTGGGATGTGTAGAATTAAATCTGGAGCTTGTTTCCGATGTGGGGAAATAGGACATTTCATGAGAGATTGTCCATTGAATGACAGAGAGCTTGCACAATCAGAACGATCTGTTTTGATGTCTCAAAGAGGTAGGGGTAGAGGTAGAGAAAGAAATCAAACAGAATCTTCTACTCAACAGGAGATGCGCTCCACTGCTAGAATATATAATCTTAATGATAATGAAGACTGTGAGGACCCAGAATTATTAGCAGGTATCTTTCGGTTGTATAGTAAATGCGTTATGATATTGGTTGATTTAGGCTAGCATAATTACATTTGAACAGTAAATTGATGAGAGAAGTACTAATTTTAGTTATGAGTTAATTGTAGTAGTTTTATTGATATAAACCCATTAAGGTATAATGTTCAGGTAAATAAGATTTGTGGTTACTTGAGTGGATTAAATAGCGTATGAGAACATGAGAAAATATATGGTTTAGTTATGCTATAAGGAAATCTTGATAATGAGGAATAAATAGAGAAAGATATGAGAATGATAGAGTTTAAAGAATCAAGTAGGATAAGTGTTATAAGTGGTGTTAGATTATTTATAGCATGAGTGAAAGAGATATGTATTGAGTAATTAAAGAGGACGGTATATAAGGATTGCTTCATATTGTTATAAAGTGAAAATTCGAGGACGAATTTTCTTAAGGAGGGGAGAATTGTAACATCCCAAACTAGGGGTTAGTGGCTAAATTGTAAAGTTTAAGAATTTGATGAATTAAGTAGAAGAATGGAATAATTCGATGATTTATTTGGAAATAATTCCTAAAAGTTGTTAGTAATTATTAAAGTAGATGAAGGGCAAATGGTCATTGAACAAAGATAATATTAAATATTAATAAATGGGTATTATAATATATGAGAGGTATGATTGAAGAGATAAGTTTTAGACTTATCTTCTTCATCTTCATCTTCTCTCAAACGTGAAGAGCCAGCTTGCAAAGGTGAGTTTCTTTGTTAGTTGGTTATTTGCTAAATTTATGGTTGGGTTTTGATCATTAGATAATAACTAAGCTTAAGGAAAGCATAGGTTATCTTAAGATTGAAAGATAAAGAAGTTATGAAAGATTAAAGAAAATGGGTTTTTAAAGGAAATTTTGGAAAAGAGTTAATAAGAGATTTTTAAGATGGAATTTGACTTGTCATCAAGAAGAATAAGAGATTTATGAAGTTAGAAAAGATTTATAACAAATTTGAAAGTTTAGTAAGATTCTTAATTTTAAGAATCTTGATGAAATATGGAAGATAAATATGATTTATATGGACATAAGTTGGTTTCAATAATGATAGTTGAGTTTAAAGTCATAATAGGGGATTAAAATAGAAGAATTGATGAATTTCGGGCTTGAAATGCAATTTCTGGACAAGGTGCATCGATGCACATTCATAAGTGCATCGATGCATTCCTTTAAAAGAAGAACATCGAATGCCTTTGATGCATCGATGCATAGATAATGCATCGATGCATCCTTTTAAAATAAAAACATCGAATGCATTTTATGCACCGATGCACAAGTAGTGCATCGATGCATACCTTCATTGAAAGAGGAAATGGGCTTTTCTCTTAGCCTAAGAAGTGACTGTTTAGAATATAACAATTGGAATATTGATATGAATCTGTGTATTGTTATGTAGAGATAGAAAGTGATCCGTTTCAGGACAATTGAGGAATTAGAATCGAATCAAAGCAAAGCTAAGGTGAGTGTAATTTATTTTGTACTTATTTTATTGAATTAACATTGACTTGTGATGAGCCAGTGATGGAGTTACTATGGTAAGAAGTAACTTCTAAATTGTTATGTGATTACCATGTATGCATTAATACATAGAAATAGATGGATGCTATGTTATATGATTTATATGCTTAAGTGAAATTGCAACATATGATATATGTTATTTGACATGACATGCATGGTTACATGAAAGAAAGCTATGTGACTACATGTATATGTGAAAGAAGCTATAAGCTTATATGCACATGTGATATACGTGATATGAATTACATGAAAGGATTTACATGAATACATGTATATATATATAATACATGTGATATGATATGAGATATATGGTTACACATACATGTGATATGTGACAGAAGAGAAAAGAACAAGTGATACGAAGTGTATAAATAAATGCCCATAGTATATGATACGAGAGCTATAGGTATAGTTGGCATGCCAAGAGTCGAGGGTTTTACCTATGTCTTTCGAGACATATGGATAGTATACCTATGTTCTAAGGAACATATGGACAGTTTACCTAGGTTCTTTGGGACCTATGGACAGTTGCCGAGGTTCTTTATGACCTCTGGATAGTTACCGGGGTCTGTGTGACCTCTGGATAGGTCCTTCGGGACATTTATACGAGCTGTGGTGACAGCATTAGTGCACAACCTCAATGTACTCACATACCTCTATTCTCAATAATATACATGGGCAATGAAATTGAAAGACAAATGAAAGTGAAAGTGATAAAAGAAGGTAAGTTGCATGTGTGCATGACCTGATTGTATATTGTTATCATACCATAGATTCATGCATATTGATATGTAATGATTCAATGATATGAATGCACATACATGAATTATATGTGTTATATGATGAGTATATGGTAAGTGGAAAGGATTATTGATAGTGTTTGTATATGTATGTCTTTTATTTATATGAAATGATATATGGTTATATTATATGTTTTATATGCCTCACTAAGTCTATGACTTAGCGTGTAAGTGATTTACACGTAGGTACCAAGAACGAGAAGTGAAAGAATAGAAGTGGCAAAGACAGTATCACTACTAAAAGATTAGATCAGAAGTATTTGACAAAGTATGTATTTGGTTATGTATAAAGTGTTGGCATGTAATAAGTCATTAAGTACGAGCACTCTGATCAAGTCTGTATTTTGTTTTAAATAAAGTTTTAAATTTCCCGGGATTTTTCTTAAGAGTCAAGATTTGAAAAGTCAATGTGACACGTCGGACTCGTATCCGGGTCGGGTACGGGTTGGGGGTGTTACAAATACACCTTTAAAACATTACAAAATTCAATCATATGATTTTACAAAACCGATTAGAACATATCAGATTTAATCCTTTATTTACATGCCAACCACTATCCTTATTACAAAATACATACTATACATTTCTTTTCTGATCTGATCTGATCTTTGGAAATGAGAAACTGACATGTCTTGCATAACTTTTATCAATCTTCCTCTTCTCGGAACCTACGCGTGAAACAATCACACGCTAAGTCGTTGACTTAATGAGGCATATAAAACATAATTATATGCTAACTGTAACTTCTATAATGCATGAACATTAATATTACCTTATCATACCAAAGCATATATTCTTTTCTGTAATATATACATACATGCACATATTATGTAACATAACAGCATTAACATGCTTATCATTTCTCATTTTATCGTCACTAATTTCTTTATATACCATATCAACATATAACAAATACATTTCACTTAAGAATACACACAGTATCACATATGAATCTTGTAAATACTTTTGATGTCTTTTATAGGCTCATGTACATTACTGAGAACTCAAGGTATTTGAGTACTGTGAGGTTGTGCACTATACTGTCACCACAACTCGTATAAATTTGCACCGTAGTGTCACGTAGAATTTGCACCGTAGTGTCATATAAGATTGTCCATAAGGACCACGTATAAATTCCTTAAGAATCATATACATATACCAAGGATCAAGTAGGTGTCTCAAAAGACCTCATACATGTTCCAAAGAATACATATACGTCCTGAAGGACCACATAGAATTTTGTCCCGAAGGACCACGTAGACCCTCTACTCTTGGCATGCCAACTATACCTCTAGATCTCATGACACATAACATGGGCATTATCTTTCATATTTATTACATATTCATATCGGCACATAGTTCACTTACACGTAGAACATTTTCATATGATTCATATTCACATGTCACATAGCTTATACCTTGTTTTTATGTCTTCTCATAGACATATATTCTTTCTCACGTAGTCACATAGATCCATATCATATAACATATATCACATGTGCATGTAATCATATAAATCATATCATATACCTTATATTATTTCTCATGTGTTCATGTAAACATGCATGTCATATTTTGTTCACATATGTTCATATATACATCATACTCATCACATAGGCATGCATTCTCATATATTCACATATACATGTCATTTCATTATCCTTATTATTCTTATCATCCCCATTAACCCCTTTTACTTACCATATTCATATCAAATAACACATATATATCACAACACCAAAGAACAAACATGTCATCATGTAATTTCTATAACATATTTCATATTCTTATATAATCTTATAGATTATTTATATTGTTTCATATGACTTATCACACTAATATATACTTATGCAAATCATGTAACATACATTATAACCTGTTAACACATATAAATCATATAACATTTTAGAATTTACTTCTTACCATAGTAAATCCTTCACTGGATCATCGCAAGCCAATGTTCGTTCTATAACATAAGCACAAATTAAATTGCACTCACCTTAGCCTTGCTTTGATTCAATCCTAATCCTTTGATTATTCTGGAACTTGTTTAGGCTCAATATCTACATAAATATAACATTTCAAAACAACTATCAGAAGCCTAAACCTTAAACTTGATTTTGATAACTTAAGCCGGTTTAATGAACCAAAATTCCATTTTTCATTTAGGGGGGAATCGATACCCCCAAGGGGGAATCTGTTTCCCCTGCACAATCTAGAATTTTCGTTCAAGCCCATAAATCACTGTTCATTGCACGAAAATTCTCTATTTCCACTTCAATTCTTCATATTTCATCCCTTTCATATTCTTAACTCAAATATCATACTTAAACTAATTTATATCCATTTATTTAATCCTAAACCTCAAAATTCTATTCTCCATATAGAAATCAATAATTATACCAAATTTTCCATGTTATCCAAACCTAATTCTAACACTTCTAACTTCTTATTCTCATAGATGACAAGTCAAATTCAACTTAAAATTAAACTTATCAACTCTATTTCAAGATTTCATTCAAGAACTCAAAATCTTTAATCTCTCCTATACCTTTAATCTTGTTGTTTTAGAACAAATTAAGCTTTCCTTAAACTTAATTACCATCTAATGATCAAAACCCAACCTTTAATTCAACAAATAATCAACAAAATAGAAAACTCTTACCTTTGCCGAGCTTCCACGGTTGGAGAAGAAAATGAAGAAGAGAAAGAAGAAGATAATTCTTCTCCTACGTGATTCATTCATATAAGGGGGAAAATATCTTTCTTGTCAAATGACCATTTTGCCCTTTAATTCTTTGAATAATTATTAAAAACTTTCAGGAAATATCCTCAAATAAATCATTGAACTATTCAACTATTTTACTTTGACCAACAAATTCTGAAATATTTCAATTTGGTCACTAACCCGGTATTGAGGATGTTACAATTGTAGTATTAAGTAGACAATTCGTTTGGCATATGTTCCATACTAAAAACTGATGGCAATGGTAATGGTGAGATGGCAGCAGCAAGTTGAGCTATTTTGTTTTTGTTAAATAAGACGTTATCTTTGGTTGGTACTTCAATAAGCTCTTTTTTCAAATATAATGTTTCGAGTTTATTTGGGTATAAATCAAAGGTTATTTGTCAACTTAGATACAAGTTAAATAATAGGGCTTGTTGGGTATAATAAAAAAGTTTACGGGTGTATCAAAGTAAAATGTTAAAAGTTAAAGGGTGTTTTTAGCCCAGTGCTGTAAGCATAAAATACAAAAATTGCAGGAAGCACAAGAACTGTGGGAGAAGATAAGAGAACGGCAAGGGGTGAACAAGTGGCGGCCTGATCTTGAAGAAGAATACGAAGATAAAGAGGGTAACATCTATAACAAGAAGACATATACGGATTTGCAGCGACGGACTGATTTAAAATAATGTGACAGGGAACCAAGTGTTCCGTGGCAGACACGCATGGTGCGTATTTTCATTACCACTTATGTTTTCCTTTGTGGCAAACCCTGAGGTTGGAATACAAGAAATTGTCTCAATTTCTAGCTGAACTAAACTGGTGGCATTCACTGTTACCTGGGAGTTTCATTTGGATGAATACAAAGCTTCAACCAGTGTAAATTTATATGATAATGTGAAGATTTTATCAACTTTTAAGTATATACAGAGATGGAAGTGTATAGGTTCTTTCTTCCAAGGCTGGGATGATGGGGCAGTATATTCATTACCACTTATGTTTTCCTTTGTGGCAAACCCTGAGGTTGGAATACAAGACATTGTCGCAGTTTCTAGTTGAACTAAACTGGTGGCATTCATTGTTACCTGGGAGTTTCATTTGGATGAATACAAAGCTTCAACCAGTGTAAATTTATATGATAATGTGAAGATGTTATCATGTATATACAGAGATGGAAGTGTATAGGTTCTTTCTTCCGAGGCAGGGATGATGGGACAATTTTGACATAACCATAAAATTAGTCTCTAATGTCTTATATTAAGACATTTGGGTTTAATTGACCAATGATTAATGCTTTCTATTGATTAGGTAAGTCCACGTGGACTGGATTGCTAAAGTGGCATCTCCACGTATGTTGTCACTTCAGTAAAATGTAAATTAATCCATTATAAATAATGTTTTTACTAATCAATTGACCCTTATCAATTAAGGGTTTTCATCTAATCAAAAGATATTTTGCCTCGAAATGCTTAAAAAAAGAATAGAGACTAATTTTATCATCGTACCAAGAAACTTTAAGGGGTTGTTAATTCTATAACGTCCAAAAAGATCTTCGAAATAATTTTACAATTTATGCCAGCTCGTGGTGCGTTCCCCGTTAAAGGCGCATTTGGAGAAACCTTTCATCAAAATCTCCATTGGATTATCAGCTTCTTGAGCCACACAGGCTTTATAGTATAACTAATGACTATATTAAAATAATGTCAAAAAGGCACAAATCAAAATAAATATAAAATATTTGTCCTGATTGTTGTAGAATGTAAACAAACATCCACATTCAGACAGATTGACTCTAAATTCAAGTCTTACCAAACTGATGTCTCAAAAGTATCCACTATCAACAAAGTTCATCATTTCTATTTTTGCACCCAGAAGCATAGTAAGGAAAAAAAAACAGAGATTTACTCCCCCCCCCCCCCCCCACATTCTACATGAGCTTTGCCCTTGAAAAATCCATCTCAGGATGCTGCAAAAATACCATCAAAATAATTGAGCAAATTTTATCAGCAAAAGCTCCATGTAAGGATTAATAGTCAGTTGGATGAACCAAATTTCGTAAGAGAATAACTACCTCGGACATGAATTTCTTTAGAATTTCCTGCTTTTGGAGCTCATCACTGGTTGGAAGGCCCATGGACTTCTGTCTTTGGTCGAACTGCAACAAAGAGCACAGTTTGTGATGAGTACCAACTACAATTTCTGATGGATCTAAAATGTAAATACCCAAAAAACAACATATTATACAAAAAAAATGAACTAATTACCATCATCTTCTCTACAGTTTGTCGTGTTTCGGGATCCAAGTCAGATAGCTTGCTGTTCTCTGGTTCAACTTTCTGAGTGTCTATCTCTGGATCTCCTTTTACCAATGATTTCCACCACTCCATTTGGTTGTGCTTGGTCAAAAGGATCGACAGTGCACAACTATCCTCTACAAGAAGTGCGGGAAATTTTTTAAAGCACCGATAAAAGTGAACATGGTATTGTTAGTTCATTTCCACAAAAAGTGGTCTTAAATGGAATATCAAGATTGCGACGAGATTACATAAAAATTCTAATAATAATGATGATAAAATCAGGTACAACTATTTGACCAACAATGCAAAGATATTACATAAGGATTAAGAAAAAAAGAAGAAATCTGCACATTTACAAGAGCAATGAAATAAAGTTTAAGCAGATCATCAACTTCTTTTCTCAAGATTATACAAAAGAGAGACATTCAAAAGCATTTACTTATGAAGTTAAAGTAATCACCAACTAAATTGATTTCATGTATAAGTCAAGATTTACTAGGGTGGAATTTAAATATAAGTTGCTCCTACTCTTCATTTTTTTTCAAGTAACTATGTCGAATACCTTGGTAGGGCATACTTCATACATGGGCATGGATATAATACCATCCAAAGATGCCCAGAATATATGTAAAATTTTGAATATACTCATGTCAGATACATAATCATATCCAACGCTCACAATTGAGTCCAGAAAACATATATTGTTGAAATACTTGCAGAATTAATAATTGCAAACTTGTAAACTCGAGCTTGCACTTTGCAATACAAGACTCATATTTTCTTTGAGATAACATACCTATGCTCCAATAACAATCATCGGGTTTGACAGCTTGGAAAAGCTCCCCCTGAAAATTAAAAGAAGTATGTGATTCTGAAGTAAACCAATTAAGACTTTCTCAAAAAGCACATGGACTTACATCAATAATAGGAGGTTGGCCCTTTAGTCCAACTTTGAGATGATTCTTCTTTATCTCACATACAACAAACCTTGATTTTGTTCCACCGGGAACTGGAACATTAACAGTGACCTCTTGCAGGGTCTGTGTCCAAGAATATTTCTCCAGATCAAGGCCATTGCCTTTGTTTGGAACTGCCCAAATATTTTGAAAAGTGTAAATAATTCAGTGAGGAACCTAACCACTCTTTAAGTTTCATTTTTACATGCCTCTAAGAATACCAAATTCAAAATCTTCCATGTAATACTTGACCATACGTTAACCCCAACTTAATCACAAACCTTTCCCCTCCCCCTAACCAATAAAGAGAAAACACCCATACAACAAAAAGACATAAAGAAGTCCCTTTATTACATGCATTCCAACAGGGTGTACATCTTTGGAGCCAACTATGGAATTAACAGGCATAATCATGTGTAATAAAATCATACCATTTACAACTATCATCAGCTCCGATTGCGAGAATGCAAAACTAAATTAGCTAACAAACAAACATGAAAGATGTTGGGGGGGGGAGAGAGAATACCATGCAATTCGACATATAAGCAAGAAATCTAGCACCACCAACAACATCCAATACTAGAAAAATTTATGGAAAATCATACTGGACAAAAAGTCCTACCCAACATGTATCCCACGTATTCTCTAGAGAACAAAATAATCATTCAAAAAAAGTCCCCACACCAGGGACACCTATTACTTAATTTTTCGTAAAAGGCCTTCACCTGTGTCGGGCACAATGACACAAATAGCGAGACAAGAGGATAGACGACTAGCATTACATGGAAGGGGTGTAAGTAATCAAGCTTGAGTCAAATCTATAAACAGCAATAGCTCAAGCTCGATTATGTGACTCAACTCTTGAAACTTGTTCGAGCTTGCTTAACATAGGGTTCCTTTCCATCTCCGACATACAAGAGCCACTGCCCAAGTTTCAGTACAGTAAAAAGAAGCAGCATAGTGTTGTTTTTAGTTTCATTCCAAACAAGTGCTATAAACAAAAGTTAAAACCCTAAATAACCTAGTAAGTAATTATTATCTGAATCCTTTAAACCCTTTTCGTCATCTGAAGTTCAAATCACAAGGAACCAAACATTTAGCAATGCAGACCTCAGATTATCATACTTTTTAACTAAGACTCGAATTTCCATATTTTCGGCCATCCATGAGTTAGCCTTGCATGCAACACTTGAAATAATAAGAAAATGAAAAGAAATTAAGAAATTCGAACCTTTCAAACCAGAGTTACTCTCTTCTTCCTTTTTATCCACCTCCATTGACTCCATCTTCACTTCTTCCTTGATCTCCTTGGCTTTCTTCACCTCCTCCTTTTTTATCTCCACCTTCGGAGCCACCTCCGCATCCTTCTTGCTCTTCTCCTTCGCAGTTCTCACAATAGCCGCAATCTCCTTATCAACATTCTCTTTCCGAAAAAAATCACTTTCTTTAGCCAGAAAATCAAAAACCTTGTCCAAAAAACCCAACGGGATCCGACGGATCCAAGCTCGCGTTAAACGGCACCGCTTTCGGAGGAGTCGGCGGTGAAGAAGTCGAGGGTTTCGGCTCTTCTTCTTGGAACTCGGAGATTATTGCCATGATTTGACTCGGGTGAGTTGAGATGCGGCGGAATGTTGATTCTTTTATCAGTTGTTGAAGAGTCTCCTTAGGGATTGATTATATAATAGGGAGGCGTTGAGCCAACGATGGGGATAGTGTGTTTCGTTTCAAACTTCCAATAAGGTCTAGATTACCCAATACTATTAACTTGGGTAAATTACATGTTTAGTATCTAAACTATATCTTTTCATTTGTTTTGATACTTAAATTTTATTTTTTTAAAATCATACTTAATGCTTAGTTTATTTTGATACACTGCAGTTAAAAACTTGACGATGATGTTGATGTGTCATCATAAGATAATGTTATGTCACCATTGAAAAATTTTAAAAATGTCACGTCAATAGTTCTGTTAAGTTTTTAACTACGATGTACCAAAATAGAACCTAAGCTAAATGTTATGCATGATTTAAAAAAAAAGTTTACTAAATAAGAAGATACATAGTTCAATGACCTATGATGTACTTGATCCTAAAATTCAATATGATTAATTTTTTTTTGACAAATTCTAAATCTAGTCTTAATTCTACTTGGTGAGGAGTGGAATGGGGAACTCTGAGGGAAGGAAGGGGAGTGTTCTTAATGAGTTTAGAACTCATGACATAAAAGAATATGAGATAACAAAGGTGAGCAACTTAGCCAACCAATGAAATGTGATTTCTCTCAATATTGTTTTTAACAATTACAACTGGATTTCATTAATAAAAAAAAATGAAATGAATCATAATTACAATGCAACCAAAGTATAGAGATAAAAATGGAGACAATAGTCACCAAAAAAACTTATAGAAAAATAAATATATTAAAATCAAAGATACAAAGAAAAATAAAATATTCCTTTAAAAATGACAATCAACATCAAAAGAACCTATTAACTTTCATAAAAAAATTTGTTTCTATCGAACGAGACGCTTTACGAAGTGATAAAGGAGTGGTGAGTGAACAAAATTATCTGATAGGCTACTTCGCTACACAATTCTTATTATATCGGCAAATAATCTTTTACCAACGAGTAGAATACGTTACCACCGACAAACCATTCAGAAAATTAATGTCGTCAGAGTATTAGTGTGAGCATCAAAACGACCACAAGGTATGTGAAAAACATACCAAAAGCCATAAGAACTGTGTCACAAGAGTAGAGAAAACACATGTCACAAGAGCAGAGAAAAAATGTGTTACAAAGATAAATATTCTTATTCAAAATTGAGAGAAAAAACTCAAGAAAAAAACATAATATGAAAAAAATAAAAGAATTAATAATTATCGACAGTTAACAATCAATATTAAAATTGGTGTCAATGACTGAACAAAAATCAAAAGGAAATAGAAATGTGACAAAAAATATGAAGACAAAATTAGGTTAAAAAAAGAGTTTTCGATATGATTATTTCTTTGTTAACATATAAAATCCAAATTATCTATATAATAAGTGTATGGCTTTTAATATTTGATGTACATGTTTAAAATATGATTTATGTTAGATTGAAGTTGGCATTTAATACTTAAGCCAATGATTATATTGATATAATGACTTTATTCAAATGATATTAATAATTTAAGGTTATAATTATAATATTTTAAAATCTTGAGACTAATTTAAAGGTTTTTTTATTAAAATATAGTAGGTATAATTTAGTATGTAACAACCCCAACCCGTACCCGACCCGGATACGAGTCCGAGGTGTCACATTGACTGTTCAAAACGTTAACTTTGCCAAAATCTAATAAAATTCAGTTTAACATTCCAACAAAACTCAAATAATCTTTATTGTATAAAACATATGGTTTTACAAAATTGATCAGAGCGTAACCAATACTAATCTTTTATCTTACATGCCAACTACATTTCATATGAAAAAATATATATAATTTAAATGCATTTCTGATCTGAACTGTGGAAAGGAGAATCTGACCTGTCTTGCTCCTCTCAGCTTCTCTTCTCGTTTTTGCAACCTACGTGTGAAACAATCACACGCTAAGTCTATGACTTAGTGAGGCATTAATGTATAAAAGTAACTCTAACTACTTAACCATGCATATACATGGCATATAATACTATCACACACACAACAATATAACATCACATATAATCAACTGTACACATATACACACCATTCATCATTTCCATCATTAACCTTATTTCACTATCAATATAATTATTATTTATATATTGTAATCATATCATTTTTATACCTAACGTTTTTAACCAACATGACTCATTTAACTACATAATATACATATCATCATTTAAATCATATAATACAATTTATTTCACCAAAAGCATACATATCATATAGTTATTATTATCTCTTTGTTAGCCCATGTACATATGTGAGAACTATAGATATGTGAGTCTACTGAGTGTTGAGTTAATCGATCGATGTAATCGGCCAAGAGGGGGTGAATTGGCAATAAAAATTTTGGTGGAAGCTTTTGCAGAAAATTGAAAGTAATTGCACAGCGATTTACAGTGGTTCGACTTTATCAACCAAAGTCTACGTCCACTACCTTAGCTATCCACACTAAGGATTTTCCAACAAATTCACTAATTTGTTTTTTCTTTTGAGGCCAAAGAGATAACCTTACAATTCCCTCAAGAATATACCCCAATTCTTGAGAACACTCTTTTCTCAAAGAGAAGATTACAAATTTGCAAACTTACAAGAAAAACCTCACAAGACAAATATGTTTGCACAATTTTAGAACAAAGAAAAAACACTCAAGAATAAATACAATTGAGCACAATAAGTGTTCTTGAAAGCAAAATGAATATTGAATGAAAAATAGACTTGAAATGCTCAAACTTGAGGTTTGATGCTTTCTCTTTGATTCTCTCTTGATTCTAGTTGCTTGATATTTCTTGTTATTGATCAATGGCTTCTAAGTTTGTTTAAATACACCTTGAATCACTTCTGAACGTTGGGGATGATTAGTGGAGTCAATAAAGCCGTTTAAGTGTGAAAACAATTAATTAAAGCAGTTGGGAGAGTCAGTGCATCGATGCATACCCATGGTGCATCAGTGTAAAATTCAAATATTTTGACCGTTGGACCCTTAGTGCATCGGTGCACTAAGAGTGCATCGATGCATCAAGTGCATTCGATGTTTCAAAATAGCCAGAGTGCATCGATGCATGGCTGGTGCATCGATGCATCAAATGCATTTGATGTTTTCATAAAATCCTCAGTGCATCGGTGCATGGTAAGTGCATCGATGCATGAAATGCATTCGATGTTATATTTAATTCATGGTGCATCGATGCATGGATTGGTGCATCGGTGCATCACTCTGAAAAATTGATTTTAGGCTTGATTTTGGTTCAAAATACTTTGTGAAAATTGTTTCAAAAATATATTAAGTATAAAACACAATTTTACACATTTAGTAAGGTTTGAAATTGATCTTAAAAGACTTGGAGTAATAATTTGATATTCGATTAATTGAATCGAATATACTTAGAAAATCATTTGTAAAATCTTAAAATTTATTTAAACTAATTTGTTATATCGAAACACAAAAATGTTTTCAACAATCTCCCCTTTTTTGATATAACAAAACATTTGTGTTAATTTAAGATTTTCTAAAAATTTGAAATCAATTTTGAAAAATTACTCCCCCTTACTATAACACTTCTCCATTTTAAAAACATTTTTAACACTTAACATTTCTCCCCCTTTTTGTTAAATCAAAAAGACTTACAAACCAATTTAAACAAGGTTTTGAAAAACATAGCCAATTGATTAAATATATATATATATATATATATATAGCTTAAGCTGCTAAGATCACAATCAAAAGAGAGATTAACCATTAGTTTCATAATCAATATTCATAATAAAATGTGAAATGGTAAATTGGTCATATTTCAACTAAAAAGTAAATGATGCATATATTGAAACAAACCAAAATATATATTAAATAAAAGTTCAAATATCCATCAAACAAACATTAAAGAAAGACAATCAAAAATGTTTTAACAATTTAAATTCAAGTTCAAACCCAAAAACAATCAAAGTAAGATAAGTCTATTCATCCATCGAATGATCAGGAGGAGGAGGAGGGTAACGAGCTCTCATCTCAAGCGTGAGTGCATCCAAATGATCATTCATATCTTGTTGTCAAGCTCCCAAGGTAGAGAGCTGAGACTCAATAAATGTGAAGCGCGAATCCATGGACGCATACCGTAAATCAAATGTCTCCAAAAACGAACGAAAATATGAAGGCATTTGATCTTCTTATGGAGCTGGTTCCGGTGCAGGCTCGTCATCAGGTACGTGATCATCGATGTCTTGCATAAGTTGTTGAAATTCAGGATCATCGTCAAAAGTCGGAGGAGGAGCACGAGATGAGCCAGGAGCAGCTCGTGAGGAACTAGCTCCCGGAGTTTGCTTTCCGGGTCTAAAAACCCATTGACCAGTTACCTCGTCTTGTTTCCAATCCGCTTTCTTCAAGGATGTGAGATTGATTTGATTTTGGAGTGGGATAGGATTGTCGAGAGAGACGTCTAGACCAAGTTTGATAAAGAGGTTACTAAGAAGACATCTATAAATCAATGTTTCAACATGTTTTGAAGGAACAATGTTTATGATGTCCACTAGTTGACTGAATATAATATGGGGAAGATTTATTTTGATTTTATTTTTAATACAATACATCCACCATAAATCCCTAGCACGAAGTGTGGAGTACCTACCTCCGGATGGTCTAAACCACTAAGAGATCATCAAATGGAGAAAACGATCGTGATGAGATCGTAGAATACTAACACTGGAGTTTGGAACATAGGGATATTCCACATTTTCACACTCATTATATACACCACTATCATCTAACCCAAATCAGAAAGCTATAGTCTCGGGGTCAATATTAATATATTGGCCTAAAAGATAGGATATAATGGCTATAGTTCCATATTGAGTTTCATTTTGAATACACACCGCATTGGAATAGAAAATGCGGACCAATTGTTGATAGACGATAGGTTTAAGCTGAAACAATTTATCAAACTTCCAAGTTTTAAGAATTGGAAGGTATTCGAAGTCAATGTCAACCATGGCTTGAAGCTAAGGAATACGCTCTTCACGGATTCTATAAGTTTGGAAATAATTTTTGTACCTAGAGTACAATTTGTCTCTGCGGCGCTCAGGCATGTTAAAACAAGATCCTAATAGAGATGAAGGTGGAGGAGGAACGGGATTAGGAGGTTGGTTTGAACGAGAACGACTCGACGAAGTCCTAGGGCGTTTGGTATTAGACATGGTTTAAGAATCGAAAAAAATATAACCTACAAATTGAAACACATGTATGCACAATAATCAATCCCAAAACTCAATTGAGTTCTCAATAATTCAAGGTTCTCTAAACTGAATCCTAATGGGCAATGTTTTGAAAAAATATTTGAAAATAATATTTGTAAATAATATGTATAGTTTTTCATGAAAACACCATAATTAAATCAAAAACATCAAATTTAGAAATTAAATTTAGATTTTTGATTTTTTTTATTTCGAAAATTCACAAATTCATTGAAAATTTGTGAGTTTTTGATGAAATTAGTTGTAAAAACTAGTTTGTAATCATCAAACTATCAATGCCCGATATAATGTTCATCCTAGAACTAATTAAAATTAGTCCTAAGATCAAAAAATAATAAAATAGGGTTTTTGAAATATTACCTTGAAAATTTCGGATTTGAGAGGAATGTGATGTTGTTTTGCACTATTTGATGACAAATGCATGATTAAGAGTTGAAAAACTCGAAGATTCCAATAATATTTCGTTGATTTTAAGCAAAAGGAGATTTTAGAGAGAGAGAGAAGCGAACGATGTGAGTGTTTTAGAGTTAGGAGTTTGAGAATATGAAGAAAATCAGGGTTTTTATCTAAAAACCTGACGTATGCATTGATGCATGACCGTGCATCGATGCACATTCAAGGCGTGCATCGGTGCATCAACATGATGAATCGATGCACATTCAAAGGGATGCATCGATGCACTGTTAAGTGTATCGATGCATGAAGCACAGAAATGTTAAAAATCCGTTTTAAACACTTAAAATGCTAAATTAATTAGCTCTAGTGGTATTAGCAACTCATATATTGAAAATTAATCATGTTCAATCAATCAAATTAATCTTTAAACAATATTTGAACATAAAATTAATTTTCACCAAATAACATAAACTCCCCCTAACTAATAGCAAAGAATGCAATCAAAAATTACCATTATAAGCATTTTTCATTTATTCTTAAAAGTGCTAAAATTATTTTAAACACTAAGTGAAGATAGGTCAGTTAAACCTAATTCTCTCCTAAGTGTCCAAAATCTTTCCTTGTCTAAAGGTTTTGTAAAGATATCCACTAATTGATGCAAAGTATCAACAAATTCTAGAACTACATATTCCTTAGTGACATGGTCTCTAATGAAGTGATGTCTTATTTCAATGTGCTTAGTTCTAAAGTGTTGGATGGGATTTTTAGTGAGACAAATAGCACTAGTATTGTCACACTTGATAGGAATAGTACCTACTTCAATTCCATAATCAAAAAGTTGTTGTTTCATCCATAAAACTTGTGCACAACAACTACCGGCTGAAATGTATTCCACTTCAGTGGTAGATAATGCAACACAATTTTGTTTCTTTGAAAACCAAGAAATCAACATATTTCCAAGGAATTGGAAAGTACCGAAGGTGCTTTTCCTATCTAATTTGCATCCTCCATAATCCGCATCAGAAAAGGCATGCAAAGCTAGAGTCTTTAGGATACCAAAGTCCTAAACTAGGTGTGTCCTTAAGGTATCTAAAGATTCTCTTAACAGCTAGTAAATTTGATTCCTTAGGGCATGATTGAAATCTAACACATAAGCAAACACTAAACATAATGTCCGGTCTACTTGCAGTTAGATACAGTAAAGATCCAATCATTGACCTATATAATTTAACATCCACATATTTACCTCCTTCATCTAAGTCAAGCTTTGTTGAAGTGCTCATTAGAGTGTCATGAGGCTTACCATTTTCCAGTCCAAATTTCTTGAGCATATCTTTGACGTACTTAGCTTGATTTATGAAGATGCCATCTTTTCTTTGTTTGATTTAGAGTCCCAAGAAAAATGAGAGCTCCCCCATCATGCTCATTTCGAATTCGCTTTGCATTAGCTTAGAAAATTCTTGGCAAAGAACATCATTAGTAGAACCAAATATTATATCATCAACATAAATTTGAACTACTAATAAATCTTTACCTTTATGCTTTAAAAACAATATAGTGTCAACCTTCCCTTTTGAAAAACCTTTTTCAATTAAAAAGTTTGACAATCTTTCATACCAAGCTCTAGGAGCTTGTTTTAAACCGTAAAGTGCTTTTGTCAATTTAAAGACATGATCCGGAAATTCTGAATCTTCAAAACCTGGAGGTTGTTCCACATACACTTATTCTTTTATAAAACCATTTAAAAAATATACTTTTAACATCCATTTGATATAATTTAAATTCATGAAAACATGCAAATGCTAATAACATTCTAATTGCTTCCATCCTAGCTACGGGAGCGTATGTTTCATCATATTCTATGCCCTCTTCTTGAGTATACCCTTGAGCAACAAGTCTAGCCTTGTTTCTCACTATATTACCACTCTCATCAAGCTTATTCCTAAATACCCATCTATTACCTACAATAGATTTATTATTAGGCCTTTCAACTAATGTCCATACTTTACTTCTCTCAAATTGATTTAACTCTTCTTGCATAGCCATAATCCAATGTTCATCTTTTAATGCTTCTTTGATGTTCTTAGGCTCTATGCATGAAATAAATGCAACATAATTACAAATATTTCTAAGAGAAGATCGAGTAGTTACCCCTTTGGGTGGATCACCTATAATTTCACCATCCTTGACATAGTTGTACTCTCTTGGGTAAGAAACTTCCCTTTCTTCAATGGTTGGATTCTCTAAAGGATCATGAGTTTCCTTATCTTTCGTTTCCTCCTTTGATGATGATGATTCTCCAACGTCATGTCTAACGTCATTTGCTTGTACAATACCTACATCATCATTAACACAAGAATCCTTCCTTGGAAGAGGATTATCATCGAAAACACATATATAGACTCTTCTACAACTAAAGTTCTTTTATTAAATACTCGATAAGCTTTAGAATTTAAGGAATAACCTAGAAAAATTCCTTCATCACTTTTAGCATCAAATTTGCCAAGGTTTTCTTTATCGTTGTTTAAAACAAAACATTTACTTCCAAAAGGATGAAAATAGCTAATGTTAGGCTTTTTATTTTTGAAAATTTCATATGGAGTTTTCTTTAAAATTGGCCTAATCATTACTCGATTTACAACATAACAAGCGGTATTTGTGGCTTCAGCCCAAAAATATTTTGGCAAATTATTTTCACAAAGCATGGTTCTAGCCATTTCTTCTAAAGTTTGATTTTTCCTTTCAACAACTCCATTTTGTTGAGGGGTTCTAGGTGCTGAAAAATTATGGTTAATACCATTAGAATTACAAAACTCATTAAATCCAAGATTTTCAAATTTAGTGCCATGATCACTTCTAACACTAGTGATAGAGTAACCTTTTTCGTTTTGGATTACTTTTGAAAATGTGATGAAATTTTCTAATACTTCATCTTTAGTACTTAAGAATAGAACCCAAGAATATCTAGAATAGTCATCTACCAAGACAAATGCATATTGTTTTCCACCCAAGCTAGTAGTCCTAGTTGGCCCAAAAAGATCCATATGGATCAATTGTAATACTCTACTAGTTGATACATCATTAATGATTTAAAAGAAACTCGCTTTTGTTTTCCTTTAGCACAAGCATCACAGATTTTATCATTATCAAATTTTAGTTTAGGCAGCCCTCGAACCAATTCTCCTTGAACTAACCGTTGCAAAACACTCATTCTAGCATGTTCTAGTCTCCTATGCCATAACCAACTATGCATAAATTAGTCAAGTTAATAGAATCTAAATACACCATGTAAATGTTTCCTATTCTATGACCAACAAGCATAATCCGATTAGATGCAATGTCAATAACTTTACAACCATTAGTTTCAAACATGACATTGAATCCTTTATCACAAAATTGACTAATACTCAAAAGATTATGCTTTAATCCATTCACATATAAAACATTTTTAATTTTTATGGAAGAGGTATTACCTATTGTACATATACCTTCAATGAGACCTTTTAAATTATCACCAAAAGTTACTTCTCCTCCATTTTTGGCGTTAAGCTCTATAAACCAGTTTTTGTCCCCGGTCATGTGTCTCGAGCATCCACTATCAAGGTACCATGAATTTGAATTTGTTTCCCGTGGCTTGTAGAAATGCTCCTTTCCCTACAAACATAGATTAATTTTTGATTTTTGGTACCCAAATTCTTTTCGGTCCATATTCATTAGTTTCCAAAATCCTAGTCCCCTTAGGTATCCATTTGTGTAGGATATCTTTATCTTTAGTAATAATGAGCTCTTTAGGAACCCACATACTTCTAACTATTTTTCTATTAGAGGTTCATTGGGGACATCTATGATTGTATTTTTTAAAATCTTTTCTAACAAAGTTGGATTTTGAATTTTCTCATTTTTCAAAACGTTTTGTTCCAACTTTATCAAAAGAAGTTTTAAGATCATCAATCTTCTTTTGATGATCATCATGAACTTTTGAAAGTAAGTTATGCAAATCAGTATTTTTCTTTTCAAAATCATTAATTTTGATTTGCAATTCTTTGATCTTACTTTCAAGCTCATTGTTGGTCTTGGATATAAGACTATTTTCGTTTTTCAATTTTGAAATATCATTTTTGTATTTTGAAAATAGAGTCTTATAATCCGAAGCCAACCCATTATAATCCTCTAATAACTCATCATAAGATAATTCATCCAAATCGAATGAGTTAGAGGTTACCTTAGAATCTTCTCCGATAGCCATCAAGCACAAGTTTGCAACTTCTTGTTCCTCTTCATCAGAACCTTCTTCACCGCTCCATGTAGCTACATGAGCCTTGTGCTTCTTTTTGGATTGACCCTTTTTCTTCAATTATGGGAAATCATATTTGACATGCCCCCACTTTTTGCATTCATAGCAAATGATCGGGTCTTTCTTCTTCGATACAGTTTTGAAGCCTTCATGACGTTTGAATTTTCTTCCTCGGTTGGGCATCATCATTTTTCTGAATCGTTTGGAAAATAATGTCATTTCCTCGTCATCATCATCGTCATTCGAATCACTCTCATCTTTTGTGGATTTGAGAGCAACTCCAATGTTTTTCTTCTTCTCCTTCTCCTTTGGTGTCTCGTCAATCTTATCGAGGTTCACTTCATCTTCAAGCATCATTTCATGAGTGATAAGGGAACCGATTAGTTCTTCAAGAGTTAAGGACGTTAGGTCCATAAACTCTATGATTGCCGTCTTCTTTGATTGCCACGATTTTGGAAGGGAGTAGACTAACTTCCTCACAAGCTTTTCATTTGAAATGATTTCTCCATATGATTTGAGACCATTGACAATCGTTAAAAATCTATCCGTCATGGCTTTGATATCTTCATTTGGTTTCATCCTGAAATTTTCATAGCTATGCGTTAGAATACTAATTTTAGATTTCTTTACCTCATCGGTACCTTCATGAGTGACTTAAAGTTTATCCCATATTTCTTTGGCAGTTGTACAAGATGAAACTCTTCTGTATTCATCTGGTCCAAGAGCACAAAATATGATATGGATGGCTTTGGGGTTGAGCTGGAACATTCTTGTCTCTCATTCACTCCACAATCTTGGATGAGTGAGAGGCTTGATGTATCATTCTTCTACGGCATTCCATGCTCCCATGTCACTTGCTTGAATGAAGTACATCATCCTATTTTTCCAATAGGCATAGTTAGCCCCATTGAAGAAAGGAGGCTTGTTGACGGGCATCGAATCAAGACCGGAGTCGAAGTTTGAAGTAGAGGCCATTGATGACTTTGATTATCGATGTAACTCTTCCCGAATCAACTCAAGAGGTGATTAAACCTTCAAATGAGTTAGGCTCTGATGCCAATTGTTGAGTTAATCGATCGATGGAATCGACCAAGAGGGGGTGAATTGGCAATAAAAATTTTAGTGGAAGCTTTTGTAGAAAATTGAAAGTAATTACACAGCGATTTACAATGGTTCAACTTTATCAACCAAAGTCTACGTCCACTACCTTAGCTATCCACACTAAGGATTTTCTAACAAATTCACTAATTTGCTCTTTCTTTTCAGGCCAAAGAGATAACCTTACAATTCCATCAAGAATATACCCCAATTTTTGAGAACACTCTTTTCTCAAAGAGAATATTACAAATTTGTAAACTTACAAGAAAAACCTCACAAGGCAAATATGTTTGCACAATTCTAGAACAAAGAAAAAACACTCAAGAATAAATACAATTGAGCACAATAAGTGTTCTTGAAATCAAAATGAATATTGAATGAAAAATAGACTTGAAATGCTCAAACTTGAGGTTTGATGCTTTCTCTTTGATTCTAGTTGCTTGATATTTCTTGTTATTGATCAATGGCTTCTAAGTTTGTTTAAATACACCTTGAATCACTTCTGAACATTGGGGATGATTAGTGGAGTCAATAAAGCCATTTAAGTGTGAAAACAATTAATTAAAGAAGTTGGGAGCGTCAGTGCATCGATGCATACCCATGGTGAATCAGTGTAAAATTCAAATATTTTGACCGTTGGACCCTTAGTGCATCGGTGCACTAAGAGTGCATCGATGCATCAAGTGAATTCGATGTTTCAAAACAGCCAGAGTGCATCGATGCATCAAATGCATTCGATGTTTTCATAAAATCCTCAGTGCATCGGTGCATGGTAAGTGCATCGATGCATGAAATGCATTCGATGTTCAATTTAATTCATGGTGCATCGATGCATGGATTGATGCATCGGTTCATCACTCTGAAAAATTGATTTTAGGCTTGATTTTGGTTCAAAATACTTTGTGAAAATTGTTTCAAAAATATATTAAGTATAAAACACAATTTTACACATTTAGCAAGGTTTGAAATTGATCTTAAAAGACTTGGAGTAATAATTTGATATTCAATTAATTGAATCGAATATACTTAGAAAATCATTTGTAAAATCTTAAAATTCATTTAAACTAATTTGTTATATCGAAACACAAAAATGTTTTCAACACTGAGGTTCTGCATTATGCTATCACCACAGTTCGTATGGGGTCCCACTAGGGGCATGTGAAATTTATCCCGAAGGACCACTGTATATGTCCCAAAGGACCACTATATATTCCTCGACTCTTGGCAAGCCAACTATATCTCTAGATCTCATGACACATAACATAGGCATTATATTTATATCATTTCAGATATTCTTATCGCATAGGCACACAATTCACTTCCATATAATTCACATGTCACATATACCTTTTCTCATATTCCTGTCATTCATAATCACATATACATATGCTCATATCATTTCTCATTTAATCACATAGCTTATGTCACGTTTCATAAGATTTCATATTCCTTTATCACTTGATTTGTTTATTGTTCTTATATCTTTTCATATACATATAAATACATATTTTCTCATCTTATAACTTATATTACATTTGCATGCAATCTTATGACTTATTATCAAGCAATTCAGATAATATTCTTGTATTGTTTCATAGATCATTATCATATAGACATAAATGCACATCACATAACATGTAATGCAAGCATGACATATTCACATAGTACATAATCCTAATCATACTTCGACTCATGCTATCATATATTCAAATATCGGGAACAGACTTATCACAAGTCTAATTCCCATGTAAAAATACATATATTCCAATAGTATACACTCACTTGTGCCTCACTTGCTATCAATTACTCCTATGGCTTACTTTCTCCTCTTGAGCAATTCTAACCTTTCAATCATTACGAAACTTGCTCCCGATCGATATCTACACAATCATGTATATATATTAGCATTCTAAATACTTTGATTTGATCCTTGATTTCTTAAGCTATAAGAAAGATCTACTTTCATTTTCCCTTTGAAGTGCATCGATGCATTAACTATGCATCGATACACAATTTGCATTTGATGCTTCCATTTTTAAGGGGTGCATCGATGCACTTCCTGTGCATCAATACACACTGAACAATTTCTGGAAATTTACCCTTGATGCATCGGTACATGTTGAATGTGTACCGATGCACACTAGTCTAGAATTCATATTTAAGCCTGAAAATTCATTCTTTTCAACTTTAATTCTTCATGTTCTATCCCCTTTTCACATACTAAACTCAAATACACATACTTAAGCCCATTTGAACTCATTTATCACCCCTTTAAATCTCAAAATCCTATATTCCATATGTAATTCAAGAATTACACCAAATTTGCAACATGTTCTAAATCCAATTCTATCACTTCATATCTCTTAATTAGATTGATGACAAGTCAAATTTAACTTCCAATTCTAATTATGAACTTTATTCCAAGTTTTCATTCAAGAGCTCCTAATCTTTAATCTCTCATAACTCCATCATCCTTTATTTTTAAGATAATTTAAGCTTTCCTTAAGCTTAATTATCATCCAATAATCATAAACCAACTTTAATTTCAACAAATAATCAACTAAACATAAAAATCACCTTTGCAGTAGTGACTCGCGGCTGAAGAAGAAGAGAACTCTGGAAGTTTGTTTTGCATTCTTTTCTCTTCCACGTGAGTTTCCTTATCTTATAAAGGAAAATAAAAATCTTTATGTCAAATGATCATTTTTCCCTTTACTTCATCTAATAATTACTAACAATGATGCATAAAATATCTTCAAGTAAGTCATTGAATTATTCAATTATCCTACTTTAATCACCAATTTCTAAAATTTTACATTTTAGTCACTAACCCGTAGTTTGGGATGTTACAAATCTCCCTTCCTTTTAAGAAAATTCGTCCTCGAATTTTCAATGCACACATTGATAAGAATATATCTTATAATGTTCTTTTGTTGTTTCATTTACTTACTCTTTCCTTCCTTTAGTTTCTCAACTACCTTTTTCCCTTATATATTCATCTACTGTCACTTATCATATAAACAATAACCAATAACCTCAATTTATTTATGTCTTTTCTCTCCTTTTATTCTGCATTTTCCTTTGACCTTTCTAAAATTCCATATAATATCACTCATCACGTAGACAGTAACATTCATTTTCATCACTCAACATCATCAATCCATCTCTAATTACTCTTATTCCATCATCATTTGATCAAGAACATAACCTTAAATCTTCTTCAAATATGATTAAGCATACACTTTACATAATCAAACAATCTTTTCACATCACCTTGTACACTTTTCATATTTCTATATCGAACTTATCATCTACACTTCCATATAACCTTTGATCATGAAACATGCCTTTTAATTTCCTTATACCTTTGCTCTTCCACAAATCAAAATCTCCTTGTAACATAGATCATATATTTTTTTCAGGCTCTTATACTCTTTTCATATCACTTTTACTTATCCCTGATTACCGATCTTCATCGCATCTTCGTAACTTTGATCATTCCCTTTATTTATACAAAACCTCTTCCTTTACCATCTCTTGTACTTGTATTTTTCTTCCTTAAAGCTCCATACAATTACTTTTCTTCTTATCCACATCATAATTATTTGATCAGAATACACAACTATATTCAGATCCACATCTTAATTGATTAATTCAATTTTATTTTTTCTTCCAATCTTATAACTCTATCACCTTTACTCTGACAGCTAGTCAATAACATTTGTTCAATCTAGAGCACAAGCCCTAATCAATCAATCATATACATCCTTTCCAATCAAAATTATCTCAAAATTAATTTACTTAACTTATCAATTTCACCTCTATTCTCATACATCCTGTAATTTCCATTGTTCAAACTCAACATTCTGACTTCCTCTGTCTTATAAATTGATCATCGATATACACATTCTTAAACTCTTCTTATAAATCCTTAGCTTGTATCCAGATCCACTTCATATTTATTTATCTTATTCTGAACATATCTTATAATTCTGATATATTTTTATCACATATTCTGGTTAGCCAACGCTAACTCTTTCTATCTTATCTGTAAACCCTTATCATATACACACTCTTGCTTATACTCAATACTATCTCTTCATTTCAAACTCATAAGCTTTGACTTTATACATCTTATACGCTTGTCACTAATACACTTATTCTTGAACTCTTCTACCAATTCTCACTACATCATTTGATCTTTTAACGCTCTTATGGTGACACTTGTTCACCATATTCTATCTTATCCACTAAATAACAAAACGACTTCATATCACTTTTCTGATTTAAAACAGTGAAAACTTTCTATCATTATTCAGATATGATTTCAACTTTCTGAAATCAACCTTTAATCTTATAAGACACTTTCTGAGGTTTCCGCTCTTCATTCTGTCTGGCTAGGGAAGGTGAATTATTATCACCATCAGATTTGTCAGCCATTGATTCACTTCGAAAATTTCTATAATCAATTTCTACTATATCGTACAAATCTTATTCTATTAGTAAGACAACATACTTCTTACACTATCAGATCAGAAATTCAGTTTAACTTTGGTATCACATTGACTGTTCAAAATGTTTACTTTACCAAAATCTAATAAAATTCAGTTTAACATTCCAACAAAACCCAAATAATCTTTATTGTATAAAACATATGGTTTTACAAAATTGATCAGAGTGTAACCAATACTAATCTTTTATCTTACATGCCAACTACATTTCATATGACAAAATATACATATAATTTAAATGCATTTCTGATCTGAACTGTGGAAAGGAGAATCTGACCTGTCTTGCTCCTCTTAGCTCCTCTTCTCGTTTCTGCAACCTACGTGTGAAATAATCACACGCTAAGTCTATGACTTAGTGAGGCATTAACGTATAAAAGTAACTCTAACTACTTAACCATGCATATACATAGCATATCATACTATTACACACACAACAATATAACATCACATATAATCAACTATACACATATACACACCATTCATCATTTCCATCATTAACCTTATTTCACTATCAATATAATTATCATTTATATATTGTAATCATATCATTTTTATACCTAACGTTTTTAACCAACATGCCTCATTTAACTATATAATATACATATCATTATTTAAATCATATAATACAATTTATTTCACCAAAAGCATACATATCATATATCATATATTTATTATTATCTCTTTGTTAGCCCATGTACATATGTGATAACTATATATATATGTGAGTCTATTGAGGTTATGCACTATGCTGTCACCACAGCTCGTATAGGGTCCCACTAGAGGCATGTGAAATTTGTCCCGAATGACCACTATATATCCCTCGACTCTTGGCATGCCAACTATATCTCTAGATCTCATGACACATAACATGGGCATTATATTTATATCATTTCACATATTCTTATCACATAGGCACACAATTCACTTCCATATAATTCACATGTCACATATACCTTTTCTCATATTCCTGTCATTCATAATCACATATACATGTGCTCATATCATTTCTCATTTAATCACATAGCTTATGTCACGTTTCATATGATTTCATATTCCTTTATCACTTGATTTGTTTATTGTTCTTATATCTTCTCATATACATATAAATACATATTTTCTCATCTTATAACTTATATTACATTTGCATGCAATCTTGTGACTTATTATCAAGTAATTTAGATAATATTCTTGTATTGTTTCATAGATCATTATCATATAGACATAAATGCACATCACATAACATGTAATGCAAGCATGACACATTCACATAGTACATAATCTTAATCATGCTTTGACTCATGCTATCATATATTCAAATATCGAGAACAGACTTATCACAAGTCTAATTCCCATGTAAAAATACATATATTCCAATAGTATGCATTCACATGCTATCAATTACTCCTATGGCTTACTTTCTCTTCTTAATCAATTCTAACCTTTCAATCATTACGGAACTTGCTCTCGATCGATATCTACACAATCATGTATACATATTAGCATTCTAAATACTATGATTCGATCCTTGATTTCTTAAGCTATAAGAAAGATCTACTTCTATTTTCCTTTTGAAGTGCATCGGTACACTCTGTAGTGCATCGATACACTCCTTAGTACGTGCATCGATGCATTAACTATGCATCGATACACAATTTGCATTTGATGTTTCCATTTTTAAGGGGTGCATCGATGCACTTTATGTGCATCAAGGGTAAATTTCTAGAAATTTACCCTTGATGCATCGGTATATATTGAATGTGTACCGATGTACACTAGTCCAGAATTAAGCCCGAAAATTCATTCTTTTCAACTTTAATTCTTTATGTTCTATCCCATTTTAATATACTAAACTCAAATACACATACTTAAGCCCATTTGAACTCATTTATCACCCCTTTAAATCTCAAAATCCTATCTTCCATATGTAATTCAAGAATTACACCAAATTTGCAACATGTTTTAAATCCAATTCTATCACTTCATATCTCTTAATTAGATTGATGACAAGTCAAATTTAACTTCTAATTCTAATTATGAACTTTATTCCAAGTTTCATTCAAGTGCTCTTAATCTTTAATCTCTCATAACTCCATCATCCTTTATTTTAAAGATAATTTAAGCTTTCCTTAAGCTTAATTATCATCCAATAATCATAAACCAACTTTAATTTCAACAAATAATCAACTAACCACAAAACTCGCCTTTGCTATGGTGATCACGGCTGAAGAAGAAGAGAACTCTGGAAGTTTGTTTTGCCTTCTTTTCTCTTCCACGTGGGTTTCCTTATCTTATAATGGAAAATAAAAAATTTTCATGTCAAATGACCATTTTTCCCTTTACTTCATCTAATAATTACTAACAATGATGCATAAAATATCTTCAAGTAAGTCATTGAACTATTTAATTATCCTATTGTAATCACCAATTTCTAAAATTTTACATTTTAGTCACTAGCCCGTAGTTTGGGATGTTACATTGTATCTGTTAAAAAACAACTCTAAACCATTTGATATTAAAAGTTCATGCATTGATATTGCTAATGCTCGAACTCAGAACCTAAAGGAATAACAATATTTACCACCAAGGTCACTGGGGTTCGTGACTAATTTAGAGTTTGACCTACAATACAATGACGTTTGGTGCATGTAAGCCAATTTTTGGTTAATTGACTTGAGAATTTAAAAATAAATAATTTTTAAAGGGGTTAACTTTGAGGTTTTAATTTTATTTAAATATTTTTCATGTTTTTATGGCTTCGAATTTATTCTAATTAATGATAATATTTTTCAGGTATAATATATCTTATTTTATTATTGCTTCCCGTACTTATTTTATGGTTTTCATTGATTTAGAAAAGAAAATAGTTACAATACTTCACAAGCATGATTATATTGATGTGGGATGTTTGTTTTGTTTTTAATATAATTAAGGCTAAAGTACATAAATGATCTCGATTATAGGTATTATTTATTGATTCTATCTATTATTAAAAGTAACAAAATAGTTCATTTGGCTATAGAACATTGTTTTGTTGAGTCCCTTAACTATTAAAAGTTGCAAAATGATTACCCGACTATTTATATGTTTTAAACTTGTCATTTTCTGTTAAAAATTGAAGTCCGTCTAAGCTGGAAAATAACATGATGACTGAGATATGATAGCTGTTTGAGATTCTAGGATCATATTTTATCATATCTTAGTCAACATGTTAAAGTCCAACTCAAACTATTGTTAATTTTTTAACGGAAAAGGACGAGTTTGGAATATATGAATAGTCAGATGGCCATTTTGTAACTTTTAATAATAATGGTGTAACAACCTAACCCGTATTCGACCCGAATGCGAGTCTGATATGTCACATTGACTTTTCAAAACCTTTTTCTTACAAAATATCAAGACATTTGAACTCTTTTTTAAGAAAATATGATAATATATTATTGAATCATGTTTGTTATAACCAATTTAAGAAAATATACGTTTATGAACAGTAAAATATGGTATGAACAGTGAACAATAAAGTATGAACAGTACTTCTACAATACTTCCATAAAATACATATAAATTTATAAAAATCTAAGGTTTCATCCGTATAAAATTTCCCTTTACATATACACATTTAAAACATTATAAAATTCAATCATATGATTTTACAAAACCGATTAAAACATATCGGATTTAAATATTTGTTTACATGCCAACCACTATAAGTATTACAAAATACATACTATTAACTTCTTTTCTAATCTGATCTTTGGAAAGGTGAAACTGACCTGTCTTGCATAACTTTTATTAATCTTCCTCTTCTCGAAACCTACGTGTGAAACAATCACACGCTTAGTCGTTGACTTAGTGAGTCATATAAACATATAATAAAACCATAAAACATTTCATATATCAAATCCACACATGTATATATATGATTATCTTCTTCCTTATCATTATCCTATTATTATCATTAATATCTTTTATCATATAATCATATACTTATCATATTTACACATCATATACCATTTCATAAAGAAATACACTTAACATCATATAATTCATGTGATATAGTTCATATAACTACAAACATACATCTTTTCACATAACCAATATATGAATCACGTAATTTTTCCATATAACAAATCACATATACATATCACATTCAGTATATTTGTTTAATCTCTTTATTAGTCCATGGTACACTGGTGAGAACTGAAGGTATGTGAGTACATTGAGGTTGTGCACAAATGCTATCACCACATCTCGAATAAATTCCCACTAGGGGCACTGAATATTTTTCCTGAAGAACCGCGTAGAAATGTCCCGAAGGACCACATATCACATATGTCCCAAAGGACCACTCCCTTAAGAACTATACACATAATACAATGGACCAAATAAGTGTACCGAAGTACCACATACATGTTCCACAGAATTACATATATGTCCCGAAGGACCACGTGTAACATTCTTAATACCGGGTTAGTGATCAAATTGTAAAGTTTTAGAATTTGGTGATAAAAGTATAATAGTTAAATAGTTTAATGACTTATTGGAAATATAGTTGAAGGTTGTTTGGTAATTATTGAATGAATTAAAGGGTAAAATGGTCAATTGACAAGTAAGATTTTTATTTCCCTTTATAAGATAAGGGAACCACGTGGAAGATGAGAGATTTCTCCAGAGTTCTCTTCTTCTCCTTTCTTCTTTTTCTTCATGTGAAGCCATAAGCAAAGGTAAGATTTCTTGTTGGTTGATATTTAGCCGAATTTAAGATGGGGTTTTGATCATTAGATGATAACTAAGCTTAAGGAAAGCTTAAGTTATCTTAAAATCAAAAGATAAATGAGTTAAGGAAGATTAAAGATTTGGAGTTCTTGAGTGAAATATTGAAGTAGAGTTTATAATAAGAATTGAAAGTTGAATTTGACTTGCCATCAATATAAATAAGAGATTTATAAAGTTAGAAATGATTAATAACAAAGTTGAAAGTTTTTTAAGATTCTTAAATTTTAAGAATCATGATGAGATATGGAAGATAAAGATGGTTTATATGGATATAAGTTGGTTTAAGTAATGGTAGTTGAGTTTAATGACATGATAGAGTCTTAAAATAGAAGTATCGAGTGAAAAGTTGATGGTTTTCGGGCTTAAAATGCAAATTCTGGGCAAGGTGTATCGATGCACATTCAATGTGTATCGATGCACTCTTTAAAGAAGAAACGTCGAATGCAATTAGTGCATCGATGCATAAGGAGTGCATCGATACACCCCTTTAAAATGAAAACATCGAAGGTGGTGGGTGTATCGATGCATGGGTAGTGCATCGATGCACATGTTAAAGAATGCATCGATGCACTATAGAATGTATCGATGCACTTCAAAGGGGAAATAGAAATAGGCCTTTCTTTTGGTCTAAGAAATGATAGATTAGAGTATATCAATTGGATATTGATATGTATCAATGTGTGATTATGTAGATATCAAACATGAACAAGTTCCAGAATGATTATCAAGTTAAGATTCGATCGAAAGAGAGGAAATCATAAGTGGATTGGAACGTAGTGAGGCCAAGGTGAATGCAGTTTATTTTTATAAGATTATATGGAAATTGGACTTGTGATAAGTCTATTTCCTATAGTAATAGTTCATTAAGTATTGATCATAAGTATGTTAACAACATGAAGTGTATGTATTTTTGATTATATGAATTGATATGTTTTGTATGTGCTATGTGGTTACGTAAAACACTATTACGTGTAATGAGAGAATATGAAATAATTTATGAAATTATGGAATATAGAAGATCAGTCAAGTGATATATGGAAATGGAAATAGATGTCTATGAAGAGTTATAGGAGCAAATATAAGTCATGATAATGAATATAAGACTATGTATACATGGTTATGAGATAAAATATGTAATAATAGGAAAATATGATGAAAGTGAGTTCATGAGAAGTGATAGGAACTAGGTAAACATGTGTAATAGTATATGCTTAATAGAAACATGAGTTGAACAAGTACATAGTGGTATGATCCATTATGAGAATTAGTATAATAGAGCTTTTTGATTTAATGAGAGTTAAGGGACTAAATAAGATTGAATTATAGAATGAATGGGGGAATACAAAGAAATGAAGCATAAGGTAGATGATATGACATAAGTTATTATATACATATATGATATATGTTATCAAGTAATATGAAAGGACTCGGAAAATTGATATAAGCTATGTGGAAGTGTTCTAGGTGTTTCTATGTTCTATATGAAGTATATATGATTATATGTGAACAAGATATGATATGTAGGTTTACATGAACATCTAAGAAATGATCTAAGCTATATGATATGATTTACGCGATTCTATGCACTTTGGATATATGTTATATGATATGGATCTATGTGACCACGTGAGAAAGAATATAAGCTATGTGACATGTAAATGTGAATTATATGAAAATGTTCTACGCGTAAGTGAAATATGTGAATATAAGTAATAGGAGCTACGTGCTTATGAGATATGAATATGAAACACGAGCTATGTGAAAATAAGTTAAGTAATTACATGTGCAAATGGAAATGTTATGTGAAAAGCTATGTGGCTATGTGAAGATGTGTAATGGTATAAAAGATAATGCTCATGTTATGTGATATGAGAGCTAGGGGTATAGTTGGCATGCCAAGAGTCGAGGGATTATATCAGTGGTCCTTCGGGACAAACAGTGGTCCTTCGGGACATAGTGGTTCTTCGGAATAATCAGTGGTCTTTCGGGACATAGTAGTCCTTCGGGACAAATATTCAGTGCCCCTTGAGGGAATTATACGAGCTGTGGTGACAGCATAGTGCACAACCTCTATGTACTCGCATATCTTTAGTTATCACATGTGTACATGGGCTAATAAAGAGATAAATATAAATAAACTTGATATGATGATATGTTTGTTTCCTTATGAAATGTTATGTGTGATATATGATTGTACAAATGGTAATTATAAGATCATATGATAAAAGGAATTTATGATAGTGATAAAAATGAAGATGATCTAGTTGCTTGATTGTATATGTTATATGATATAAGTGAGTACATGTTAAGATATATGATATGAACATGAGAGATTATATGAATAGGAGAATAAGAGATATGAATGATAATGACATGTATGTATGTATGTATGTAGTGTATTTGTTACATGAATAAGGATATGAGTGGTATGATATAATAGTAGTAAAATTATTCATGCATGATTACAAGTTATAGTTTACATTATATGTTTATTTTCCTCACTTCACACGTAGGTTCTGAAAAGCGAGAGGAGAAGTGAAGAGGAGCAAGACAGGTCAGACTCTCCTTTCCACAGATCAGATTAGAATTGTAGTTAAGTGTAGATATTTGGTTGTATATAGTGTGTTGGCATGTAACGAAATTGTGAATTACTAATGCTCTGATTGATTTTGTTTATTTTGGTCCAACTTGTGTGAATTAACATCTTTTATTTTAATGAAAGTTTAAAATTTTCATGATTTTCTTTAAGAGTCAAAATTTGAAAAGTCAATGTGACATCTCAGACTCGGATCCAGGTCGGATACGAGTTGGGGGTGTTACACCACGTAGAATTATCCCGAAGGACCACGTAGACCCTCGACTCTTGGCATGCCAACTATACCTCTAGATCTCATGACACATAACATGGGGATTATTTTTCATATTTATCACATATCATATCATCACATAGTTCACTTACACGTAGAACATTTTCATATGATTCATATTCATATGTCACATAGCTTATACTTTGTTCTTATGCCTTCTCATAGACATATATTATTTTTCACGTAGTCACATAGGCCCATATCATATAACATATATCATTTCTCATTTGTCCATGTACGTATGTCATATCTTGTTCACATATGTTCGTATATGCATCACATAGCTCATCACATAGGCATGTATTCTCATATATTCACATATACATGTCATTTCATTATCCTTATTATTCTTATCATCCCCATTAACCCCTTTTACTTACCATATCCATATCAAATAACACATATATATCACAACACCAAGGAACAAACATGTCATCATGTAATTTCTATAACATATTTCATATTCTTATATAATCTTATAGATTATTTATATTGTTTCATATGACTTATTACACTAACATATACTTATGCAAATCGTGTAACATACATTATAACCTGTTAACACATATAAATCACATAACATTTTAGAATTTACTTCTTACCATAGTAAATTCGTCACTGGCTCATCGCAAGCCAATGTTCGTTCTATAACATAAGCACAAATTAAATTGCACTCACTTTAGCCTTGCTTTGATTCAATCCTAATTCTTTGATTATTCCGGAACTTGTTTAGGCTCAATATCTACATAAATATAACATTTCAAAACAACTATCAGAAGCCTAAACTTTAAACTTGATGTTGATAACTTAAGCCGGTTTAATGAACCAAAATTCCATTTTTCATTTAGGGGGAATCGAAACCCCCCAGGGGGGGAATCTGCTCCCCCTGCACAATCTGGAATTTTCGTTCAAGCCCAGAAATCACTGTTCATTTCACGAAAATTCTCTATTTCCACTTCAATTCTTCATATTTCATCCCCTTTCATATTCTTAACTCAAATATACATACTTAAACTAATTTATATCCATTTATTTCATCTTAAACCTCAAAATTTTATTCTCTATATAGAAATCAATAATCATACCAAATTTTCGATGTTATCCAAACTTAATTCTAACACTTCTTATTCTCATAGATGACAAGTCAAATTCAACTTAAAATTCAACTTATCAACTCTATTTCAATATTTCATTCAAGAACTCAAAATCTTTAATCTCTCCTATACCTTTCATCTTGTTGTTTTAGAACAAATTAAGCTTTCCTTAAGCTTAATTATCATCTAATTATCAAAACTCAACCTTTAATTCAACAAATAATCAACAAAATAGAAAACTCTTACCTTTGCCTAACTTCCACGGTTGAAGAAGAAAATGAAGAAGAGAAAGAAGAAGATAACTCTTCCCCCACGTGATTCATTCATATAAGGGGAAAAATATCTTTCTTGTCAAATAACCATTTTACCCTTTAATTCTTTGGATAATTACTAAAAACTTTCAGGAAATATCCTAAAAAATTATTGAACTATTCAATTATTTTACTTTGACCAACAAATTCTGAAATATTTCAATTTGGTCATTAACCCGGTATTGAGGATGTTACAAATGGGACTCAACAAAACAACACTCCATAGTCGGAGACCATTTATTAGCTTTTAATAGTCGAAAGACTCAACAAAATAACACCTTATAATCAGGGAACCATTTGAGTATTTTACCCTATAATTAAATGACACATAACAATCATACAATCATGTTTATGAAATATTTTTCTTTCACCACCTACATGTGAAATAATTATCTATGCACTTCACCATTATTTAAACTAAATTTATTCCAACTCCATAAAAAAAATAAAAATCAACTTATACTACTACCACTATCACCCCTTAACTACACTGGGCTTTGCTGTTGAATGCTTTGTTGCAAAGTTATGAACTTTATTCTATAAATGGATGCTTTGTGTTGAAGTTAAGGATTTTATTATTTTTCCCCCATAGATTTTATTGTCAATTTATATATAGTTTCATATATTTATGACGTCATCTTATTTTAGAAAAATAATAATAATTTCGTGACAATTAAGATTAGAATTATTTGATTTCCCAATGAGTGAAATAAACGAAGTAAATCAATATAATTTCATGCCAAACCCAGACGATTGATAGGCAAAATGATTGAGAAGCTCGTGAGAAGAGCTCACAAAATCGATAACATTTTGTCTTCCTAAATGTTAGAATATTAACATGTTTTATTGTTACCATATTATATAATAATGCTATAAATAGTAGACGAGGCATTGGATAAAAGATACGATCTTTGAAGATAATGTATATCCAATCAAACATGTCTTTCGGTAAAAAAAAAAAAAGTGCCCGACACAATTAATTATCATACTCAAAGCTTGCAAACGGAAGGGCATGGGGAAAAATCATGTCTATTACACAATTCAATAGAAGCTGAAAACTTTCCATCCATTCAACATCCCAGAAGGGGTTGACAGAGGTGGAACACACGACCGAAAATCGTTCAAACAAACTGACAAGAAGTTGTTAAACTTTGATTCAACTGAAGTTTTGTATGCACGGACCGCCCTCGGGATTTTGTTGTTCCTTCCATACCCTTCCAGTAACCCTCAGCTTTAGCTCCTTCCTATCTCCACCAGAGAAGAAAAGTGCCATGTTCCGTTGGATAATCAAACCATCATGGCTGTCCCTGACTTTCCGGTGACTATCACGGATGCTACGTGGGGTACCTTCCCATGTAAGTTTCCGGCCGTTTGCTCCAACCTCAAGGCTGTAGCTATAGTTCCTAGCCTCAACTTCGTCACCCATGAAACGGAGAAATGCCATGTAGACCGGGGCCATACCCAGCTGGAAGGCTTCAAAGTGAAGACAGAAATATTGACCAAAAGAATGGAAGACCTAACAAAGAGCAGAAAAGCCAGCAGATTAGGGTTCGTATTAAGAAGATTGTTACAGAGTTTTATTCGGCTACTTGCAACATGCCCGATCGTATCCGAGCATCCTAGAAATAACTAATCAAAAGATGGCACAGCTGAACAAACTTACTGTTAGCATCCAAGTAGCATTTTCAACTTCTCGAGGGTTGGACTTCACATAACGATGGTTAAACGTGCTTCCTGTGTGCATGTCAACCTTGTGATCATCTCTCAGATGGGCAACCAGGAAGGGAATATCCCCAACAACCGAACACTCAGATCCGGCATAAGGGCAATTGTATGGTCTGAAATTGCAAATCGCCTCGTGTTTGAGCTTGCTGTAATATGGAAATATTTCAGGGCATCCCCGAGTGCAGTATTTGCAAGGCAATTCAAGGGACTCCGCCACTTTCTCCAATGCTAAACATCGAATATCACCCAGTTCCAATCTACAAGTGGGACACTGGTTGTGTACTCTTACTTTACAGGTAGAACAAAGTGTATGCCCGTTTTGGCACTGCAAAAAAGCTGTCGTGTTAAATGAGCAATTTATCGTCCACCCTTCATCTATACTCACTATATAATCAAAAAAAAATGTAATGATCTCGGAGTCCCATACCATTACAACATTCTCTGGCATAAAATCAAGCAAAAACAGAAAATCTCAAGTTATCCCGAATTCCCGATCTATATCATCTCTTATCTTTGCTAGACAGCAACAATTAACAAGCAAAACTTCAAACAAAATATTTACATTCTCCACCAATCCAAATCATTTCTAATTAGGAAAAGAGACTCAACATAGCCACAAGATTAATCCGACGTTCGGTCGATCCAGTCCTTACTAACAATCATTCAGTTATAAACAATAACAACAACAACAAAACCATATTCCCATATGCAATGGGATAAGGGGGAGGTAGAATAGTAGGTTGCCCCCAACGCATGGTTGAGATCAGCTTCTGTAGAAGACCTCTGGCAGTCAAAAATTAAAATAAAGATAAAATACAATGCATGTATAAATAAATAAAGAAATACATAGTTGAATAGTTTTCATATACAGTCTTCATAAGCGCGTTTGTACTGGGAAGTACTCCCTGCAAATAAATCCCTGCGTAAAAAATCTCTGTATATAGACAGAACCGTAAGACTCGACTAAAACTTAAAAAGAGAAAACATGAAGAGAATGATACACAGTAGTCAACGTTAGCAAGCTACGAGAATGAATAAAGTCCAATGGGATAAAACCTAAACTAAGGTAACACTACTCCGCTATCCTAGTTTTAAGCCTTCATAAATTCAAATGACAGAAACGTATAAAAAGTAGAAGTCATGAAAATTACTATAAATGCATTAAAAGAAGACATAGATGACACACCCTATAGATGTGACCCGCACTACTCTGCTACCCTGGTCGTAAGTCACTACTCGCTATCCTAGTTTTAAGCCTTCATAAATTCAAATGACAGAAACGTATAAAAAGTAGAAGTCATGAAAATTACTATAAATGCATTAAAAGAAGACATAGATGACACACCCTATAGATGTGACCCGCACTACTCTGCTACCCTGGTCGTAAGTCTCCATAATTTCCTATCAGAGGTCATGTCCTCGGTAAGGGCTAAATCCTTCAAATCAGATCTCAAGCAGTCTTCCCACTTCCGCCTTCGTCGTCTTCTCCTTCTGGCACCGTCGACTGTAATCGACTCTACCCTCCTGACCGCATCCGATGGTTGTCGCCTTAGGATATGCCCAAACCACCGTAGTCTTCCCTCCCTCAATTTTTCGGATACAGGCACCACCCCCAAGGACATCCTAATAGCAGAGTTTGATGTCATGTCCCACAGAGTCTTACCACATGCCCATCGAAGCATTCTCATTTCTGCGACCTCCATCCTCCTTACGTGATCCTTTTTGATAGCCCAACATTCTGATCCATACAGCAGCGCTGGTCTTATTGTCATTCTATAAAAATTTCCCTTAAGTTTTAGAGGCACCTTCTTGTCACACAAAACTCCAGTTGCAGCCCTCCACTTTAGCCATCCCGCCTTTATACGGTGTGTAACGTCATCATCTACACCCCATCTTTATGTATCATAGACCCTAGGTACTTGAAACAATCCTTTGAGGGGAGAACGTGTCCTTCTATGCATACTTCTACATCTTCATCGTTTTGGTTTCCACTGAAGTTTAAACATAAATACTTTGTCTTTTCAATATTGATCATTAGACATTTTTCTACCAAAGCAGTCTTCTAGGTAGCCAGTCTACTGTTCAGCTCAGTTTTTGTTTCAGCAACTAGGACAATGTCGTCAGCGAAAAGCATGCACCATGGAACACCGTCTGGTGTCGCACAATAGATGTCATCCATAATCATGGCGAAGATGTAAGGACTAAGTGCCGACCCCTGGTGGAGTCCGATTTCCACCGAAAAAGCCTCGGTGTCGCCAACTGTAGTCCTGACGTATGTAGTAGATCTACAGTACATATCACGAATCGCCCGGATATAAACAGTTGGGATCCGTCTCGTTTCCAGGATCTTCCAGATCGTCTCGCGGGGAACGCTATCATACGCCTTCTCAAGGTCAATGAACGCCATGTGAAGATCTCTATTTTTTCCCTATATTTCTCCATAAGCCGTCGAAGTAGATGAATCGCCTCCGTAGTAGACCTGTCTGGCATAAAGTCAAATTAGTTTTCCGAAACCCTAGTAACCTGTCTCAACCTAGCCTCTATAACCCTTTCCCAAAGCTTCATGGTATGGCTGAGTAATTTAATACCTCTATAGTTTCCACAACGTTGGGGATCTCCTTTATTCTTATAGATTGGTATCACCGTAGACTCTCTCCTCCTCTGGCATCTTGGTAGTCTCTAAATAATATAAAATGTTGGTCAACCACTTAACTCCCTCTTCTCCTAGGGCCAACCACACAGTGATAGGAATTTGATCTGGGCCGACAGCTTTGTCCCTCCCCATCTTTCTAAGAGTCATTTTGACTTCCTCAAACCCAATCCTACTTGAAGGGCAATCATTGGCCATAGTATAATGTTCGGCTGATTCATCAACGGTACTATCTCTACAGGGAGAGGCACCGTCATTAAATAAGCCAAAGTAGTAACTACCCTAAACCCTCTTAATATCATGATCTTTCACTAAAAGAATATCATTGTTGTTCTTATAACCTAATAATTTCTAAAACAGCCTCGCTAAAGCTATATGTTAAAAGAACCCAGAAATTCCATCCAAATTTGAAAAGCAACCATAAATCAAACTGAGGGGTTTAAAATTTCTGAACCAAAATCCAACGAAGAAACAATCTAGAATCAAAACATAATGAAAATCCCAATTAAATGCAAGGCAAATATATTCGAACCCATCAACCAACAAAATAAACCAAAAAATAGCAAAATCTACAAAAGAAAACCCGAGATTGGAATACAAAGAATACACAATTAAATTGAAAAAAAAATAGAAGACCTGATGGATTGGTGGGTACATAGAATTGGTACAAACAGGGCATTCTAACAACTCATGGACGCTGGTAGCGGGAGTGATCCCCCGTAGCACCCACGACGTTACTATGGTTGGCGTTGTTGGTGTCATTGTGAGGCTTTGACGATGAGAGTTGATGGTGACCATGATGAGGATTTGGATGGAGAGGATTATGGTGATGGATCTCATCCTCATTCAATCCCTCTGAGGACGACACACACTCGATATTATCAAACTCCATTCACACACCGAGACAGACTCCGAGTCTCTTGAAATCTCGGATTCTGTTATTAATTTGAATCAAAACCCAGAAATTCAAAGGAAATTTACAATATAAAACCCCAATTTTGCCCGATTCTCTTCTTCTCCTCTCAAAACTCTCTCCATTTTCCAAAACATTTAGCCATCTCTATTTATGTTTCGAATTAGAGGAGGAAGAAGAAGAGAATATAATGAGAAAAATGAAATTGGGAGAGAAAGAATGGACTTCCTCGTAACCAAACTGCCCTCTTTCCTCTCTTCTTAAGCAATTATTTTCTTTGTTGGTTTTTCCTTTTTCCTCTTTTTACTGCTTTATTATTCAAATGCTAAATAATGGTTTTTATATTTAACAAAGGTATTTATTAAAAATGTTTTATATTTTATTTTTAAAATGATAATAAAGATATTTATTAAAAATTAATTTTAATAACCTTTTAAAAATTATTTAACAAAGTGAAAATATTTTATTTTAAAAATAAAATTTCATGAATTAAGTCTTTTTATTATGTAAATTTGTTATTAAAATTAAATTTTATCACACTTAAAATATATTTATTAAATTTTACTTGACAATATAACTTTGGTAAGAATGATAAATGAGTTACATTTATTTTACTTAAATATATATCATTATAATATCTAACATTAATTCAACTCAAAAAATTGAGTTTATTGTATCACACCTTTTTATTTCTCTATCATTTTTCATCTCTCTTTTTATCATTATGCATACCAGTGTTACAAGCAATTTTGGTGTCCAATACATCGACGGTGGCTTTATCCCGCCACTTCCCTGTCATTTATGCTTTTTCTTAGTAGATTGTTATTTGATTTTATTATTTTTCAGTTGTATTTTAATATATTTATAGCGATGTTTTTTTTTCGGTCTAATATCTGATAAAATATATTATGGTTATTGATGTCTTCGGGTTCGCGGTGCAGGTTTCTTCCATTCTTCTTCTTGATGTATGGTTCTACGAGTTTACTTGGTTGTTTGTCTCCTTGATGTCTGGTTACTTCGTTCATTTATACGTGACATTTTGTTGGTTTTCGGATATATGTGTCGGTTAGTCTTTGTCCGGGCAGGTATTGTCGTATTGATCTCTTCATTTGTCATGAGTCTATTACATGGACTAGATATTTCATGTCTGTCCAATTCATGATCTCGCTCTTCTCATGATGCTATTCATTAGTCGTGTTTTCCTTTATCTGGGTCACAACTTCTTTTTAAAGACCAATCATTTGTCATCTCTCGTTTCTTCTCATGATGATACGATGGAACAGCGATTAAGGGGAGATTGATTTTTTATTCGTTCGCTTTGGATATTTTTCAGATTTTTCAGGTTCACTATTGCTCATCAGCTTCTCACTAATTGTTCATTGTTGTATTTTATTTATAATTGTCCTGAATATATTTTTGATATTATTCTAAACAATGCACTTTGTAGTTAATACAATCTACGTACCCTATTTCCCCTAAAAAAAATTACAACCCCTAATAATTTTTTTTTCAAAAATAATAATAATAAAACTAATGTATTTTAAAATTACTTTTAGAAAATAACATAAAAGATTTTAAATATATGATTAGTTTTTCTTATAATCAAACTAATCAAAGAATGAAAAAAAAATGAAGACTAAATCCCGTACTAAAGAGAGCAAAGAACCTACTACAATAGCGATTCTTAAACAAGTGATATCATGAAGCCAAAAAATTATGTAATATATTAATAAGTTAAATATAAAGTTTTACTAAATTTAAATGGTGTACAATAAATATTTCTATGAATCTTTATATAAATATTTGCAATTTAATCTTTGAAATTTGTTAAAAGTAAAATATATTACAAGAGTAATTTAATAAGCATTCAAGTAATCTTATATTCTCCAACCAAACAATATAATCTTACATTCTTGTCAAACAGATGAAACACGATTATTATTACGTTCTCAATAATGGATAGGGTAATATCAGATTTCGAAAATCTTATTTAGAGAAATTTTCTTACATTACATTACGTGAACCAAACACCTCTTAAACCAAAGAGAGCTTAGTAATAGTTCCACATTTTTAGAGCTGATCAACATACAAGGAAGAACCTGCCAGATAATGATAATGTGCTAGAAGGTGAACTTCTTACATCCCAACAAAAATCACACATATATAGTTAAGAATTCAAAGACGAAGTACAAGAAAAAAAAAAGAATACATTAATGCCAGAATCCCACTGCATTTGTAGCAAGATCACAATAATCAAACATCACAATACCATTCCTGGCCCGAGTTCTTCGATGGTTTTCGTGGCGAGGGTGAGTACATCAACAAAAGCTGAAAACGATGCACGGAGAAACCTTGCTTCGACTGCTTCAAAGTGCCTAATTATTTACAAAATGTGGTTAGGAAACGGCATTAGAAGGAATAAAGCGTTCAAAACCAGAAATACTTCAGAAAAAGAAGTAAAATATCAGCACCCTATGTTGCTCGGATTCTTCTCTTTGCTTGAAGTACTAATGTCTAACGCATATTTAGACGCGAGTACGATGATATGGTCCTCTAAGGATTTACCAAATACATAGAAAACATAGATAAATTTGAACGTACTTGTATGAAAAACAAATTTGTATATGATACTCAAACTCGAGTCCGAATAACAAAGATTACTACCATCCGAGAACTTTCACCCCATAAAGTTTCTTGTCCCCCTGCATTTAGGATATCATTTGTTGGATTATGGAACAAGAGATAAGCCATTCCTATCTCCACACCCCCCCTAAACTCTAATGTAAAAAACTCGAGATTAAGGTGCCACCAAAGCACAAAGGTAACACCATGTTTCTCGGATTCGAAGCGGCAATCCGATACGGAGACGTGTCTAACTCGGGTATGCTCAAACATTTTCAATATTTTTCCAACACTATATGAAAATATGTGCCTGGTAACATGGTTATATAGGATACCAACCATGCAATTCCCATAAAAGATGAGTTTGGAAGCAATTATACAAAGGGGGACATATAGTTTAAACTAAGAAGTTAGAGTAACAAGTGGATTACACCGAAAGTTTCCCATCAGAGATTGACATTTGCCTCTTCACTTTATCTGGTTGCAACTGGCATTACAACATGAACCAAATTTTAATTTTGCTAAAAATAATTACAATATTTCTCATAAATAAGAAGGGGTTCAATATCATTGAAGGTTAAAAACATTACCTCTTTATCAACACCCAATGCATGATAGACTATTGAAGAATTCTCTTCAGACTCAAAATCTACCTCCAAATCACTGCATATACGAAAAAAGAAACCCAGAAAATGAATGGAAAAGTGAAAGAATGTAACTTTAGGAAGTAAGAGGATGAAACTCATGGAATTGTAAGAGTGGAAAAGGGAGAGACAAAGAGAAAAATACCAGCGGAATTCCCATTGGTTTTGGGTGTGGGATAAGCCTGAGCCGGCAGCCATGTGTGGTCTTCCCAAGTGGAAATTGCGGTAGGAGCTAAGGAGAATTAGATGCCAATAGGGTTTATGAAAAATGAAAGTCTCCAGACCCAATCAACGCTTTTTTCTTGATCTTCTTTTTGTTATCTAAAGCCCATAGATTCAGCCCATGTAGCATGATGGTTGACTCTTGTACAAATTCAAACTTTAAAAAGTTCTCATAGAGATTAAGTAGGGACAAAGTTTTTTTTTTACTAATTTTAAATTTAATACTAATCGAGGGTAGGAAAAGGGGACTCTAAGGAAATAAAGAATAGTTTTTTTAGTGGGTCTAGAATTAATGATCTAAGGAAATATCAAGGAACAAAAATGAATAACATAATCATTCGACAAAATATGTTTGTTGTTACGAAAAATTCTACAAAGTTCGTCGAGCGTGGATGAACACCATTAAATTAATTTATAAAGCATTAAATTATAAAGTACTAAACATATAATTAAAAATTAATTAAAAATCTAAATGTAATTTAACTAAAAGACAATATTTATAGAACATTAGTTTTTATTATCTTATTTTAATTATAATTAGATCAAATATTAGTTTGGAAAATTTATAAACTCTAATTTAATTTCATAGCTTTGAAGTCTCCGTCGTCGCCACCACCGATATCATCTTTCGCCGACGATTTAGTCTTTGTCGTTCGTCAGCGGTGAAAAATGATACCAGTGACAGCGACGATGGTGGCGGCGGTGACGACGGTGGCGGAGGCGGGAGCTTCAAAGCTATAAAAATAAATTAGGATTTATAAATTTCTCATATTAAAATTTGATCTAATTATAATTAAAATAAGATTATAAAAAGTAATATTTTATAAATATTGTATTTTAATTAAATTACATTTAGATTTTTAACTAATTTATAATTATACTTTTAGTACTTCATAATTTAACGTTTTATAAATTAATTTAATGGTGCTCATCATTAATTGTTCTTTTCTTTTAGTGGGTCTATAATTAATGATATAAGGAAATATGAAGAAACAAAAATGAACAATGTAACTATTCGACAAAATATGCTTGTTCTTACGAAAAATTCTACAAAGCTCATCAAGCGTGGATGAGCACCATTAACGATGAACACCATTAAATTAATTTATAAAACATTAAATTATAAAGTACTAAACATATAATTATAAATTAGTTAAAAATCTAAATGTAATTTAACTAAAAGACAATATTTATAAAACATTAGTTTTTATTATCTTATTTTAATTATAATTAGATCAAATATTAGTTTGGAAAATTTATAAACTCTAATTTATTTTCATAGCTTTGAAGTCTTCGTCGTCACCACCACCGATATCATCTTTCGCCTATGATTTAGTCTTTTTCGTTCGTCAGCGGTGAAAGATGATACCAGTGACAGTGACGATGGTGGCGACGGTGATGACGGCGGCGGAGGCGAGAGCTTCAAAGTTATAAAAATAAATTAGGGTTTATAAATTTCTCAAATTAATATTCGATCTAATTATAATTAAAATAAGATTATAAAAAGTAATATTTTATAAATATTATATTTTAATTAAATTACATTTAGATTTTTAACTAATTTATAATTATACTTTTAGTACTTTATAATTTAACATTTTATAAATTAATTTAATGGTGTTCATCATTAATTGTGCTCATTCGTGCTCGTCGAGCGTGACAGTATCATCCTTGCTCTTACATTGGAATAAAGTTATATTTTATAGAGTTAGGTCTTATAATAGAGATTATAAATTTTTAAGAGATTATATTATAAATTTAAAGGTGCATAATTACAAAATTTTAAGGGTATGAAATTAAAATATTAATAGAAAATACTTAAAATATATGATAATTTAAAATTTCAATGATATATATTTATCTCTTTAGTACTCTTTATCCATCCAATAAAATATGTGTCAATAATGTTTTTAAACGATGTGGGGCAAAAAATAACGTTGTCTTTTTGAAAAACTAAAAGTAAAAAAAATAATATAATTTAAAAACCAAATCAGACAATATATATACATATTTCAAATAAACTTATGTATTAATTCAATCTATAAATAAACATGTGGATGAAATTGTTCATGAGAAATGAGTTGCTATAGTTATAGATAGTTCACCTCTTTTAATATTCCCTATTTCTACAGTGAGGTAGAAGAGAAGTAAATGAGGATGAGGTGGTTCCACCTAGATTGCATCTATTCTCTCGGTTTGGGTCAATAAATTTTATAGTAACTCTTAGTTTTAATATAAGATATGATGGCTACTCGTAGGCCAATAAATTATGTTGATACAGTCTGGTAAGAATAAATTTAGTTCTGATAGTTCACGTGGGCCTATCAAAGATCACGTAAAGAGATCACAACTTTTTGATAGATAGACATTTAAGGTCCTTTTTCTGGAAACGTTCACTTTATGTCTTTTGGAGTTCTCAAAGCGTCAAACATTCAGAAATGCTTTTGGATCCTCTAGAGATTCTTTAGCAGAGATACAACATTTATCCCCATTTAGTCGAAGAGATGTCATAAAGTGGCTTGACCTGAGATTTTACTGTTGAATCGCTACCGGCATTTATTAGGTCATTTTCGGATAAACACATCGCCTTGTTTAGATTGATGTGTTGTTTTGACCATTTAGGGCGTATTAATCGTTAGATTATATAAGGAGGACTTGGTGTAGTAGTTATAAATCTTCTCGTTTATTGATGTTTTATGTCTGTGAAATTGTTTCTGAATTTTGTTTGAGTTTGATGTCATGATGATGAGAAAGAGTATAGTGAAGGTTGTAAAGGAAAAAGAGGAGAGGATGAAGGTGAACCGTCGACGACCATCAAATGATATGATATTTTTTTCGAATGCAGAATTTGTCGGCTCGAGATCAATAATCTATTGTTGAGTCGAACTATGAGTTTAGTATTTTTTTTTTATGGATCAAATTGTATGAGCGACCATGGGGATGGGAGGAATGGAACCTAACATTAAAATTTCATCTTCCCGTGTATAACTTTGTGAGTGATGCATTAAACTCCTATGGGATAACGTCGTGTCAGTTGGTTGTGGCTTCATGATGGATCCTCATAGGTTATTTCATCTTCTGTAAGAGTTTCATTGGCTGACCTTCTTTGTGAACCATTACACTATTGCCACTGTCACTACCATCTTCTTCATCCTTTGAAACATGTAAAACCTTTTGTCGAAACTCATTTATAGCACACCCGTTTTGAAATTGTCTTCAACAAAGAACGCCCAATCCATTGTCATCCGATATTAAACTTTTTATATTATCCTTAATTCTAGTGAACTCATTCGAGGACACTCTCCACCAGGAATTATCCCTAACTCTCTCGTTGGTTGTTACAATTATTACCTTTGCAATTGTATGGTTATCGTCGTTTCCTGAAAAGGATGATGTTGTTAACGATGACGACGAAGTCAATAATCTTACTATAGTTTTTGGTGAAATTAACAATGGAGTTTGAATTTAGTAAAAGACTTTAATATTTTATGTTGAAGCCTAGGAATAAGGGAAAGACAAGATAAAGATGAATAAAAGCACAAAATTGGGAGAAATCAATGTCTGAAACATGACAATCATGAAAGAATTGAGATTGTGGAGGATGAAGTCGAAAGAGAATACTGAAAACTTTTCAGATAATAAAAAATTGAGGATTAATTTAATGATAATTATTATTATTAAATTAATAAATTATTTCAAACTAAAAAAATAGGATTTTTAAATATTAGAGATTTATTGAATTATGATCAATTTTATAGAATGTGTAAGTTTTAATGATTAAAGTTATTATACCATATCACATTATCATTTCTGTTAAACCAAACAATGAGTAATTTAGAAAAAGGGTAAAGTACGCAAATTATCCCCCGACTATAAGATACTATTTTGTTGAGCCCCCTAATTATTAAAAGTTACAAAATAGTTCATCTGCTTTGTTGAGTCTTCGACTATTAAAAATTACAAAATGATCACCTAACTATTTATTATGTTCTAAACCCATCCTTTTACGTTAAAAAATTAAATTAACATGCTAACTGAGATATGATAATCGTTTGAGATTATGAAATCAAATTTTATCATATTTCATTCGGCAGGTTAACGTTCAACTCAGACTATATCAATTTTTTAACAGGAAGTGACAAATTAGAAACATAATGAATAGTCGGGTGATCTTTTATAATATTTAATAGTCGAATGACTCAACAAAATAATATTCTATAGTCATGGGACTATTTATGTACTTTACCTTTAAAAAAATAATTTGATGATTAAATAGGTTCAAGAATAAATAAATGATTAAATGAATAGTTTATCTTTGAAAATGGATGAAATGCATTAAAATTTATTAAATTCTATGTTCGAAATAATCACTTTCATCATTAATTTTTTAAAAATTAAAATATATTAATTAAAAATATTTTTAAAATAAGAATAAACTCAAATCGAACACAAATGTACAAGTATTATGTTGGGTACCCTAGTAATGACAACTAATGTGGCGTTTGATCGGATGGAATCATTTGAAATTGATGGGAATTGAAATTAAATTCTACCACTTTCCCATGTTTAGTTCAAGTTTTTCAAGGGAATTGAAATCCCAGATGGAATTCAATTCCGTCAAATGAGGGAAAGTTTTATTCCCTTGTTGGAGGGATTTGAAATTTGACCATATTACCCTCATCAATCTTTTGGTAACTTATTCATATATTGAATAAAAATATTTTTTTATTATTTCAGGTCGGGTCGGGTTTTCTTAAGTGTGATATTCGGGTCGGGTTCGAGTTTAGGGTGAAAAAATCGGACCGACTCGAAAATATATATAATTTTACCTTATATATTTATGAATAATTACAATAATACCCCTCTATATATATATTTTTTTTTCAATTAAGTCACTGTTTTTATTAAATAAAAATATTTTTTATTATTTCGGGTCGGGTCGGGTCGGGTTCGGGTTTAGGGTGAAAAAAACTGGACCGCCCCGAAAATATATATAATTTTACCTTATATATTTAGGAATAATTACAATAATATCCCTCTATATATTTTTTTCAATTAAGTCACTGTTTTTATTAAATAAAAATATTTTTTTATTATTTCGGGTCGGGTCGGGTCTCTAATTCATATATTTGGGTTGGGTCGGGTGAAACTTTATTTTGTTCGGGTCAGGTCGGGTTTTTTAAGTGTGATATTCGGGTCGGGTCGGGTTTTTTTAAGTGTGATATTCGGGTCGGATTCGGGTTTAGAGTGAAAAAAACCGAACCGACCCGAAAAAAAATATAATTTTACCTTATATGTTTAGGAATAATTACAATAATACCCCTCTATATATAATTTTTTTCAATTAAGTCAATGTTTTTATTGAATAAAAATAATTTTTTTATTATTTTGAGTCGTGTCGGGTCGGGTTTCTAATTCATATATTGAATAAAAATAGTTTTTGGTATATTTTTTTATAACTAATTAACATACTCCGATTGGAATGTATCGAACTATTACTCTATCTTTTGATAATTTATTAACATATTTTGATTGCGATGATTTTAACTTATAATGTTTATTAGCATGATTTTTATAATTTATTAAAATGAATAATCAATCAATAAAATGAAAATTTAATATTTTTTAATTTTTTATAATATATTATTACTTGTAAATTATAAAATAAACTAAAATAAAGTAAAAAAAAATAAGAAAGACAATTCTATTATTTTACATTATTGAAATCAAATTCATCTTACATGTCTACGAATTAAATAAAATATGAAATTGGATTCTAATTCTATTTCCTGCCAAACAAATAAAATATAAAATTAAATTTCAATTCCTACAAATTTTAATTCCTTCATAGATTCCAATTTCAACATTTTAACGAACTAAACGCCACCTCAGTCTATTCCCCCAAATCTAATCCCAAATCTCTTAGCCGTCTCTCTGGCTCAGCCTAGTAAACTGGGAAACAAAATAAAACACAAAGCAAGGAAATTCAGTGTTCTTCTCACTGCAACTCTTTCCCACTCTCATGGCAGCTTCTATTCATCACCCCTCTGCCTCTTTAAAAAATTACAGGTACAATCTTTATCTTCATATATCTGCTACTGTTTTCGGATTACTTTTGGGGTTTTCTTTATTCCGGGTTCTATAATAGCACGAGCTGTCTCCTTGTTCCTTGCTTATTCAACTCTAGTCTGTGCATAGTTTTGGGCTAGAAACAAGAACCCTTTCTTGAGAATTGATGTTTTCTTTTAAAATCGTTTCAGGACAAGCCCTGTGTCTATAAACTTGCATTCACAGTGCTGCCACTCGAGTATCAGCTCTATCTCGTTTACTTTGCGGAGCCATAAACCCAAGCTCAAGCTTTACTTGGTACCAGCTATTTCAACTTTTGGCAGCCGCCAATTTATGTTGAAACCTTTTGCTGCAGTTGATTCATTGGAAACCCATGTCTCTCCTCATCAAGATAATGCTGCTTCTGGCTTCCACAGGTGGGGAATTTATCTTAATTATCCATGTTTATTTTCTGTCATTGTATTAATGTTACTGTTTCGTAATTTACCTCTTGCGACATCTGAAATTCTTATGCTTTATGTTACTTGGTATTTGTTTCCTATGCATGTTTTGACAAAACTATGGATATATGACATGAAAACCCATTTCCGATATTCAAGTCCGAGGAAAAACCCGTTTCCTATATTCAAGTCTGGAATTCTAATGCATTATATTACATGGTATCCTTTTCCTATGCGTGTTTGAAAAATTTATGAAGATATGACCAGGAAAACCAGTTTCCGATATTCAAGTCTGAATAAAATAGGGATTTGCCTTTATCTGAAAATCTCATGCTTCAGACGTTGTTTGTGTTGCTTTGATTGTTCACTTTTCTTAAAGGACTTGGTTCCAATGCATATTTGGACATAACTATGGAGATATGATCCTTGAAAAGATTGTAGAAAAACCTGTCCAGCACTCAAGTACGAATAACATAGGTCTTTACCATTAAGTCTGACCAATGAAATGATCTTGACATTGTTCTGATTTCATTATTAGCTGTTTAGTTGTATCATTCTCTAGCCATCCTCTAACTGATGAGTCTACAAAAATTAAGAAGCTGAAAACCGTTGGCAATGTTTTGAAGTTTCTCTTTAAATAAATCATATTCCTACCATCTGGTATTAGCAAGTCTAAAACAGTGTTTGATGAAGCAAGTGCCTCTGATGGTGTTAGAGACTTTGAGAGACAGCTTCAAGAGCTGTTCAATGAAGTCAGAACTTTAATTACGACCGGGAATGAGAAAGATGCTGTAGATCTTCTTCAAGCAAATTATGAAGGTGTAAAAGAACAGATGAATGCTGGTTCAAAAGGCGTGGAAGAAGCTGCTATTCTTGATGTCATCGCCTTGGGTTACATGGCTGTTGGAAATTTTAAGTTTGTACGGTCTCTGCTCGATGTGGTAACTTTATTTTCCCTTTTATACGCGGTTTTTATGTTTTCGAGGCTTCTTCGCTATACACCACACGATAGTGCACTCAGCTACTAATAACTTACCGGTGTGATTCTAGATTGCTAAATCTAACATTAGCAAATACTAATGTTTCATCTCAGGGAATGAAGAGTTATTTCTTCTTATATCGTATCTCAATTAATCTTGTTGTACACTCATTAGAATGTGTGAATTAAATGATGCTAATGAAACATATACACACTGTATGTGAACAATAATACATCCTAGAGGGTTTCATGTTTCAAGAGAGAGAAATTCATTATAATGATGAAAATAAGGCATTGATGTCGAGGAGCTCCATTTCTTTCCCTCATTTAAACTTTGTAAGTATTGTACTTGAACATGTTACGTTTTACCTGTTTTTGCTTTCCTTATATTCATAAATTCGCGTGTTGATTGTCTGTGCGTGTGGCTAATAGGTTCTTAAGTTCCAACAGCCCAAGTGATGGATAAACACTAAAGTGCTCTGAATACATTAACAACTTTTCTTCTTGTTTCCTCTTTTAATGTTGTACATATTTTCATGATGGCAGATTAGTGAGATTATAGATGATCAAAACGATGATGAACCCCTTCTCGACTCTATACTTGTGCATATGGGAAGCATGTATTCAAATTTGGGGGAGTTCGAGAAATCCTTGCTTGTTAATAAAAGAGTTACGGATATTCTAGATAACAAACATGGTACGGGCCTTAATCATTGTTGCCTATTTTTCCCACTGTTGACATTTGCATGAGCTTAAATAAGTGATGATTATCTCAAAATGCATGTATTCTCCTAGGTAAAAATAGTCTTGTCCTTGTCACACCATTGTTGGGAATGGCAAAAGTTCTTAGTTCTAGTGGGAAAGCTACACAAGCAGTCGATATTTATCATCGTGTGATTCGCATCTTGGAACTAAATAGAGGTGTTGAAAGTGAGGATCTTGTTGTACCTTTGTTTGGTCTCGGAAGTCTTTTAATGAAGGAGAGTAAAGTTACCGGTGCAGAAGACTCTTTTATTAGGTTAGTGAGGATTCCCTTCATATTGATTCGGTTGCGGCTTTTGTGTTCATTGTTCACTTACTATTTTTTCCCTTTTTTTTCAGAATTTTAAATATATATATACTAAGTTATATGGGGAGAAATGATGGAAGAGTTGGACTTGCTATGTGTTCCTTAGCCCATGCAAAATGTGCTAGAGGTAGCTTCTCTTATTTTTCTCTTCCCACCTGCATCCAGAATTCGGGGCCCTTGTGTTGGTTTTCAATCATTAGACGTTCTCCAGTGATATGAAAGGCTAAACTTCAAGTATAGTTCATCGTATCACGTTTCTTTACAGGGAATGCAGATGCAGCCATTGATTTATACAAAAAGGCTCTCCAGATAATGAAAGATTCAAGTTACTTGTCGTTAGATGATAGCATGATGGAGAATATGCGGATAGATTTAGCTGAACTACTTCATGCTGTGGGAAGGTTTGTTCGATGCATGATTATGACTAATAATGACTAGTCGGTAAATTCTAATGCATGGTTTTCCCAAGCCTTAATGACAAACCAATCTGTCGATATCCCCAGATGTCTCTCAGGGTGGGAGTACTGTTCACATGGGATAGCATCTAGAAACAATCTATTTGATATCCTTGTCCGGAACATATTCGGACTTGGGTATGAGGATATGCAATATACTCGACACCGAGTAACATTGGCTTGCGCTTCGTATTGTATGTTACCTTTGGTAAAAGCATAGTCTTAATTCGGTTGTTATTTGTCTGCTGGCAGAGGAAGAGAAGGTCGGGAGCTGCTGGAGGAATGTTTATTGATCACCGAGAAACTTAAAGGAAAAGACGATCCCAGCTTAGTTACACACTACCTAAATCTTGCAGCATCATATTCACAGTCGAAAGATTTTGTAACGGCCGAACAGTTGTTGAAAGCGAGTTTGGAAATCATGACGAAAGCAGAGGGGCCTGACAATCCGTCCATCACTTTCCCGATGCTGCATCTTGCTGTCACCCTTTACCATTTAAAGCGGGATGAAGAAGCTGAACAAATAGCACTCGAGGCCTTACACATCCGCGAGAATGCATTCGGAAAAGATTCTCTCCCTGTTGGTAAATATTATTAATCTTATTTACTGCTGCCATTTTTTTCCGGATAGGTGTTACTACTTCCAAGTTTGATTAGCCCAAATATTGTTTCCTTTGAGCCATTTTGGTGGTTTTGCACACCTTAACGATTAGTATCGCGTATAGACCGAAGTCATGACCATGCATAAATCATGATTGCTCTAGTATAAACTTGTAATGTTCATCTATGTTATTGCAGGGGAGGCTTTGGATTGTTTGGTTTCGATTCAGACCCGATTAGGTAAGGGTGAGGCCGAGTTACTAGAGCAGCTCAAGAGAGTTTTGAGGATTCAAGAGGAAGAGTTTGGGGATGAGAGTGAGGAGGTTATGGTAACCCTAAATAAGGTTGTATACTATTTGGATAAACTAGGGAAGAAGGACGAGAAATCTGCACTACAAAAAAGGTTGTCTAGACTTCGGATGAAGTACAAACAAGTTGTTCCATATTAATATGGCGTATAGATCGTCATATTCCAAAGTAAACATCATATTCTTGCTCCAGTGCTTAGTTATATAGAGTTTTTTTTATCGGATTTTCAGCTAACTCGAGTTTATTTGTAGTTAAGGAGGGTCCTCATCAGTGACGAATCTTGACAAAACAATTTTCGAGTTATTTCAAAATTTATTCTAAGAACATCAAGTAAGCGCTTTATTAAGAACCAGTAAACTTGGTAAACTGGAATCGAGTTCAAGCTCACGGTTCTGAAAATGTAAGCAGTTGCGTGCGGTGAATTCTTATACGCCGGTCACCATCCTCCTGCGCGTCGTATACTTGACACAAGAAAAATATATTTACCTCTTTGGCTCTCACAACGTATTGATGAGATGGAACACGAGCATCCAACCCAACAATACGCTGAGAAACACCTCTACTCTCTCCTTCCCATGAATTGCATTGGTACCTCTTTGAGTAGACTCACTACTACGTTGAGCTATTGTGGTCGTCTTTTAAGACCGAGCTGGAGCGTCGGTAACAGCAATTGGATAATATCTCACAAAGTGCTCAAGGTATCCACATCCATAGCAAGTCTTAAGAAGTTTAAAGCATTTCCTTCAGCGTCTCTTGTCACAATACTAATACTCTGAATAAGCTGACTCTATTTGAACCTCCAGTGCTTACCACGGAAGGTGAAGCTGATGGTCTCCTACGATACCCTATATCGGACCGCTGATTAGATCTCTGCGACTGGGTTGACGTCGCTCTTCTCGAACCATGGGAATCTCTGGCCTTCTTGGCTGTTGACTGAGACAGATTCACTGATATTGAAATCCTCTTGTTTGGAGTGTAGGTCTCACCAAACAAACACATCATCAGGTTTTGTACCCTCTATATAGGCATAACATGTGGTGTCAACTCAACAAATACCCTAGACGGATATTCGGCCAACTGGGTATGAATATCAATAATAATCCCTCACGGAATCTCCTACACCTCAGCTTCTCTGTTGCAACCCGCTCTATAGCATAACGACTCAACTTTAAAAAATCGTACTATACTATAATTATAATTATGTCCCTCAGTAAATTGTAACTAAAATTTACGATATCTACACTTTATTTTAATATTTATGATACAAGTGGATGCAATGGCTCATGTTCCATTATGCAATTCACTCTTGTAGCCTGCAAAGAAATAATCAGGTTTCCAATTATGTTCCGGCAAAATGTAATGGATGGAGAAGGAATTGCTTAACAATTGAAGAAACAAAATCTGCCACTTTCCACCTAGTTTGAGCCACTGAATATCTTCACGACTGAGAGCATAGCGTTCCATGGCAACAACTAAGGCAACAACCTAGCGGTCGAGCATTCCATTATATCGTTTCGACAGGCAGCCTGACTTGATCATTTCGTTCTGGTTTTGCACCAAGAGCTTCACTTGGTCAAATTGAGCACCTGCTGCCTTCTACGCCAATTCTTGTACAATTGAAAATTCACTCTTCTCTTGTGGGTCTCTGTGTCACCAAGCCGAAGCACCGCCCTAGGTTACGACTCTGCAAGCTCTGTGTCACCAATGTACCACTGCGAATACTTTCCGTTATCAGAGTACCATAGTTTCTTGCTGTGCCATGTTAAGTAGGATTAGGCCTAAGAGTTAACAACAGCAGCCATATGTATATAGAAAATGCTCCTAGAACAATGTTTTATATTGTATTTGGTCATGCTTAAAAAATTAAGAATAAGCAGCACAAGTTGCTTTGAGCTTTTAAAGCCTTCAATCCTTTACATGTATGTAATATTCATATCATAATTATATTATATCACAGTCCTATTTAAAATGTTATATTATAATCATGTTTAAAGTATGATATACATTTTACTATATTTTTTTTTTGAAACAAACATTTTACTATATTAATAATTCATTTTATAAGCACTTTAGATTCAGACGAGGAGTTCACAACCTATTCTTGAACAACGAGCATGTTCACAACTGCAACAACGCATTCACAACTTTCAAGCATTCCGATTCAGCAATTATTGAATCTAAACTCCTACTTACGCAGCCATGGAAGTGTGTTTCGAATGGAAAAGGCTTCGGCTAAAGTCAGATCAGGCACCATCCTTGTAAAGCCGGTTAGGGTCTCGAATAACAGCTGCAAAAGCTGAACAACCCTCGTCGTTGAAGCAGGCAGCTACATTTAAGCCGGTCCTCTCTCGGTCTAACCCCACAGTTCACCCGTGTACATTCAAAGCTGATCAGCGAAGGTTTTATGATGAAGGCAGTCATTTTTATTCAAAGAAAAAAAATACAATTTTACACAATAGGATACATAGGAATTTTATACACGTGAATTAGAGACCTGGATAAGATAAGAGTCATCTTTTCTATAAATTAGAAGATAGTGTCAGAGATAAGATAAGATAAGAAACAGAGTTTGAATAAAACACTACTCACACTCCCCCTCAAGCTAGAGAGTAAATATTGTAAAGACCCAGGTTGAATGTAATTTCGTCGAAGGTAATCCTCGGAAGTGCCTTGGTCAATACATCAGCTAACTGGTTTTGTGAGGTGACATAGTTTAGTTTCATAGTTCCACCATTTACCTTTTATGCAATGAAGTGTCTGTCGATCTCTACATGTTTTGTTCTGTCGTGGTGCACTGGATTCTTTGCAATGCTTATTGCAGATTTGCTATCACTCTGAAGTTCAAAGTAGTTTTCGCACATCTCTAGTTCAGTTAAGAATCTTTGTAGCCAAATTTCTTCACACATCCTGAGTGTTATTGCCCTATATTCTGCTTCTGCACTGCTCCTGGATACTACTGATTATTTCTTGCTTCTCCATGTCACTTGTTTCCCCACACAAATGAACAATATCCTGTGGTCGACCTTATATCTGTTATTTCTCCAGCCCAGCTTGAATCTGAGAAGATTTTAACTGTTCTATCTTCATGTTTTCTGAAAATTAACCCATGTTCTGGTGTCATCTTTAGATATCTTAAGATTCGATTAACTGCCTCTAAATGTTCTTCTTAAGGATCATTCATGTATTGACTAACAATGCTAACGAGAAAAGCAATGTCAGGTCTAGTTAGATAAATGAGTTTACCAACTAGCCTTTGATATTGTTCCTTGTTTACCGGGTTTCCATCTTTACACAATTTCAGGTTAACTTCCATAGGAGCTTATGAGGGCTTGCAATTAGTCATTCCAATTTTAGATAGTAAGTCTAGAATGTACTTTCTTTGATTTATGACAATTCATTCTATTGATCTCGCTATATCCATGCCTAAGAAATATCTCAGAGTTCCCAAATCTTTGGTTTCAAACTTCTTTGCTAATAAGGTCTTCAACTTTTCGATTTCTACTAAGTCACCATCCGTGATGATGATATCAACATAGACCATCAAGATTGACTTTTTCTTATCAAGAGCAGTTTTACAAATAGAGTGGGATCGAATTGACATTGTTTGTAGTTGTCTTGTAACATTACCTTCGTAAATCTGTCAAACCAAGCTTGAGGTGATTGTTTTAGACCATATAAGGATTTCAACAATTTACATACCCGGTTATTTCCAGAATGAATTCCTAGTGGAACTTGCATATAGACCTCTTCTTCAAGATTGCCACCGAGGAATGTATTTTTTACGTTTGGTTGCTAAAGTATCCAATCCTTGTTCACCGCCAAGGATAATAGAACTCGAACAGTGTTGAGTTTTGCAACTGGAACAAAGGTCTCATATAGTCAACTCCATGAGTCTGAGTAAACCCCTTTTCCACAATCCTAGCTTTATATCTCTTAGTTTTTCCATCTGCCTTGAATTTCACAGTAAAGACCCATTTACAGCCGACCGATTTCTTGTCTTTAGGTAGATCAACGATGACTCATGTTTTGTTGTTTTCTAAAGCTGAAAGTTCTTCTTCAACTGCCTTCTTCTACTCGAGACTTTTTAATGCATCCTCTATGGTCTCTGGAATGTGAATATGATCAACCTGATTTGTAAAAGTCTTGAAACTAGGCATTAGTTTACTATAAGCAACAAATTTACTAATAGGATAAGTTGTACATCGTCTAACTCTCTTTCTTTGAGCAATTGGCAACTCACTATTATCAATCAGCACATCAAACTTACTTTGGTCACCATCTCCTCTGTCTGTCGAGGGATTTAAACCTGGTTCTGGCTCTTGACAATGCATTGGCTGCGGTGTGGACGGTAGGCTTGTTTAGATCGTCTTTTGTAGGTGAGAATATCGGTAGATGACATGGGTGTTTCATGAGAGTCGGCGGGATTAATGGATTGGTTTTCATCAGCAAATGTGGTGGTGTTAAGAGGTTGTGGAGTGGTAGTTGTTTCAATAGAAGATGGACTGATGGGTAACTCAGTAGTAATCGATAAAAATTGAAATTTTAACTCACTCTCTTCCTAGATTTCGGTTTCGGAGAAGAACAATTTATGCTATTGAAAAATGACATCCATAGAAGTGAAACCCCATTTTGTAGAATAAGAGTAGCAATGATAACCTTTCTGAAGAGATGAATAACCCACAAAGACACACCGAATCGCTCGAGGATCAAGTTTAGAATTATGAGGATTATGGTCATGGACAAAGGCAGTACAACCGAAGACACGAAAAGGAACAGAAGAGGTAAAATGTTTGAAATAAAGGAAATTTGTCGAAAGGATATCCTGGGGACACTTAAAGACAAGAATCTTCCTAGGCAGACGATTGATGAGAAAGGTAGTTGTTAAGAGGGTCTCACCCAAAAGGTATTTCTGAACGTTAGAAGAAAAAAATGAGAGCTCTAGTTACCTCAAGAAGACGACGAGTTTTACGTTCGGCGACCCCATTTTATTGTGGAGTGTCGACACAGAAAGTGAGGTGGATTATTTCGTTTTCCTGGAAGAAAGATCTTAACGAGCGAGAGATATATTCCCCACCATTATCATATTTAAGGATTCCAATAAAACTTTGGAATTGTGTTTCAATCATTTTATGGAAGCATTTAAAGATAGTACAAGACTCATACTTGTCCTTCATAAGAAATGTCCAAGTGGTACGAGAGTGGTCGTCAATAAAAGTAATAAACTAACGAATTCCATATAAACCCGTAACACGTGAAGGTCAACAAATGTCACTGTGAATTAAAGAAAAAGTTTAGGCAAGCGAGAGGGAGAATGAGGATAAGAGTTGTGAATGTTCTTTGCAAGAAAACAAATGTCACAAGAAAATGATGCAGAATTTTTAGTAATAAACAATTTTGGAAACAATTTTGCAAGATAATAAAAACTGGGGTGACCTAACCTAAAATACCATAACACAATTTCGACAACCACATCTGTAGGATAAACGGAAACAAATGAAGGAAGAAATGGCGAAGGTGAGTGGGCTGCAACGAGAGTAGGATGAGCTTCAAGGATGTAGAGTCCACCACAACGCCTAGCATTGCCAATCACCATCCCCGAGGTAAAATATTGAAATTCATAACAATCGCGATTAAAATGAAAAGTACAACCCAAATCTATAGATAATTTGCTAATCGAAAGAAGATTGCAAGTCAAACTCGAAACATAGAAAACATTAGACAGAAGAATGTGGCGATTAAGGCAAATTGAGCCACTTCCCTCAACCGGTGATAGGGAGCCATCAACAGTACGAACACTACATGAGACACCGTTTTTGTGAAACATGGAAAAAAGACTGAAGTTTCTCGTCATATGATCACTTGCCCCTGAATCAACTATCCAAGAGACACACCCAGGTGAAGGGGATAAGAAGGCAAAAAGAGAACTACCATCACTAACAGTGCATACAGATTTGGACTTAGGAGCAGTAGGAAGCTATAAGTGACCAAACATTTGCTGGAGATCGTCCATCTGCTGACGAGTAAAGGAACCACCCTCCAATGTCGTGACAGTAGAGTTACCTTGAGATGGACGCGAGGAGGATTTAGATGGTGTCTAGTCGGTCGTACGACTATGGAGCTTTTAGTATTTATCACGAACAAGACCAGTTTTCCGACAGTGATCGCACTAGGGACGACCTCTCTTAACATGGACGCCACCAGATTAATGGGTAACTAAGGCAGAACTTTTAACGAGTGGATGAAGCATCAGAAAACGACAGCTTTCTTCGCAGCGAACCTCAGAGAACACCTCACGAAGAGACAAAAGGGGCCTGATGCCCAGAATCCGACCATGGACATCATCAAGGGAGACGGACAACCACGACAGGAATTGGAAAATACGTGTTTTTCAAGCAACCCTTTGTAGAGTTCAGCTTTTGCACCAATTTGCCAAGCAGGAGACTCGAACAGATCGATCTGCTACCATAAACGAGACAGTTGGGTGAAATATTGCGTAACAGTGAGATCGTCTTGCTTCAAGTCATTAATCTGACATTCAATGGCAAACAAAGCGGACATGTTTTCCTGATTGGAGTATGTCTCCCTAGTCACGTTCCAGATTTTCGAGGCGGTGGTGTAGAGCATGAAGTTCGCACTAATGTCGGGCAACATAAAGTTGAGGAGTCAAGACATAATCATGGTGTTCTCGGTGAACCAAGTGTCGTATTGGGGGTCAAAGGGATCAAGGACATGCATATTTTTAGAGAGATATTGTTGCTTCCGACGACTGGTGATGAACAGACGCACAGATTGAAACCAGGCAATATAGTTCTCACCATTTAGGCGATGACAAGTAATTGACGAGGGAGCAAAGTCAGAAGGAGGCGACTGAACAATAAAAGTTTCAGCCTCGGATGGCAAGTCGGACGAAGAAGGATATACCATGACGGCCGGAAAAGAGGAACAATGGATCGAATCTAAATTTATACCATGTATACTAAGATTTTCTGATGAAGACAGTAATTTTTATTCAAAGAAAAAGATACAATTTTACACGAGGATACACAAGAGTTTTATACATGTGAATTACAGAACTAGATAAGATAGGAGTCACCTTTTCTATAAATTAGGAGATAGTGTTAGAGATAAGATAGAAAACAAAGTTTGCCTAAAACACTACTCACACACGACCTTTTCGTGTCAACAGAATTCCAACATGTTTGGTTTCTAAACTACCATAAGCCGTGAACAGACAAGCACTTGTATCATTATCATTCGCTCCAGCACAGGGGCATAACCTGTTTCCTGCCATATTCACCTTTAGCATTCGGATATTGCAGAAAGACATGATCAAGCGAATCATAATTCCCACAATAGCATCAATTTGTACTCCTTTATCATTGGCGTGAAATAATGCCAAATGAAAATGTAATTGTTTAGGGAAAATAGTAATAATTGAACAAGAGTAAAATCCAAGGCAATTTCAAAACAAAACAAAATATGAATGCATGATATTTGAACAATTGACTCCTGACTTGTTCTAACAATTGAATCTTCTTTTGGGGAAAAAAAGAGGAAAAAGAAATGCTGGATGCAATGCTCCCAATAGCATGCAGTATATATGGTTAACTCTTGACCGCACCAAAACCAAGTTATACAAAAGAAGCAGACTTTAACTAAACTTCAGAACCAGAACTCGTAGATCGAACAGCTATGGTAATGTGAAGCATATGAGATGTCTTGAACTGCAGCAGCACTCTGAAACTGATCATTAATCATCTGTTTCCAGTAACCTGCAATTTAACAGCCAGAAACCGCTCCTAGGCAAAAAAAAAATTATGCTTCTATTGACACATTGGTCATGTCCTAACTGCAAGTCTCCTCCGATAACAAGCAGAGGTTTATCAACTTCTCCGAAACCATATCTATCCACTTCTTCCATTGATTAATGATGGAATCTGACCCGATGATTATGATGCAAGAGTTAGTGACAACTTGAAGATGGACAACTTCAGTTATCGGACAATGGCTATGACTTGACACATGCAATCCCAGACCCTCAACTCGACACACCCAGATGCATGGACTTCCCAAAAGAAAATAAACAAGATGAAGCTGAATGGCAACACCCTCAAACAGAAATGGCACGAGTAATGGCCAGCTTGGCCCATTCAGCTGATTCTTTAATCATAAGGTCTTCCGAAGACAAGCATTCATTTAAAAAGTCCTTGCTCGAGACAGATTGCTGTATCAGAGAACCGGCATGACTGCCTAAGGTATCAGCAAGATCTCCAAGGACACCAATGGCAGCCTTCATGACCACATCATCCCTAGGGGGAAATACAGAACATAAGAAAAATGTTAATAACCACACGTCATAAAAGAAGCCATTCAATTGAGTAAAGAGTATCTTTTAGAAGAACTCACATGTCTTTCTCCATGTATATACCATCTAAGAACTGGAGGATATGAGGTGCATAGGGAATCAAAAGCTGGGTTTTCGGAGAGTTCTTAAACCCTTGGAAAATCCCAGAATATGCCTCCAGTATTCCATTTCTCAGAGTATTTATGTACTCTATTAATTCATCATCACCTGCTGTATGGGTAGACAACTCTGCCGCGCTTTGAAGCGCAGACATGGCCCACATTAAGTACTTTTCAAAATACTCACCTACTGCCAATGCAATGTCGCCAAAGCATGAAAATATAGGAGGCTTTACAGACCTATGCAACTGGTTGCTCGATAAATTTTTGAGAAGATGTGTCATAATCCCATCACAGTAAGGAACAATTTTTTCCTCTAATGCCCGACAAATATCGCCCACAACACCAACTGTGACAGCACAGACTTGGTACTCTTCGAAATTCTGAAGACCCATTTCTAAGTACCTATAAAATTCTGGCATGTATTTCGCAAAATCAGGCCCTGTTGCATAAGCAAGGGCTCCGATTGCAAGCATGGCCTCCTCGTGCACAGTTGCACTCCTACAGGCAAAAACCTTTAGGAAAAGCCCCATTATCTGATCTGCATACTGCATGAACACATGCTTGGTTGATTCTGATGAACCAAGCTTCTGAATAATGACCTGTAAACACCCACAAAGAAGGCCTTGCAGTTCACCCTGCTTCTCCTTTTCATCGGATGACAGTTTCTGGCCCTCAAGAGTGTTATGAAGCTCCATTATAATGACAGGCACCAATTGCAACACCAATGGAGCTGTCTCTTCTGTTGAACACCTCGCCACTTCATTTAATGTCTCATATGCAGCTGTCCTCAACCGGGATTCCCTAGCATCTTCACGGTGAGTGACAGTGAGAAGAGACTGAACAATTTCCTGGAAAAAGGGAGTTAAAGGAGATGATGGACCCACTTCCTCGTAACCTTGAGCAAGAAAATAGAGAGCACCACAGGCCTTCTCAGCAACATTTGGGGTGTCCTTCATACTATGTAGCAGAACTGTGATGATCTGTTGGCAATTTGCCTGAGTGATGATGGGTGTATCTACAGCTGAGCCATGAAGGAACTCGAAAATTCGTCCAAGGGTCCAGGCTGTAGTGTCTTTGACGTGGCTATTTGGGTCCTTTGTCAAAGCAGTAAGCATGAATGTCAAGGCAACATTCACAAGTGGAATCAATTTTTCAGGGGAAGGGCCCTCCAGGATTGAACCAAAGGCGTAAGTTGCTGCCTCCCTCTGCCTCCAATCTGGTTTTGTTATGTTTTCCTCAATGAATGGCACAACAAGAGGGACAATATCATCTCCTACAGTCCGTGCAACCAACCCAAGACAGGTACCACCAGCCATCGCAATATTCCATGCCCCTTCATCCTGATCCTGATCCTCTTCCTGTTTCAACAGTGTCTCCAACAACATAGGAACAAGGGCAGGGATTGCTTGCTTGATAAAGTAAAAGCAAGGAATATTAGAGTCTCCAGTAAAATCACCTCCATATTCTTCCAAAATATCTATCTCTTCATCACATATTGAACTCCAAAACTCAACCGCTTGAAGAGCCACAGGCTCCTCATCTTCTCTGACTGCCTTTGCTGTGATGTTAAAAATATCTTGGATATAAGGGGCTAGTTTCTCATAATAAGTTGATGAAATTGAAACCAAACACTCAAAAGCTGCTTGCCTTACTCTCACGTCAGGGGACTGGGTTGCCTCACAAACAACTCTCATGAGATAATCACGCTCCATATCGTTGCTGAAATTTGCCTGAGCAAATCCCAGAGCATTGTAAAGTGCTCTTGTGGCAGCAAGCCTTACATCAATGTTCCCTTCGGAAGCACTCATGCCTTGAACTACAGCCGTAAGTATTTTATTTACTTGATCTTGATCAATGACATCAGGGGAGACCTCTTCACACAAATACCCAAGAGTCTCCAAAGTGGCTTGCTTAGCATGAGCTGGTAGCTGATGAACATTTGATAAAAGTGAAACTACCAACTCGGGCCACTGTTTATGTGGCAACTCAATGCCAGCAACCTTGGCAACAACTTGAGATGCAGTTGACCGAGCATCAGATACCGGAGAAGAAAGAGTCTTCAGTAAACCTGACTTAATCTGGCTCTTGGCATTGCCATCCAACAACAACCATCTTTGAACAAGCTCAACCTTCCTCTGCTGATCCTTAGCATCCAACGCATTCTTAAGTATCAAACCCGCTAACTTGCGTGTTTCCACAGGCTTCTCCTCATTTACCAATTCCCCAGAGAGTACAAGCAAGAAACCAGGAAGGTTCTGCTCCTGAAACTGTTTCAAGCTTTCTTCGGCATTATTCCGAACAGCCCCATCTATTGATTGTGCATTCAAAAGCACTTGGGTAACCTCCATTGGCTGTAATATTTCCAAAAGCATAAATGATTTAATCAATTAGATACACAGAAATCCAGTGCTAAACAGCATCAAGATTGCAACACCTAAATCCTGATCTACATTAAGGGTAAAAAAGACAGCATAAGGACGAACCCATCCAAATGGAAGGAAAACTAACATTAAACAGCTCCCTTAAAATTAATTGAAAGACAGGAATCGATAGTAACAGGGATAACACCAACATATGGCTAATGAATCAATGATCCGTCAAAACCCAATTTTCACCTCCACTGACATATTCAGCAGCTGAGAGGAACGCTTAAATATTCAAGATCAATGTAGAAATCAGACATTAAAAACTTAAATTTAACATTTGAGGAAGTAAAAAAAATCTAGCAGATCAAATTCGCTTAAAAATAAACACAAAAAAGAAAAAGAAATTTTATCACTCAAATATTTCCAACAAAAATCTAATACTGGAATTAGTACTCCAAATAAACAGAAGCTATGGAATATGAACAATAAGAGAGAGAGAGCGCGGATCAATGCGTTCAGTAGCGAATATACAACGAAAGCACTATTCAAAACCCTAATTACAGACCATAAATGAAACTTACAGAAATGAACTCGGAAAAGGTATAACTTAAAAAATGCAAGAAATTCTATGCAAACTTTACCTTCAGCCGATCGACGAAGAGGCGTCAGGAGCTGAATGAAACCCTAATAATCGGAGAGAAAATAAAATGGAAGAAAAAAAAGGAAAGAAAGAACAATAAAAGTTGGGAGAGCGAAGATACGCGGAATTGAAGCTGGACTCCTAATAATTTATACAAAAGTTATATTTTAATAGTTGTTCTGCTGGTTAATATTTTATATTATTCATATGTACTATTTTTTTCTTTTAATTGGATGAAAATAGTTAATGGTTAAACTACAAATATTACCACTGTAATTTGATCTTGTTCCTTTTTTGGTCATTAAACTTTAAACAAATTTAATTTGATCATTAAATTTTTTAAATTACTTCATTCTTTTTGTCATTTGGACGTTAAATAAAAAATAACAATGTCACATAACCAGTTTTGTGTAGACATGGACTGCATTATATTGACATAGAAGCAACATGTTGGTCACATCATTTTTTTTTGCTTTCTCCTTTTTTCCCTATAAAGATGAAATTCTTAAAAGTTTTGTCATTGTGTCACATTGATATTGAAACCGTCATTTTTCAACATCTTCTCTAACCACACAAGAAGATAAAATTGACTTTGATCCATAATCTTTATCGTCCAAGTTGCGTAAATTTAGAGTCAGGGTCGGCCTTGAGCCTAGGTACGGAGTGCGACCGCCTAGGGCCTAGGTTTGGAGGGCCCCCCTGATGGGTCGCGCTCCAGGTTCAATCTGGATTTTGTTTTCTTCTTGCTTCACTCGTGTCATGAAGAAATGTTAATAGCAAAATAAGAAAGGCCGGCTATTTAGGTTTCTAGATTTGTTTTAGTTTCATTTTAGACGTTTTAGTATTTTGGTTCCAGTTGTATACCACATTAATGAGGAGAAATGATTTTAATACTCTAGTAATGGAATAATTGTTCGTCCAGCTCAGTTGGTAGAGCGCAAGGCTCTTAACCTTGTGGTCGTGGGATCGAGTCCCACGGTGGGCAATTCATAATTCTGACTGCCGGAGGTCTTCCACGGAAGCCGCTCTCAACTCGTTGGGGGCAGTTTACTATCTTACCTCTCCCTCACCACTTACATATGGGAATAGGGTCAGCTAATTTTTAGTAATGGAATAAAGTTGGCATTTCTTGTTAAAAAATAAATTAAAAACAAGTCAAATGTGATGAGATTTAAAATAATACTAAAATATGAGATAATTTAGGTGAAAGTAAAATCCAAATCTAAGTGCATAAAAGTCATGAACCCAAAACTTCAGCCTTTTCCTATATTTGTTGGGCTTTATTGATGGATCAAAGTGAATAGAATGAAATGTAGTAGAAGTGGCAATAAAATTATTTTTTTAATGCTTTTATAAAACTTTGAATTATTTTATTTTTAAAATAAATTTTCATTTTTTTATTTGTGATTAACTAAGTTATTGTCCAAAAAAATTGACTATTATTTTAATCAAAATTACATAGAATTAACTCATAATTTAACTCAATTAGTTTATATAACCTCTTACATAATATTTACTAATAATTAATTAGTCTAATGAGATAAATTATTAATTTTTTTGTATAAGATAAAGTTTAAATTTTAACATCATAAATGAAACAAATTAGATTACAAATAATTTTTCTTATTATAAAACTATGTAATACCACTATCTTAAATTTAATAAAGACATATTCAAAATATTACCACATAACACTAACAGGGTGATTCAAGTGATAAGTAGATTGATATCTCTTAAGCGGATCTTGAGTTCGAGTCCTTTAAAACATTTGTCTGGAAGTGAAAAAAGAAAAAAAAATAAGCGAGAGAAGGAGTTAAAGAAGTCACAAAAAGGTGCTCTTGATAAATTTGTGTTTAAAAAGGTTGATTATCATGAAATTTTGAATCAATCAACTGAAAATTTGCATACTGAAAACCCTGGAAATTCTGAAAATGTGAATGATGAAGTGAATGATCTAATTGACTTTAATGATGTGCCAATTGATGAAAATGTTGAAAATTTAGGCATTGGTGAAGAAACACTTCCTCATTTGAATATATATGATCCTATAAATTAGGAGAATATTGACAATAATGCGAGGGATATTTTAGTTGAAAAGGGCCCATAAGAGAAATGGATCTTGAATTTCCTATTGATAAATATTATAGACATTTCTCATATACATGTTATTCTAGAAAGTTGAGCAATGGTGAGACTAGTGATAGAAAATGATTAGTTTATTCCAAAAATGTTGACAAAGTATATTGTTTTGTTGCAAGTTGTTCAAATCGATTAGTAATGTAAGTTTTTTATCAAATGATGGCTTAAGTGATTGGAAACATATTAGCCAAAGGCTTAAACAACATGAAAATAGTGTTGAACATATGACTAATATGAATACTTGGAATGAATTGAGAGTAAGATTGGATAAAAATCAAACAATCGATAAAAATTTGCAAGAAGATATTATGAAAGAGAAAGAGCGTTGGATACAAGTGTTACAAAGAATATTTTCTGTTGTGAAATATCTTGCTAAACATAATCTTGCATTTCGAGGATCCAATGAAAAATTATATCAAGATAACAATGGTTTAGCAACATTATCTATTGAGAAGGAGATGATAGAAAACATTGATGTTGATGTTATTATCAATGACTTTGTATCTCAAAATGCTAGAAGAAACTGTTTCTTATGAGAATTTGTGTATGTTGTTTTATAGGTGAGAGGCGTCAATTTTCGATTGAGAGAAATGATTCTAAGAGATGATTGAAGACATGATAGGAGTAAATTGAGTGAAAAATTGTGATGTCTCTTTATATATTTGGTAAAATAATGTTGGTAATGTAATAGAATCTACTTGTATAATTTTTAATGAAAAATTTGTTTGGCGTTTACCGAAATTTAATCTTGAATTTTAAGTTATTTTTTAAGGACCCTTATCTTTTATTTTGCCTAGGACTCTTAAAATGTCAGGATCGACCCTAATTAGAGTATATATCTCATTTACTCCTCCTTCACTTTCTCATTGTTGAAATTTGAAAGAAGATTCTCTATCGTCATAAAATCAAAGGGGATCTTGAAGTTGTGGTCTTTTTATGATTTAAAACAAAGAGAAAATAACCTCAGTGACCAAAAATCTCATATAATATACGATTTTAACCAACTTTTTCCGGATTTACCAAAATGACCAACAAAATCGCAATACGATCGCTAATTCGCAACGCGATCTCCATTATCGCAAATCAGTTTCCAGATTCGCAACGCGATTATTACTATCGCAATGCGATTTTCCAATTTCGCGTTGCGATTTTCCCAATTCGCAATGCGAATAAGTAAATCGCAATGGGAATTTGGAAAATCGCAATGCAATACTGACTATCGCAACGAGATACTGACTTTCGCAACGCGATACTGACTTTCGCAACGCGATACTTACTTTCGCAACGCGATACTAACTTTCGTAACGAGATAATACATAATCGCAATGCGATTTTCAAAGCGCCATTAGTATCGCAAAGCGTATTTTATTTTCAAATTCCAAACACGAATATTAATATATTGAAACACTGAACCGTCCACAGTATATCCCGTAATCGTAACTCATAACCTAAAACCTAAAATCACAACTCAGTCCCATCTCCATCTCTCACTCTCTCACCCATCTCCGACGAAATCCGTCCTCATCTCCGGCGAAATCCGTATATCTCCATCTCTTAGAGCCACCCTCACAATCAGAAATGGAAAATCAACCAAATCAACCACCGAGGGTTAGTTTTTTTAATTATTTTCTTTTTGAAATTTTTGCATTATTATTAGGTTTTTCATATTGAAATTGATGATAAGTTTACTGGTAATTTCAATAATAGATTAACCATTTCACTTAGATTGCTTATTAAATCAACCGAGAATCGCAACGCGAAATGAAAATCACAACGACAAAATCGCAACGCGATTTTATTCTCTCGTTGCGATAGTCAAATTCGCGTTGCGATTGTCATTTTCGTGTTGCGATTTTCATTTTCAGAAACTATTCTTCTTCTGCAAATTGAAACTTGAATGAATTGCATTACTTCAACCAAAAAACAAAGACAAATAAGAAATTCACAGTGTTTCAAATTTAAGTTTGAAGAATAAACTACTATTCTTTATGTTTATTATTGTTTTTGGTATATCTTCACAGTGTAGTTTTTGGTATATCTAACTTAGTATGTTTATTGTTTTTGTAGAACTTTTATTCGGCTCAATTGACCTTAAGAAATAAAGTCAGCCTGGCCAAAACAATTGCGTCGAAGCTTTCACCTGCACAAAGAAAAATGTTTGAGGATACTTGCTTCGGGCCATGGCTGAAAGTACAACATCCCAGTGGAGATGCGATGTTGGCACACCTGTTTCTTCAAACCATGACTAGGGATCTACCAGATACTATACAACGGCGTGATGAAGAGATATGGTTTGATTTTCCACCGGCGTATACGTGTTTTGGGCGGGAGGAGTTTTGCTTAATCACCGGTCTACGCTTCGGACACGATGATGTAGGTCGGTACACTAGACACATTACCCGCCCATCATGGTTATCCCGGGTTTTTCCTGAGCTGGAGAGGCCGAATCTATACGTGGAAGACCTGACGAGATTATTGAATAAGAAAGATGGTTTTACTCGGTTCACCCCAATGGTGCGAAGACTTCGCAAGAAGAAGCCCGACTCACCTGTCATCCCTCAAGAGTCCCCTCCAATCGTTTAAGAGGCCCCTATCATCCCTCAAAAGTCCCCCCCACCGTTCAAGAGGCCACTGTCATCGTTGAAGAGGTCCCTCCCACCATTCCAGAGCCCGATTCACATGGGGTAATATATCAAATTATTGAGAAACCCCCACCGTTGCCGTACATGATGGATGAGAGTTGGCTCTCGTATGAGTTACCGGCTAGTACCCTTCCGGTATCTGAAGTGGAGAGGAGACAACTACCGGAAACAATTCTGGATAATACCCTTTGGGCTAAGACCGCAGTTGATTTTTATCTACATGAGCGGAGCCAAGGGTGTTACACTGACATAAGCAAACTCAACGATGAGATGTATTTGTTGCTTAATCGGTCTTGGTGGGGTGTGTTATTAGGGGTTGAAGACAGTGGCTATTTCGATGGGGAGGTAAGTCTTATATTTGTCTTATATATGATTTTGATTAATTTTTTTTAAAAAATTAATATAATTCACTAATATATGTCTTTTTTTGTAAAACAACATATCGATTCGTGGGTGTCACGTCTTCTAATAATAAGGAAGCTTAGGAAAAATAAAAAAAATTCGCGATATACAATAATGCCGGCTGCTTTTCACGCAGTTCACTTGAAGAATCAACGATATGAATCATTTTCGTTGGGCAATGGACAAGCTAAACTTTATCCTGTATGGTGGGAGGTCGATAAGGTTAGTGTTTATTTTTTAAATTTTTTAAAGGTGTTCATAAATAAGTGCGCAAATAAATGAATTATTACTTATGATTGCAGGTGTTTATCCCTATTTTGGAACGTCGTCATTGGCTTCTCGTCCAACTTCAGCTCCCATCCCTGAAGATAATAGTATATGACAGCATGATAAATTACATATCACTGTCTGATTTGAGAGATATTATCAAGGGATGGAGCTCTCATTTGGCTAAATTCTTGGATGGGATTAATTATTGGACTCATTCTGGACACAAGAAGCCAAAGAAGTTCAATGTCACAGTTGTCAGAGACGAGACCGCGCCACAACAATTACCGGGAGCCAGAGGGGATTGTGGTCCTCTCGTATGCATGTGCTTGGCGCGTTTGACGACGGGAAGCACAGAGTTTCTACCTCCCACCGATAGAGATAGTGCTGCAGTAGGCTTGTGGTTTCGGCATTATATGGCTAGAGCGATATATTCGAGACGCTGCCTACCTGCATCCGCGTTATGAAAGTATCCATTGTTAATTGGTAAGTCAAATGCAAGTTTTGTTAACATATATACTCCTTTTGGTTTGAAAATGTTTGGTTAAGTACCTAGAATTCAATAATTTGTTGTATGTAGGTTTTAGATGTGTAGGAAGTCTTGTTTGAGCAAATGTTTGGTTTTTGCAGGTTATTCCTTAAGTGAGCTGCGTGAAATGGATGTACGGGTGAAAAAGTTGATTCATTGATTCAATAATTGATGAGGAAATAAGAATTATTATTATTTTTGATTATTTAATTGATTTGTAAAAAATGATTTGTAAATGTTGATTTGTTTAATTGATGTGTACATAATTCTTATTTGTTCTTGTTTAATTGATTGAAATGTAATAGTTGATTTGTTGATTTCCAATCTGCATTATGTTGAAGGAAAAACAAACTATCGCAACGCGAAAATGGCTATCGCAACGAGAAAATCGCAATGCGAAATGAAAATCGCAACGAGAAAATCGCAATGCGATTTTCATTTCGCTTTGCGATTTTCTCGTTGCGATAGCCATTTTCGCGTTGCGATAGCCATTTTCGCGTTGCGATAGCCATTTTCGCGTTGCGATTTTCCCGTTGCGATAGTCAAATGAATGTCTAATAAGTGATAACAACTGAACATATCATAACAATGTTCAAACCTAAGTTACTAATACATGCCTAACTGAAAATTTTAAAAGTGCACACATAAAATACACATAATACAACGTTTGCATTTAAAAATCACCTAAGTTAACAGTCCCAAAAAGTGAAGCCGGTTGTGATTGGGATTTTGAAGATGATTGCGATTTTGATTGCCTTTTGCTTGACACCATATGATCTTTGGATTTTGATGAGGATCCATATTTTGGTAGAGGAAAAGATGATTGTGATGGCACTGGTGAACCACATGTCAACCTTGTATGATCACTTTCCTTGCACCGACTACATGTCAATCTCTTCTTCTCTTCACCCTTAGACGGTATACGATCGTGACTTTTTGGTCGGCCAAGTAGCCTTCTGTCCATGGCTGGTGGCAAAACTGTTTGTAAGTCATCTGGTATGTCTCACTCAGAAGGATGTTGCGAAACTAAAACCTGTTGCGAACTTTGAAAATCGCATTGCGATTCTGTATTATCTCGTTGCGATAGTCAGAATCTCGTTGCGAAAGTCAGAATCGCGTTACGAAAGTCAGAATCACGTTGCGAAAGTCAGTATCGCGTTGCGATTTTGTATTATCGCATTGCGATAGTCAGTATCGCATTGCGATTTTCCAAATTCGCATTGCGATTTACTTATTCGCATTGCGAATTGGGAAAATCGCAACGCGAAATTGGAAAATCGCATTGCGATAGTAATAATCGCGTTGCGAATCTGGAAACTGATTTGCGATAATGGAGATCGCGTTGCGAATTAGCGATCGCATTACGATTTTGTTGGTCATTTTGGTAAATCCGGAAAAAGTTGGTTAAAATCGTATATTATATCTGATTTTTGGTCACTGAGGTTATTTTCTCTAAAAAAAATGTATGGACATATTGTTATTAATTATTAAAAGACTAAAAATGGAGCAATATTAAAATTCAATGTTCAAACTAAAAAAAAGGTTAAAGCTCAATGGCCAATATAAGAGTGTAGTTAAAGTTAAGTGATGAAATTTGTAGTTTTCACATAGTTTACTGATACTATTATATTTTATTGTATTATTTTCCAACAAAGTTTATTTTAGTTAAAAAAACCTTTATTTATTTTACTATTTAAATCAACTTATTAATCTTACGTAATATTTAATTATATCTGACAAGTTTTGTAAAAAAATATAAAAAAAGTAAAATTTATACTAATCTTATAACTTCATAAAAAAAGTACAAAATAAAATAATAAATTTTAAAGTAACATCAAAAGCATTTTGGGTCCACTTAATTAAATCTATCACCTTAATTTTGAGTAATATATATATATATATATATATATATATATATATATATATATATATATATATATAGTAAATGAAATCAACTTGACTATCGAGCATAAATGAAATTAACGTGATTAAGCTAATTGTACCTCACAAAATTTTATGAGAATTCTCACCTGAAATGGATGAGATATAATTTTATGTTAAGAATGCGAATTTAAAAAATTATATTAAAAGTTTATGAAGTGTAAAATTATAAATTTTTAAAGGAATAAAAGTAAATCATCACTAAAAAATATAAGCTAAATAATGAGAATTTAATTTTTTTTAAGGAATATAATCGCATTCAAACACCCTCTCAATCTATTCCTAATTCAAAACTTTCTCAAGTCTCAACTAGAAAGTGACACGAGGAAGATTTTGCTCTTGAAATTGTATTAAGCTTTCTTCCATCAATCAATTGTGCATTCAAAAGTATGTGTGTACATGAATTTAAATAGTTGTTCAATATCAAAATATTTGTTGTTATATAATAGTATCAATATCGTCTAAAATTATTATTATATGAATTATATACCTACAATGACTATAATAATATATGTTTATAATTACGATAAACACAACTAAAATTATAATCATAACCGTAACTTAAATCCATATCCGGGTAATATATTCGGTTGCTATTGGCTTGTACCAATTCTACATGTTGTTTAAGTGGCCCAAGTTATATAGTTGGCCGACGTTTATTGGCAAAAGGTAAGCCAATTCAACGGCTGAGATTGTTTTCTAAGAAATGATGTTGACGTGAAGTTGGATTCTGATTACGGTTGAAACTTCTTGGTGAAGCAGAATCCATTTCTAGTGTGAAATTACATCAGTTTTTCTGTTGAATAATTTGATGTATTTGTAATTTAAAATTTTCTTTTGGGAATATAGAAATAATTTTAAAAAAATTAACCTTTATTTCAAAATGACGATCAAACTGTTAACGTACAACCCGGTATATTTTTAAGGAAATAAAAAAATAGTTATACAAAAATAGATTTTAAGAAATTAATTTATTATAAAATAATGTAATGGCTAAATTTGAGTAAATTACTTGTTTGACCACTTAACTATTTACATATTTCAATCGAACAATATGTCATCAACATTAACATTTATCGGAAGTGTTGATGTGTCAATTAACAAAATCGATATAATTATACATTATTAAATTTTTAACATGTTACAACTTGATTGGGTACAGAATATAATGAAGAAATAATATTCAACTAAAATGTTTGAACTCAAAACTTAGCATCCACTAGGCACGTCTAAGCCACTGGATTGATCATCTCACTTGTTAATGAGTTACAATATTTTTCTAACCTATTATAACTAATGACGGGAAAAAAAGTAACATGTTTGAGGGGAGAATTCAAACCTACAAATTTAAGGGGGGTCTCCAAGCACCCAATCCAAGTTCATATCTTATCATAGTTTTACTATATTTCATACATACATACATACATACATACATATATATATATATATATATAATCATTAAATTGATTTTTTAATAGAAGATAAAGTTTAGATTTTTATATTTTGAAATTATTATTTTTTAATATTTTTGTATATAATCATTAAATTAAATTTTTAACATAATTAATAATTTTTATTTCTATTAAAAATAAAGTGTACAACTCAATTAATAATTAAGTTTAATACGTGCCTCAGAGTTTCATTAGGAAAGAGTTTTGATCAGAGAGTCATGGAACATTTCATTAAATTAACCAAAGCAATGCTTGGAAAGCACAATAGGGCATTTAGTAGGCTGAAGAGAGAATACGAGGGTCGAGAAAGAGAGATAAGGATACCAGCATCCGATCCGTGCCATGGAGATCGAGTCTCGATCTCCATTTGATAGAACAGATTTAGAGCAATCGAGTCTCAGTTTTATCTCATCTGCCATAAGAGCAAAGTACTTAGGTCAGTACCTACATCCAGCATACAATGCACGACATACATACCGATAAATGTTATCACCATTCAACCCTTTGAAGGGTAACATCCAATTTCTCCGGATATGCCCGGCTAGGCCTGAAGGCTTTATCCAGTGCATTCATTCAACTCATAATGCAACAACAAAAGAACGTATTTCAATTCCATTTTACCGGCTAAACTTTCCTTAGCTTCCAACTCTCTCTTTGATATAATGGAGGTAGAGAGAACAGTAATTAAGGAGGTGAGGGCAATGAACATCATAGTGCTCCACATTAGCATATAACTATGTTATAAGAGCAAAAGGATAGCTTGTAGCCATGTACATCCATGAGAAATTTTTGAAGTACTTGAGGAAAGGCGAACTCGGTTTAAAACACTGATCAACCAGCTTTTCCCGCACATTACAACCAAGGCCAATCCGATTCACATAGGTCAACTGGAGAGTTGCCATCGTTATCCTTCATATCTTTGTCTGCATTTTGTTTTACAAGAAATTCGGCAATATCTTTCCTCTCACACATAACAGCATAGTGCAATGGGGTTTGGCCTTCATTGTCCTTCCATTAGAAAAACAGAGAATTTAACGGCACTGATTAGAACACCAGAAGAAGAAAACGAAAAATATACGAATAAAATAGCAAACCATTCAATAGGTTCAAGCTGATGCATAAACTGCCTGAAAACAACTTTTTCTCATAACTCCGGTACGCTTTTGAAAAAGTTCAAAAACATTGCAAACCCGATTATTTCTTTCCTTCTTTTTATGCATAAGATATGAATAGTTTCAGCACATATTAGGAGGTAAAAACAAGTAAAACAGTGAGAGCAATACAATAATTACCTTAGCATTCACATCTGCGTTCCTGCTAACAAGTGCTTCCGTGATTTTAAGATGGCCACGATCTACAGCCCAATGCAACGGTGTCCTGCCTTCACTGTCTGCAAGCAACATATGCAAGGTAGTTACATGGTAAAGCAAGTCATTCAAACCCCTATGAGAGTATAATTTTTAAAGGGACAAAAAACAACTAAATAGAAACAAACCTTGTAAATGCACGGAAACTCCACTTTCAATGCATTTAAGCAAATTATCCAGTTCTCCTTCTCTGGCAAAAGTATGAATTGCATCCATTTTCCTGAAAACAGTAAGTAGCATTCCCATCAAATCTATTAAATACTAGAAAACAATAGACTATGCCATAAATAATATTTAGTTTACATGGCATGAGGAAAGTCTTTAACTCGTTAATGAATTACTTAGCATTACCTCATGCTAACAGGAACCATTCCATAGTTAAAAAGAAAGTGCAAGCATTTCAACAATCAGCACATAGAAACTTACAACTCCTAAGACGTCGAATACGAAAAGGCAATGTCAATGCTTCTGAATAGAATTTAGAATAAATAGCGAAAAACAAGAATTGAGAATATAAATCACAAATCGTGGAACAGACACATTCCATATTCATAGTCCAAGTTAAAGGGCCTTTTTTTTTTATAGAAAATAGGCCTCATTAAAAACCCCCTTTTGCACCCTCCATGTTATACAAGTAACATGAAGGACAAATAAGGAGGAAAAGAGTACCTAGAAATTTATAGATGAAAACTTTAGTACATCATAAGCAAACCCTCACAATCTGCTACCATCCTCATGGATTTCATAAAACTAAAAAACCACAGCTAAACACAGAACAAATTCCTACACATCAACACAAACAAACAGTAACCAAAACATCACCCTATCCCATCATTAGCTAATTTATCAGCTTCCCAATTTGCAGCCCTCAAGATATGCCTAATAATGATATCCTTCCCTGCCATAAGAGAGACTATATCCTTCACCAATAAATGAAAATAGGAGTGCATAACCCCAGATTCTTTATCCACTTCAGAGCATTGCTTGAATCTGATTCAAGAATAATCCTCTTATTCAGAACAAAACTGAAATCTTCCAAGAGACATAACCCCCTCTTAATTGCTAATAATTCTACCAAGATAGGAGGACCACCCCCAACTCTTTCTGAAAACCATTTAATCAACATGCCCTTGCTGTCCCGAATCAGACCGCCAATACCTCCCTTATCCCAGCCCTTTGTCATCGCTCCATCAACATTTAGCTTTAAGAACCCATCCGGAGGAGGGACCCAGCAGATTGAATGTGGATTACCATTTCCCTGTCTTCGCACTAAATCAGCAAGTTTTAAATCACCCACAAGTGAGTCTAAAGGGACATGCACCTCCTTAAACTTTGCAACAAAACCAGGAAGCTATTCTAAAACGAACAATAAAAAACAATCTCACCCTATCCATCTTTACTTTCTGAAAAATGATCTCGTTCCTCCATTTCCATACTGACCACATCAACTCCCTTGGAATAAACTTCCAGATCACTGAGTTCGGGAGTAAATCATCCCACAAATTCAAAAAATCCATGATGTTATTTGGAACACAAAGGACAAATCCCAAATATTCAAAAATTTAGACCACAGACCCCAAACTACCTCACAATGCAAAAAGAGATGCGTAACTGATTCCATTTCCCTACCACACAAAGAGCATAGAGGATCATCTATCCCAACCACACCTCTCTTCAGTAGTTCCTCCTTAACCGCTATTCTCTGATGAGTAGCTTGCCAAACAAATGTCTCCACCCGTGGAGGAGCAATCCCAACCCAAATATGCCTCTCCCAGGTCACTCTCTTTTGCTCACTACCATCTTGATCATAGAAAATGTTGATACAAGATTTAGCTGAAAAACAGCCCTCTCCATTCCCTGACCAAATCCAACAGTCTTCTTCACATGGAGATAAAGAAATATTATTCAACATAGCCATCAACTGCAACCACTGATCAACCTCCCAATCCGACAAATTTCGCCTCATTTGAATGTCCCACACCCAGCCAGCCCCATTGTTCACCCTAAACTCCATTACTTTACCCGATTTATTACTCGAAAGAACATAGAGTCTGGGAAACTGAATTTTCAGCGGTACTTCTCCCAACCACACATCATTCCAGAACTGAACAGAATTCCCCTTCCCAGTCTTCAGCCGCATATTCTTCCTAAGACAATCCCCAAAACCATCATCGGAGAAGAAATTTTTAACCACACCTCTCCAAATCCATGATGCACGGACTGGCCAGGAGTTCCTTTGATATTGGAGGATTTAATTGCTTGATGACTCCATAATTATATTGGACTAGATAGGCAGGTGATAAGAAGAACAGAAAAATAGTATAACAAGAAGAAATTTTTTTTACTATCACATGTAGAATCGCACATGGTTGACTTATATCCCAAGAAATGAAATTTTTCCTATTCAAATTTAGATACTAAACTTGCATGTTTAAAACCAATTAGGCCATCATATAAAATAGCAATTTCAAAGACCTAGATTTTTCTCGAGCAAATATGGGACGCCCTATAACAAGGTCAAGTTTACTCTGTTACACAGACTCTAATAATATTTCCAAGTTTTTCCATGTATTTGGAGGGACTTATTTCTTACCTTGTAAACCTCTACAAGGCATAAGTAGAGTTAAGGAATAGCAGTTAGAAATATCAATATGATGAAGTTTCAAGAACCTTACAACTCATTTCCAGATTCCTCTTCATATATGAAAGAGCTGAAAACTGGTCCCATTGGTCCTTTGGCATCTTTACTTGCAGTACCATCAGCCCCACCTTTGGTCTTCTGCGAAAAAAAAAAAGGTTGAGAAACCAGTAAATTAGTAAAACAGCGAAAACTGAAAAGAATATAGATACAAATAAACAGTACCATAAAAAAGGAAAATAGTAGATAGAACCACAGTAAAATTAAAATCGCACCATAGCCGAACCATCAGCCCAAGTTGGATAAAGCTCAGTCACGATATCAATGTATTTCTGCATTGCGTCCTCCGGAGGCATAGCACCCAATTTATACCATGCTTGCCTAAGAATAAACAAATAACCACAATCAACAAATAGGACTATAAATTTTCTCAAGCAACTTTCAATCATTCAGGTCTTGTGTTATGTAGTAGAAACAATTCTTATACTAAATGTAAGTGCCTTGCATCTAGGAGACACTCAAACATTTGATAATTGAATAAGAAATTAATTAAATGGTCATCAGTTTTACCGAGATTTCTGCTCATAACAAGTTCAGTTTTGAATCATGAAAACAAAGTTTAGCTAGTGAATTAAAGCAAATTATACTCAGCAAGCTCATCTAGGCATTCACATCTGCGAAAATAATAAAAACCCACACAAACCAAAAAATTCACGAAGAAACTCAATAGGAAAAAAAGAGAGCAGAAAATGCCAAGAAACACAGCTTTACCACTTAGCACGAGCGGTCATTTTCAAAGCGGAAGGCTGAGGAGCAGTGCAAGGTCCTTCGGTAGCAATCTTGTACAAACCATAAAGCTGCAACTGAAACTCATTTGGAACCTTCTGCGACAACCGATCCGCTGCCGCAGCAGCTACAAACGCCGTCGCAGCACTAAACGCATCATCCAGCTCCGTACACTCAACCCCTTCCCAATCGTCATCATCCTCATCAAGGCCATCGCTGTCGTTCCTAAGACTCCCCAATTCGGCGACCACCGAATCCGACTTGTGCAGTCCCTCGCACGGATTACTGAGAATCGGGTCGGACCCGGGTCCAGAGTAATCGATCTTCACGTAGCCTTGGACATTGCTGCTTCGGTTTCGGGTAATCGAAAGGTTATCTTCTTTGAAAGAAACGAGTAAGGAGATTAGCTTAGCAAGAAGATAAGAGAAGATGAGACCTAGGAAAATCGATTGCAAAAGCTGTTGCCAGTCAGCCATTGAATCAATCAACAAAAACCCCGAAATAAAATCAAAACCCAACCCTAAAATAATAATAAAAAAACAGAGGAAATGATTGATTCAGTTTCGCATATTAGTAAAACTAAACCTCTGTAAATCTTTTCGAAAATTGAAGAAAAAAGATTTAAAAAATTCCCCTTTCTTCTTCGATTTTATATTTTTCTTTTAGGAAATATTGGCGCCGGCGGACGAACAAAACAATGGTGTAGACTTCAATATAATTGACAAGGACGAACCAAGTGAGGGCGTAATGCGCACAACTGGAGTGGGATCCCGTGTTTCGCGGACTATGACTATTTGTTGTTGTGGACAGGTGGCTCATTTGCAGTTGTGGACTCAGATTTATCTTTATCTTAATAGTTTCTGTTTTTCTTTTTCCATGTCACGTGTTGGTCACGTGATATACAGAACTTTAAGGGGTCAATTTAATTTATGTCAATTTAATGCAGTTGGAAAATAATAAATATTCTCACTAATCTCGATTGCATAAAGTGGAAGAGAAAATTATTATTTTTAAAAATATTTTTCATATTATTAATGTTTTAGTAAAATCATTTTTTTTATAAATATGGGGTAAGTACATGGTAGTATCTGTTTAAAAATAACTCTCAGAGTATGTTTGGTTGGAGGAATGTGAGATTCTCATGGGAATGAAATCCATATTCTCCCGTTTGGTTGGTCGAGAATGTTATTCCTGGTAATTTTACATTACTAATAGTGGATTTTTTTGGGATATATTACCGGGAATATCATTACTTCTCTTTCTTTATGTATTCTTAGATTATCGGCGTTTTAGACTAAAATGCCCTTATATTTTTTTTCTTCAAAAATATCCTTATTCTTTCATTGAATAATAAAAATTCTATGAATGTTAAATTAAAAATTTATCTTTAAACTATTTTAGATTTACAAAAAAAAATATATAATTAAAATTTTATATGAAGTTTAGGGGTTAAAATAAAATTTTACCCTTTAATTCAACCTTTTTATATTTTCAATTTTGTAAAAAAACTATATAAATTTTATGAATTTAAATTTTTTAAAGAAAATATATAAATATTTTCCAACTTAAAAAAAACAAATATATAATAAGGACAATTTGGTAAAATATACATTCTAATAATATTTTATTCCTTTAACCAAACACGATAATCTTACATTCCTGCAAAACCAACCAAACACAAAATACAACATTCTCTGGTAATCTTTTATTCACACTGATAATATTACATTCCGTGAAACAAACGCAACCTCAATATTTTGACATTAAACGCTCATAGTGCTCAAATCTAAAACCACAAGGAATAACAACAATTAATTTACCATCAAAATCATTGGGGTTCGTGCAAATCATCTTTAAATTTATTTATGTTTTATTTAATATAAATTTAACACGTTAAATATTTAATCGAATAAATAATTAAACAATTTTAATTTATTCAAATTTTGGTGTAAGTTGTCCACGCAAGCATAAATTATCTATTACACTTTAAATATTTTTTAATATTGAAAATTATTCAAACCAAAATTTTAGATATTCAAAAATTTAGAAATTGCAATCTAAATCTAGTCTAAAAAATCCATTGATTGATTTTTCGGATCAAATATATGAATCCAAATATAATACTTAGAGTTTTTTTTATAACCGTCGATATTCAATTTATTAATTAATTAATTTAGATCGAGTATTTACGCTTTTGTAATTTCATATATGAATCTATTGCAATCACCTCTTTCTCACCGACAATGCTAACTGAAGTCAATGTTCATCTTCTTAGGTAACCAAAATATTTGGTATCCCTTTTGTAATTTCATATTTACGCTTCCCTGCTTTTGTTCCAAACTGATCTTTTGTCGAGCCTACTCCCCGTAAGTCGAGGTTTACTTCGTCCTTTTTGTAGATGTTTTATAATCTTTTGATCTTTTCTCATCACAGTTCTACATTTGGTCTATGATTTTCTTATAGATCAGAAAAGAAGAAAGAGAACGGCGAAATATTTAGCTTGGTTTCAAACAATCAAAAACATGCGTGGTCATCTAGTTATTTTGCTAAATCCCTTTATTGTTCAAATAGCCAAAAATATTTTCTGGGAATAATTTTTAAAAAATATAATTCATTTTTCAAAAATTGTTTTCGGTACAATAAACATACCTTTAATTTGATAGAAAATTTAGATTTGAACTGTATATTTTGTGGGTTTATTCAACTTCCTTTATACATCTACTATATTCTATATATATTCAATTATTCATGCATATTAACACAAACCAAACGATCTTGATGATAAATGAATTATTGTTATTTTTTAATATTATGGGTTCATATACCATGAATGCTAAGAATTTGAGTTTTTAATGTTAATTGATCTTATATCCAATTTGATTATATATTTTCCATGAGTATATAATTTGAATTGTTCATAAATAAAAAACGATTCAAATATTTAAACTTTTAAATCAGATAAACGAAATAAATCGATCAAATCAAATTTTTTTATACACATCTAATTGGAAGGACACAGAATGTACAAAACATAAATTCTAGATTGAAGTACATGGACGTAACATTACGTTCTCGAGAAGAAAAAAAATTGTACCAATATAAGTAGAGAGACAAAAATTTAAATATTTATTTTTATTTCGAAGATATAGTATTTAATTTGTTCTGGTCGTACAATTAACATTTCGGATAATTTACTACATGACCATGCATGCACTTAAGCCTGCGTAACATACCCGAGCAGCCCTCCCTGTTTTCTTGTTTCGTCTTCTGAGCTATAGAAAACTAAAAGTGAAAACAGAATCTCAAAGTGAATCATTCATTCATAGTTTCATGTCTTGGTTTGCGGCACAAAAGCCATCAGTATTGGCACTTTCCATAACCTGCAACAACAACAACAACAACGAATAGGGATCAAACAAAGATGATAGGAACAATGGCGGATCTAAAAATTAACAACGATTATTTAGTTGTCAACAGTATCTTAATTTGATTTATTACTTGGATCGACGTCGGTGATGGCTCCGGTTTGGTCGAAATCACAGTCGGACTCGTTCTTTCCGGTGGATTGATAGTAAGCATTCATGGCGAAAGCGGCGTGGGCTCGAACTGTGTTGGGGAGGAAGCAGTCACCGCCTTGTTGAATCGGTTCGCAGTCCAAACCCAAGCCACAAACATAATCGACGTTCCTTTGCAAAGTGCTTTCGTCGGCGCCTGTTTTAGGAAGACACCATCGTTTTCCTTTAGACGATCTCGGTTTTGGATTTAACGGCGGAGTCTTCGACGGAATTGGGGTCTGGTTGTTCGGAATGGATGATCTAGCCTGTCAAAGCCCACCATAAGAATCAATCAAATTATCTGGCTAAGTATAATCAGGGGTTCATTGGTTAATTTTAATCAAATTACTCGATTAAATCAAATTTTAATAATCGGTTAATTATATATTATATTAGTTAACTGTTAAATTTTTTAAAAATTTCAAACTTGAAATCAGTTAATTAATTAAATTAACTGAAAATATTAAATATTGATATATATATATATATATATTAAGATTAAAGTCGTTAAGAATTAAGATCAAATCACTTTTTAATTACACAAGACCTATTAAAATTTTAAATCCAATCAACTCGACAGATCTATCCTATAGTGGAGGTGCGATAAGGGACGATAGGGGCCGATGGAGATCAGGATTCTACAAATTGATAGGTTCTACTGGATATTAGAGGCTGAGATGTGGGGAGTATAGGAAGGATTAAAAGAAGCCTGGGAACTAGGTGCAAGGAAGATAATAGTTGAGGTAGACAATAAAGAAGTATGAGAGAACATGCAAAGGAGAGAACAATCGCAACTAGAATTCACGGTAGGCCATCGTGTTTCAACGATGCTGCAAAAGGATTGGGAGGTCAAGACCACCCACGTGCTTTGGGAAGGAAATCAAACAACGGATAAAATGGTCAAGATGAACCTAACAATAATTGGATACCTACACAGGTTCACTACACCGCCTGTTGAATTAAGGGAACAACGGGACATTGAAGGATGCATTAGTGATTATATTAGGTAGGTTAGGATAGTTTGTTTATTAGGTTTCTTTGGTTACCGAAATTTTTTTAAGTCCAATCAAATTTTAACTCAAACGAGAAATATACATCTATTAAATTAAAACTAATCTAATAAAAAAATTATAGAAACTTTTAATTAAATCGACAGAATTAATTAAACTTTATTCGATCTAATTTATAATTTTTTTAAAAAATAAAATTGATTAACAATTAAAAAATTAATTAATTTAACTTTAAATAATTTAATTCGTCGGTAACCAAATTAACGATTTAAACGCCCTATAATTAAGTTTAAGAACATACCGTGGGCCTTAGGATCCCGATATCATAAACGGGTGTCATGTCTTGTCGGAAGAGACCGAAGTTTCTCTCAGATGTCGGACCCGGCTTAAGATCTTCATTGAAAAGCGCAAAAATGTAGGTCTCGAAAGTTCGGTTCGGCATCAACGGTGTGCCGGCACCGGACGATACGTGTCGCATGAGATTGCCATTGTATTCGGCCGCAACGTTTGCATCGACGCCGACTTGGGTAGAATCGCCCATCGATGGCCAACCCGTTTCGGCTATAACGATCTCGAGATCATCGAAACCCAGGACTTTCATGGCGGAAAACACCGCATCTAATTGAGCATCCAACATGCTCGTATAAAGCAACCCTGTATTTCCGTCCAACACTCCAGCATTTGGCCTAAACAACGCATAATCAAGCGTATCAGATGAACAGCCAAAAAACGGATACGGGTTAATCATAAACGGTGAATTCGTAGCTCTAAGGAAGCTAAGCAATGGCTTCATAACATGAACATCGTAGCCCAGTAGGAATTTTCCGGTCGATGGTGGGCTCGAGTTCGAGAGAACGCCTAAAGAATGCGGCGTCGATACTTGGATTCTCCGGTCTAAAGAAGCCGCCACGAGGGCAGTGTGGAGGGTTTGCATAGCCGGAACTAGATTTCCGATCAACGATTTGTCCGCCGTCGTTATCACTTCATTGCCGACTAAAATACGAACTATACTAGTCGTCGGCGTGTAAGGTCGAACATTATCTTCCACCCATTGTTGCGCGAAACTCAGCTTCGTGAGTCGAGGGATCAGATCATTCGGAACCGTTACCGTCACGGCAATGCCGGTGTGAGCAAAGGCTTTTAAGATGTCGGGGTTGGCATCGTAGAGCTTAACGCGGTTGATAACAGTGGACTCCAAAAGGAAATGCGCCACTTGCGACGTCGGTGGAAGGTTATTCGCGACGGTGCCATAGTTGACCCCAATGTTCCCTTCAACTCCTACAATAAAATAAAAAAAACTTGCATAGTTTTGAATTACCGATACCAAAGTTTTGAAAATGGATCAAATCCATAGTTTGTGATACCTGGAAATAGTGCTGATGCAAGGAAAAGAGAAATCACAGTGAGGAATAACATTGAAGAAGACAATGGGATGAAGGGTTCGGCCATTGGTAGCTTTGGCGTGTTACAGGAGGAAGTGATAATGGTGCATTTAGGGGTAATGATGGGTGAAGAAGATGAAGTTTTAGATGTTTTTCTTTGAGGTTTTGCGATTTAACTTTAATTAGTTTTGCGATTTAACTTTAATTAGTTTTGCTTGCTTTAGGATCTAATCTTGTATCATATGATCCTTTGATTCTAATTTACGTGCCTGGAATTTATTCATACCACATATGTTTAAGCAAGGTATAGATTCAATCTTGGGTAAAGGAGACAAATGGTCCCCCAACTATAAGTCACTACTTTATTTAGTCTCTCGACTATTAAAAGTTACAAAATAATCTTCCGACTATAAGGTTTTACTTTGTTGAGTCCCTTAACTATTAAAAGTTACAAAATGGTCATTCGACTATTCATATGTATCAAATTTGTCATTTTCTGTTAAAAAATTGATGATCGCCTGAGTTGAATGTTGACATGTTAATCGAGATATGATAACATATGATCCTAGAATATTAAACAACTATACCTGTTAATCGAGATATGATAACATCTGATCCTAGAATCTTAAACAGCTATACAATTCAAATGATTCTGGAATGAAATTTTATCATATCCAGTTAGCAAACTAACTTCCATATCAAATGACTGTCAAATTTTTAACAAAAATGATGAGTTTGGAATATATGAATAGTCGGGTGACTATTTTGTAACTTTTAATAGTTGAAAGACTCAACAAAGCAACACCCTATAGTCAAGGACCATTATGTAATTTTTAATAATTGAAGGACTTAACAAAGCATTGCCATATAGTCAAGGGACCATTTGTATACTTTACCCTTCAATCTTTTAAGTCATTAATTAAGGATAATTAACCAAGACACTGATATTTTCTTAATAATTTTGTATAATTTTTAATTTATATAATAAATTTATGGGTAAAATATAGTAATGGTCACTAAACTTTTCTAAAGCTTTCATTTAGGTCCCCAACTTTTAAAACTTTCAATATAGTCCTCCAACATTTAGTCCGTTTGCAATATGACCCCCTCCATTACATTGTTGTTAGTACATTTTCAGGCACTTGCATTTAGGTCCCCCAACTTTTAAAACTTGCAACACAGTCCTCAATTTCATTCTAAACCCTAAATTCCTTTTCAATCTTGAATTTCCTTTTTCACTCCTCTCTTCTCATTTCCAGCGTAACTTTCAGTCGAGGATGCATGAGAAATTCTAATCTAACTTTGAATTATGTGTAGGTGTTGACTTGAATAAGAGTTCATTGAGAGAAGACTCGACCAAGGGACTATCAGGACCATCAATGATTCAAGGTGTAATGTTAGATACATGTCATCTTAGGTGAAGCATAGATGTTCAATGAAATGCCTGCGAGAAAAAATGGGGCTAGAAATGCAGAGTTGATAAATACTACTAAAATGAACTATGTATCACTGTTGAAAGTCACCAACAAAGCTGGAATTATTTTGTATAAATGACATATGATAATTTCTTCGTTTAATCCTTGTGGTTAAAAATTTTCCAACAGATGATCAAATATAATGAAATCTCAAACAGCGCATTCACCTCTCAGTCTCTTTTGCAACTCGAAAGGCATCATGACAGGGTCAAGTAGCTGCTCCAAATATACTACCCTGTCATGATGCCTTTCGAGTTGCATGCATGCAGAACTGTCTTCTAAAGCTATAATTCAATACAATTCAACTGTAAAATTTCCAAAACATGTAAAAAAATCGAATTTGTTCACGATATATCAGTCTCATAATCAACATGAACTTATTAAAAAGAATACGAGCTCACAGGACGCAGAAAATAATAGGTCGGATCAATACAATTCCCAGTAAACTAGTACCAGCAGTCTTTCGGATTGAGCCTGACGATTTCACTATGTCGATACTCACAACCAATTCCCTGATTTAAAGAAAAACCAAACAAGAAGATAAAAAAAATTAGCCTAGAACCCTATTTCACTTTTATTCTGATGGACTGAATATCTTTTATAAGGAGTACTAAAAGTTTTATTAAGAAGAAAGGAAAAAAATTATATGGTTTTGGTTCAAAACTATCACTGAATATCCAAATCATTGACATGCAGTTCCAGAAACATAAAAATTTCAACAAAAAATCACATAATGCGAGCTGAAAATGGGAAAGTGCGAAAGAGGAAAAGCTTACTTCCGGTAGCCCAAAAGAGAAAATAAATATCTTCTTGCAAGTAAGGGGAGAAGCTAAGAAATAAACGCAATTGGTGTTGTGTTCCAGCAATTCTTCCTCCATTTTTTTCTTTTTAAATAAAAAGATGAAAGACAGAGTACTGTTTGGGTTTACAATTTTACATTGCGGAAAATTAAAGAATAAAAACCAAACGAGAGTGCATGTGAGCGAAAGAGACTGATAGGTGAATGCGCTGTTTGGGATTTCATTGTATTTGATCATCTGTTAGAAAATCTTTAACCACAAGGATCAAGCGAAGAAATTATTATATGCCATTTATACAAAATAATTCCAACTTTGTTGGTTACTTTCATACTTAGTTCATCTTAGTATTATTTATCAACTCTGCATTTCTAACCCATATTTTCTCACAAGCATTTCATCGAACATCTATGTTTCACCTGAGATGACTTGTATCTAACATTACACCTTGAATCGTTGATAGTCCCGATAGTCCCTTGGTCGGGTCTTCTCTCAATGGACCCTTATTTAAGTCAACACCTCCACATAAATTCAAAGTTAGATTAGAATTTCCCATGCATCTCCCACTGAAAAGTTACGCTGGAAATGAGAAGATATGAGAGAAAAAGGAAATTTGAGATCGAGAAGGAATTTGGGGTTTAGAATGAAACTGAGGACTGTGTTGAAAGTTTTAAAAGTTGGGGACCTAAATGCAAGCGCTTGAAAAGTTCAGTGACCAAATTGCAAACATACTAACGACAGTGTAACGGCGGGGACCATATTACAAACGAACTAAATGTTGGAGGACTGTATTATAAGTTTTAAAAGTTAGGACCTAAATGAAAGCTTTAGAAAAGTTCAATGACCATCACTATACTTTACCCTAAATTTAACTATCCATATTTACGTATATTAATCTAATCTGAATTAATCAACTTAAAACAAATAATTAAATTTGGGACCAGATCTTACTTTTTAGTTGATGATGGCAGGGAATAATCTTTTCTTCTTACCTGGAGAAGGTGTTGTTGAAAGGTTAATTGTTGAGTTCCTTGTTTCAGCTTAAATTGGAAGGAGCTGGTTTCATAAACATTTTACTATTACTTTTGAAAAGTAAAAGGAATTATTCAAGTTAATATAATTAGAATCAAATAAATTTTGATAACAAATTGAATTATATTAGTTGTTAGTTTCATGATGTTCTATGTTTTTATCAATTTAAATTTAAATCCAATTAAATTTTTACTCTCTTCGATTGGAGATAAGTACTTAATGAGTCCTTATTATTTTGAACTCAGATAATTTACTCCTCCCAACATTTGATTTTAATTTTGTCCCTAATTATAATTTATAGCCTTAAACGTATATTTGATTCTTGGACTAGGTATATTCTTCCCAATTGGCACCTAAAGATACTTTTGCTCTCAAATTGGTATCCAAACTTTAATTACATTTAGGGGAGAGTATTTGATTGAGTTGAGTCAACTAATCAAAATTCGAGTTAGTTAAATTGATGAGTTCTATTTTGTAACTCAAATTTTATTTGAATTTTGTTAAGTCGAGTCGTTCGAGTTTTTATTTAAATTTAAGGGTAAACTGCACATTTAGTGCTTCAACTATTACTTTTGTTTCGATTTAGTCACTTAACTTTGTTTTTTCAAAATAATACATATCATTTAGTTTAGGCTTCATTTTGGTCCTCTGCAGTTAAAAATTTAACGTTGATGCTAACAAGGTATTTTTAAATAATTTTATTAATTTTCACATCAATTTCTCTATCATAATAGAATTTTTAACATTTTTTCAATCAATAAGATGGTGACACATCTTTGACGCCTAAGACGTTTTCTCGGTTGAATAGGCACCTATGCCTTGACCATATCCTTTGAGAATTTTAACTAACCAAGTGGTGAGAAATTCTTCCTGGGTTTAACAATATGCAAAAGCCAACACCAACAAGGTTATGAAAGCCTCCAAGAGAAGCGATAAAGTAAAGAGACTAAGAAACTAAGAGTAAATGCTAGAGTTTTTACTAAAAAATAATGGAATGAATACAAATGAGATGGGAGAGCCTCCCTATTTACAGTTGAATCCTCTTACATTTAACGACTTAGATCTAATTACATCGATAACTTACATTGAATCTTATCTTATTAAGATCTCTTTGTTATCTTATTTATCTAAGGTATTCAAATTCAAATCAAACTATATCTACATTGTCTCTTTAGTTTAAGGATTTTTCTTAAATTAAGAGAACATGTCTTATCCTTTAAGGACTTTTTAGTATTCTCCAAGGAACGGATCAAGTCTGGTGGCTTATACAACCCCAAAACGCCTCCTAAAATCTATTGGGTGAATTTCAAAGCACAAGTCCTGCAGACTCAAATTCGTGAGCCGTGACATTTCCTCCACTTAATCTAACAACATCCTCGTAGCTTCACTAGAATTTGCTTGGACTAGTTCACCTTGGATACTTCTTAATGCCTCGAGTTGCTTATGTCCCTCATAAGAACGGCTCATTCTTGGCTCATGCTGCCATGTAAAATCGTTTATGTTGGGAATCGATGTTCGTCTCCTCCTTGACAGCCTTCATAATGATGGGAATCGATCACCAGACCCCTTAAATTGTAGGCATGCAACTAACCGCTAGGCTAGGGTTAATTTTTCTATTACCAATAACTAGATTTAACTTATACTAAATTATAACCACAACATAAATGAATTTGAATGACTTGAAATTCTATTTTTTTTACAACATATTTGATTGATTGAGTGAAATTTTATCTTAATCCACTATCATATTATTACTCACATGTAATAATAATTTCTTGTATTAGTAGTCATAGGATAATATCCTAATTATGTGTTTTGTTTAAGTAAAATTATTATTTTTTCTTAATAAAATAAATGCTTTTAATTTTAAAAAAATAATCTTATAAATTACAATAATTAACCAAACGTATCACATTTATATATTTACATCCAACTCCATTCAAGAGCGCGGTTGATTTTATTTTGCAGACAAAAGCCACATCAAAACCAGAAATAACAGTTTCTCAATACGAATTTAATCTCAAAATGACAACTTTTCTTTAAAAAAAACGAAGCGAAAACTGAAATTAGATAAGACAGGAATATAATACATAAATAGAAATCATCGACAACCCAACTCAGCTCTTCCTTCAGCACTGATGGTTTTGTTTGTACAAAGCTTCTGAAGATCAATGTAACCGATAATGGTATCTTCGAAAACTGCATCTTCGAGCTGAGCATTGTCGAAAGTCGATCCAGATAACACCGTGTTCTTGAATATCGCTCCTTGCAGATTCGCCTTCCCGAAATTAACTCGATCCAAAACCGCATTCGAGAAGTCCGTGCCTGCACATTTAGGTTCATGATGCAAAGCTTAAAGCATCCTAATTTTATCTATGTTATTCGAACTCGAGTAAATATAAAACAAGATTACATTTCCAATACGAATATATCAAATTTTTACATATAGTTGGGTTATCATACTCGAATGTCCGTATTCGTATCCGTGTCCTAGTAAGTGATGCATACATATTTCAAATGCAAATACTTCAAGAAAATCTCTAACCATATATAATTCTATGTAGTGTCAGTGAATCAGATGATGACAAATAATGAATTATAACATAAAGAAGATAGAGAAGATTTACCTTTGAAGCTAGCTCCAACAGCGTAAGCCTTTGACATCACAGCTTCAGACATGTCTGCACCATCAAACTTAGCATCCGCCATGAGCGCAGCCGAAAGAGACTTCCCCTTCAGGTTCGATTTCTCGTTAGTGTAGTCGCAGAAGCGTAGATCGAGCGGCTTATCATACACACCGTTTGCCTGACCTATCGTATTACCGACAAACGCACGCTCGCATCGGTTTGGCTCAGTTGACAACGGAGGAAGCCTCTGCATAATAAATCACATTGTCAGCAGCCTTTTGACATTGTAGTTTTGAAACATCAGATGATATTGGAACATTTGTTCCCCTATCCCACAGGCATCCTTCACCAAGCAAGCCAAGTTTTTCATATAAAATTTTCATAATTTCTTCTTTCAGGCTAAGACACAAACAGCAAATGATTAACAAGTGCCCCTAACTGTTTTGATCCTCGTATTTACATTTCTAGATCTGCCACTTATGTGTAACTTCATATTAACGTCTTACATTTCAATATATCGTGTTTCATTCATATTAAAAGAACCGGAGAAGACTATCCTATTGAATTAGTGTGTCCATTGCAATTCATAACCCAGAAGCTTTGAACCTAAACAGATGCAGAGAAATGGTGAAGATTTTCAACCTGATTAGCAGCAATTACAGGCGAGGCTGTGGCAACGGCGCATACAGCAAGAAGGCCACAAGCTACAGTCCTCATTTCCTTAAACCCAGACGAGCGTTCCTCGGTTCTGGGAACACTTTTGCTAGCTGCTTCCATGGCAGAAAACCGGGGGGGGGGATTACATATCAGTATCAGAAAACTAAAGAGAAATACTCACTTAAACGAAACAAGAACTCAAACAAGATAAAACCCCAAAGTCCAAAACTTGACTTAAACTGAAAACATCGCCAACAATTGACATTACCCACATAACGGGATTTACTTCCAAGCTCGAACCCATGTTCTAAAATTCAAAAACAAGGGGGAAAAGTAAAAGAATTTGTTACCAGAAGAAGAAGAACTGATTCTGAGAGGCAAGTGGAGTCGTTGAAGACGACAACCATGGCGTTTCGTTGACAATCGTAGAGAGGATAAAGCGTTGTGAGAGAGTGGAGTCGAAAGGGTCATCATTTTTGTGGGTTTATAGTTTCTTTTTCCTTTCTCTCTTTATTTTATATATCAGTTTTTAGTTTATCCATTGACGATGGTTGTAGTTGCAGCAGGTTCATACATCTATCTTATTTCTTACCTGGCATGAACCGTAGGATTTTGTAACCTTAGAAGATTATTTTAAGGGTAAATTACATCGATAGTTACTTATATTTGAATAAATTTATCTTTTTTATTCACGTTTTAAAAATAATAATTTAATTATTAATTTTATCGATTTATAATAAATCTGTCACTTATTCATAACAACAATTATCAGGATAATAGAATATTGATGTAGTGTGTTAAGCCGGATGACTTGGAACTGTTTGATACCACATGAGATAATAATTTTAATTGATGTTTGACTTTCCTCTTTAAAGATTTTAGGGACTGTTTGTTTGTCTGTTAATGGAATCATTCAGCGTTGAATGTTGAACCGTTTAGTATTCAACGCGTTTATTTCGCACCTCTAAATGATTCAGTGTTGACTGATTCAACAAAACAGTGTTGAATGATTTAACACATAAGTATATTATGAATGATTCAAAGTCATTATCAAACAACATGTCACATTCAGAGCTAATTCATACAGAGCCTCTGAATAATTTAGCATTTGAATTATTTAGCGCTTAATTATTATGAAGTAAACAAATATCCCCTTAGTATTCTTGAACATGCATATATACCATATTATTAAATTACAACCACAACGCAACATAATGATTGTATCGTAACGTTTTTCAAAGTCACTGTGATATCGCAACATCATTCATAGTATAAAATCATAATTATTTTTATGAAATAAATCATGTCCTAACATCCGTAAAACCGACAACTACGATCGTATTTTAGTACTATACTATATATCAATGTCTCCTCTTTAGGGAGGACTGGTAAAATTCCTTCCTCTGTAACATACCAATCAATTGTTTATGCTCGCTTGGCTTGCACAGTAGCCGTGTACTAGTTACTGTTATCATACTTGCTAAACAAGTTGTTTTTGTATACGATCACCTATGTCATAGTTGGGTGTCCACAATTGCAAAATGGCACATCTCATCTTCTCCTTTTCTTGTGATTTTTTTAAAAAAAAAAAATTATCCTGCAAAGTTGTAAAAGAGGATTTGATTTTGAAATTGATAAATTATATATCCTTAGGGATTGAGGTCTTCTTTAAAGAGGAGAGTAAAATCCTAATGTTTTATTTTAAAATAAAAATACATTAACATTTTATAGAATAATTACTTTGTCTCTTTTTTTTTGGGAGCATTTTAGCCTGTATCATTTTATTTTAGATTAAAAAATATTCCTATTTTGAAGCGTTAATCGTGTGTTATTTAATAGTTTCTATCTATAGAGATAGTTTTTTTGCCCCAATATGAAACGTTGGGGCCAAAATATTCAATATATATATGGGCTAAAATGATTTTTTGATAAAAGTTGGGGACTATTTTTGATATTATGCCAATAAATATATATGCGCTAAAAGTGGAGTTATTGAAACATAACCCATTTACTGACTAAAATAGCAAAGGAACACAAAACGGTAATAATATTTGAAGGCAAAATCGTTTAGTTTTCCATATTGTACCGTCCATCGCTTCTTCCTCAAATCCTATGGTTATGGCTTTGAATTTCAAAAACCCCATTCTTTGAAATTTTCGCTGTAAAAACAATCACCAAATCACTGAAATAGTTTCTTCAAAAAAGAATGGATATGAATCAAGTCGGCTTTTTGTCGTGGCTGGGAAGCAGCGTCGCCCAAGCTTTCTTCGAATCGCTCGAACGATTCGCTTGCATAGATCTAACGACTTCCGACGATGCCGAAGATTCCGAGGCCCATTATCGCCCTCTCATGTTTTCCAGCTTCAATTCTGTTTCGTCATCTGTTATCTCTAGGGCCGTCACTAATATGCCCACTTCCAACGACGTCTCTAATCTTGCCATCTAATTTTCGTTTCTTTTTTAGTATGATTGGGTGAGGTTTTTCTTGTTCTTTTTGCTTGTCTGGGATTGTTGAAATTTCGGTTTCGTGTGGAATTTTATGGAATTTCAATAGAAAACTCTCATTCAGGATTGTTGAATATTGATTATTGAGAAATATATGATCGAATTAATATTCAATCAATTTCATTAATCGAAAACGTTTCATTCCTAAAATTAGGAGAAAGTGAATGTTGAAAAAAAAAATTGGGGGATGATATCAAATTAATTAGGGAAATATATATATATATATATATATATATATATATATATATTTATAATGATTGGCAACGTCGTCGAAATGAGAACGAGTTCGACAAAGATATTGGTAGCCATGCTCCATACTTTTTTCTGTTTCGGTACCAAATTGTAAAAAAAGTAAAAATAGAGTACTAAAAATAATTTTTCATAAATCAACATCAACCGAATTTTGGGCGCACTCACAATTTCATGTTTTTATAGTCATTTTTGTAAAATTTCACTTTAGTCAATATATTTTTAATTTTATTAGCTCTTTGATAAATCGAAATATGTTAAGAGTGAGTGAATTAATTTTTTTTTTAATTTTAGAGTAGAAGCAATTGAAATATATAAATTTACACAACGATGTTAGAATTATTTGACTTCTAAACCATACTTACGTTCATTACCTTAGCATCCACACTAAGAATTTCCTTAAACCACTAGATTTGTAACATTTAAGAAAAATGTGCAACCTTACAACAATTAATAAGGTTTATACTCCAAAACTTTGTTTACACTTTCTCCAAAGAAAAATTACAAATATAGCAAATTAAAGAAAAATCTTACAAGGCATTTGCAACAATTAAACCATCATCCAATTTATACTTGAGTAAAATAAACGATGTAGCATGCTAGTGTGTTACGATGAAAATTATGACAAACAAACACTCTACAAACTCCTTGATGTTGATATTTACTTTATATTTAAAAGTTTTGTAAAAAACAAATTGTCAATTGATCCAAATTTATCGTAAGTTATTATTTGATGCATAATATATAACTTTCAAAAGCATAGTTTTGAAACACAATTACATTGATGGTCATAGTCAACAACAATTGGATAGCAAGATACATCTCACTCATCCTAGAATCACTAAACATGTCACATAGTTTTCATAATTAACCTGTCAAAATTTATGCATCAAATCAGAAACTTCAGCATGAATCACATATCATATCATGCTTGTAATTACATATATGCATTCAACATATCACCTATGCATACTGAAATTAAAAGAAATAATCACTTACTCTAGGGTCTTAGTATAGAGTATTAGTCTGAAACTAGACCCTCAATTAACGTTAATGATGCACATCCTAAGAAGAATGCACAACCACTCACCAACACACTTCTTGATCTAATATAGTAGGAAATCACGCCAAAATCAATGTTATACTCTTCTCCAATACAACTCTGACTTAAGCCACTAAACCTACAATTCAAAGAAGAAGAAAATTTATAATCAAAACATACTAAGAACACAACTATAACCTCTGTTTTAAAACAAGTGAGAAATAAATTAAACTCAATCAAAGATGGATCGAGGTGAGTGTTGAGGGACAGTGCATCTGTGAAAATTTCAAATTCTTATATATGTATTTTCTTCATATTCTCTATTAATGATCTAATTTGATACTCCCTAAATTTTTATAAATTTATACCCTTAAATTTTTAATATAACTTTTTAAATGTTTACATCCCTAATATAAAATCTTATATCCGTACCTAATTTCTTGGTATTTTATCTTTTAGTACATCAGTAACAAATACCACAACATCCATCTTTTAAGATCCAACTACTGCGTGATTAGAAAAATAATTAGAGAAATAGTATTATAATTGTAAGCTTTTATTGTTTAGTGACCAAAACAAGAATATAATTAAAATTTAATGACTAATGAATGCAATTTCCCCCTAAAATGTCATTTTTTGGGTAAGTTTTTTTAATGCCAAATAAAGCAAAGCCCAAAATATTTTGCAAAGGCCCAAAAGATGAACATAAGGCTGAGAGGAAGTGAAGGCATTTTTATATTAAAACCTTCCTTAAATAATTATTTGGAAAAATGCCCCCCTTCTCAAGCCATTATTTATAAAAATACCCCACAAACTGACCACGTAGGATTGTCTCGCGCTCCCAAGGTGTGTATTCAGTATCATGTGGCTAGATTTTCCAGGTAAGCCCATTAAATAATATGATATAATACCTCGCGTCCTGCAAGCCGCGAGACTCACGATCTGGTAAACGAAAAATTGCAAATTTCTCAAGATATAGTTCATGCACCTCGCACTCTGTAGGGCGCGAGGACTGTTGATTCCCAGCCCACACCTCAACTTCTATAGGCATGTTCGAGTCTTATTTTCGAGGTGTACACTGTAAAATTTTTGTAATTTATAAGCGTAGATGTAAAGTATTGCAACTTGTCTTTAATTTGAGCCTAATATCGACACATTCGAGACATTCTAAGTGGTGTAAAAATCGTCCTGAAAATGGATCGAAAGCATGATTTTTTTCATCAAGTGTAAGGCAAAATGACTTCATAGGCATGTTCGAGTCTTATTTCAGGGTTGTAAATAGCATATTATTCATAATTTATAAGCATAGAAGCCTAGTATTGCAACTTTTCTTTAAGATGAGCCTAATATCGCCACATTGAAGACATTCTAAGCGGGGTAAAAAACGCTCTGAAAATGGTTAGGAAGAATGATTTTTGTTCATCAAGTTTAAGGCAAAATGGCTTCATATGAATGTTCTAGTGTTATTTCCAGGTTGTAAATAGCAGATTTTTTCGTAATTTATAAGCTTAATATCGTTATAACTTTTCTTTAAGTTTAGAGGTCTAGTATTACAACTTTTCTTTAAGTTTAGCCTAATATCATTACATTTGAGACATTGTAAGCGGGTTAAAAATCGCGTTGAAATTGGTTCGGAAGCATACTTTTGTGTATCAATTACAATGTAACGCAACCATAAGAAAATTGAAAAGTATACAAAAATTTTGTTAATTAAAAAATAAGTAATAAAAATACACAATTAATTGATACGGGGCCTGAGCGATTGAAACATTTGTTCTTTGTGTGTCTGAGATTCTTATATATAGAGCATACTTTCGGTTGTCAGTTCTTTCTCGATGGTCAACCAAATCTTCTTCACAAAAAAATCAATTTGATTGTGGATGACCCTTTTTATGGCGTCGTAATGCATAATCTGGACGTATTTTAGGTTCATCATTAGCTTCATCCGAATCTCATTCATTTCCTATAGGAGGGAACTCTCATTCATAAACCTTGAATACGGTTTCAAGTAAGTAAACCAGATTAACCAATTACATGTAAGGCATCCAAGCAAAAGAAGCAACATCAATGAAATACGCACACGAGTATTTAAAGGTTTGGAAGACTGTGCACTTGCATGTTTTTTCTCATAAATTTACAACGTATGTGTTGTGTTTTATGCCTTCCAATGACCTTGCACATTCCGAAACACAGAATGATTCTTGTGTACGAGAGAAGCATGTTGCGCTCATGGTAGTTGAATGTTGTTGGAATGTTTGTAATTTTCTGTGGAGATATGAGTGGATTTTATGGCCACCTGCTATCTAGTCGACTGCTTGCCTTCCCAAGGTTACGAAAATGGTTGCCAACCGATAATATGTAGCTTTGACAATGGACGTAATAGGAAAATGACACACTCCTTTAAGTGATAAATTTATTGCCTCAGCCAAGTTCGTTGTCATGTGACCATATCGTCGACCCCATCAAATAATCGAAGTCATTTCTCCCTTGGGATTTTAGCCAAGTAGTTATAACCTTTATAATTCCTCTCCTTCAATTCCTCTAGTAGTTCGTCAACCTCACGAACAAAATATGTATAGCATATCCAAAAATAATTGAATAATTAATTTGAAAAACAATAAGAAGATATGTTAAACTGAAAAGGGTGAAAGACGTACCCATTCGAAGCACCATTATACACTCATCTTCACTTTTGTAATTTCCAATAATAATATTTGCATGAATATATGAGGGTGAAAGACGTACCGATAATAAATATATGAGGGTTACCAAGATTGGCTCATACGCTCGATTGCGTATTTGATGCCCACATCTCTATCAGAAATAAAACATAACTCATTAACTCTATCACGCATAACTTGTGATAGAACATATCTTTGTAAGTTCTTAAGGAAGACCCTTTTCAATAATTAAGAAGACAATGGGAATATTTTTTCTATTAACGTCTTGTGTAATTGTCAATAATAATATTTGCATGAATGGGTCGTACAACCAAGTACCGTCGATTTGAACCATCAGCTTGCAGTGTCGGAATGCATGAATGCACTGTGGAAATATCCAAAAGAACTAGTAGAATTAGCATACACCTTGTACGACACGATCATTTTTTTACACCAGTACTATTTCATGTTTCACAACCGTTCTCGGTATTTGTTTCTTCATTAGTTTAAGCCATGGCCAAAATTCATTGTACAATTTCTCCTATTACCCAAAGATTTTTTTGTTGGGCTCGATACCTTGCAAACCATGTTTAGTGATAGTCAACTGTGTACCCATATAGTGATGTAATAGACGCAATATAAGTCACAACTATTACACGTGGATTTGATTTCATCAGCAGAATGAAGGCTTTAGAAAGCACGTGCACATCCAAGTTACGATGATTTTGATTTAAGATGTTGGCGGTGCATGTATGTGGTTTGACGTATTTTTTGGGTTTCTAAAGTTTGTTCATTGTCTTTAACCGTGATACAAAAACTCTTCAATTACATCATTGCTTCTTGTGTAGACATTCAGTAATGTACTTGTTTACATATGTTTTTTTCATAGTTGACGTCACAGAGCGACGTATGTTGTAGTTTTTAATCGCTGCCATGACTTGTTCTTTCATCTTGAAAGTCATTCTAATAAATAGTTCACCATCACCACGTTGATTGTATTGTTCAACATGTGGGAATTGTGAAAATTCTGGAGCATTGTATGCTTCAATATCAATTGTTGTAAAATGGGATGGTGGCTGGTAATAAGAAATATGCATGACATTATGTGGAATGTTAGTAGTCGCAGTGTGTTCTTCATTGTCTTCTGGTTTGTCAAGTCTTCTGTTATTTGTAGAACGGACCTAACTTGTCACTATCGAGCCATGTCTCTCTTATTGATTCTTTGTTTGAATGATCCCCCTAAAATCAGAATAATTCATATTCGTTAACTTGAAAGTTAACGGGTGTAGCAAGTGTGTGTCGCTAACCATTCCGCTCAGAAGACCGCTCATGAGATCGTTGACGAACTGTATAACCAACATCAAAGTCGCCAACAACATCAGAAGAATGTCGGCCCATAGATGTTAAGGCGATATCCGTAGTAGGAAAATAAGTTGAATATCATCCATACGATAAATCATCGAACATGTTAAACGATTCATTGTCTGGCGACCTCGTTAAGTTATGAGAAGATGACACATGCTCAACCATACTGTATGGATTATGCTTTGAATATTGTGTTGGTGGCATGTTCAACTCAAACTCGAAAGATGCAACGCAAGAATGCCTTGCCATAGAAGACAAGGATGCACCGAAGTTGTTGCTTGTAACGTGTGTGCTTAATAAGTTGAAGTTATTTCGTAAATTTACTATTGGACTCTGAACATTTGGATCAAAGTCAAAATCTGCCCGTCTTCAACTTGGGACATTGGTACCGTCATCAACATTAGAAAATAATACATACAACTATATGGACCCTCTAAATGAATACTCCAAGTGAGCTTGAACCATTAAGTCGATATCACTGTTCTCCTCAATGGTATAGAGTGTGTAGGTTAGTGGTTCTAACGACATCAATAGTAGATACTTCAACGGTAACAATTTATGACCGTGAGCGTGTGCGATATTTTTGTTCACTTCCTTCATCAACTTCTTATACGTCAATCTCATTGGTAGCATTATCGTCATAGTATGTGACAATTAAAATACGACGTCGACATATACATCATCAATCATTTCGCCATCATAATACACAAAAGCAATAATAGTTTGTTTTTTCGATATATTTTGAGTTAGTTGTTGATCAATTTCATTCTTCCTTGCCTTCTATTGTTTTTTTGTTGAGATTTCTTTCTTATTTTCTTGCATATTTGAATTTTCTTCTTCTTTGTGTGCCTTCAAAATAGTAGACAGTTGGTTAGGGTTGAGTGGGAAGAGATCTCGCGTCCTACAGCACGCGAGGTCCTACTGACGTGACTAATCCATTTGACATTGTGTTTTAAGGAACACGAGATCCTGTTGACATGTCAAGAGTTGCATGACGTGTCTTATCCACAAAATTCTCACGTTCTGCAACCTACGAGGTCAGTACGATTTTTTTTTAATATTATAATAGTCGTTACAATTATTATTATTTTAAAGTTTTAACTGTTAGTTAGTTTCACATAAGTTACAAAAGTTAGTTACTTAGTTTTAATATCAAACAAAGTTTAAAATGTTACTTAGTTATATTTTTTTAATATTAAAGCAATAATATTTAAAGTACGATAAACTGAAAGTATTTCTTCATTAATACCAAACATAAGTTCACTGCATATTTAATTTTAAAAAAACCAACTATCTAATGATGCCTATGTCCACCTGTATCACACTGTGGTGGACGGCGAACCCGACGTAGATGCAAGTTCTCTACTTGTTCCTCTTCAGCATCATTATCATCATCATCGTCGTTGGTTGTACCACTACCACTAGGATCGGGATCAGTGTAGAATATGCTCTGCGATAGTGTCTGCTCAACTATACCGCATCCAAAGTTAGTCACCAATGGTGGCACTCCAGATGCAGGCAGCAACGACGTAGGATAATATAGTGCAGGGGGTGAGTTCAATTACTGAAATGCATCGATGAAAAAAGCATCCGACAGAGGCTCCATATGTTGAGATGATGATGATTGAGTGCCTGCATAGTGAAATATTGAATGCGTCGAGTGGTGAATACAAATGCTGACACTGATGGTTGAGGAGGTGCATGTCCTGTTCTCGAGGAGGAAACCCCACATTGTTGTCTTCTTATTTGACTTGATTCCCCTCGACGTTGTGTTGTCAGACGTTGCACCGGTGACCGTCTTTGGGGAAGAACATATAGTTCTCGTGCTTGCTTCTCCTCCGTCAGTACATTCGGCGTCCCATTTTGTCCTGTACCACATCATGTATTCAAATGTGACATTGTGCTCGAGTATGGGTTGAGTAAAGGCCCTCTTTTCGAATCTATTGATCTACTTGTTTAGAAACACCGCATGATGCTCCGCCCAATCAATATCGATCTTCGCTTGTTGAGTTAAGCAATGCAACTCATCTAAGTTGTATGGATGTTCCCGAATCCCTTGGACACAACTGAACTATGAGCGGGACGGACGACATGCGTACGGGCGCAGTACTAACCACTGCAACATTCAGAATACACTGGCGATAGTAAGGTCTAAGTATGGTGTCCTCATAAACTAAAAAAATAAATTATGTTATTTTGTTTGCTACAAATGTCGATTAAAAATAATTATTTAAAAATTAAAACATATGAACTTGTTATAAATTATTATTACATCTCCTCTATACTTATCGATCAAAAGTCTAAAAACTTTTAGTTGTTCTGGCAAGTGGGCGTGATATGTTGGTGCAATCCACCTATCATTAAAAAATAAATTAATATTAGCTACTTATATTATACAAAAAATATATAATAATATAAATTTAAACTTAGTTTATTTTTTATTACATTTTATGTAGCAGAAATGTATAAGCGACTGATGGTCTAACTATCGGGCTTACAAACGACATTCAAATCCAAGCCCATGACTACAACAATAGTAAACAACCTCCAATGACATTTGTCCTTGAATTAACAACTTTACAAAGCTCACGAAACAAAAATGCCAACACTATCAAACCCCAAATCATATTTCTTAAAGTTTTCTAAGTGTCCGGATGATTCAACCACATCAAATGGACTTTATTCTGGGATTTATATGGCATCAAAATCCCTCCGATAATTCGCAATATATGCGCCCGAGTGAAATACTACGAAAAATTAAAAATTAATAAATAAAATTACGTAATTATTATAAACAAATTAAATTAAATAAAAAATATTAATAAAAAAATATTTTTACCTTCTTCAGTTCATCAACTGCATTCTCGGGTAGATACATGAAATTATCATCCAAATATTTAATTCTTATTTTCCCGCCATTAAATGCATTTTCAGGTATATGCACTATGAGCATTAGTTCACACATGGATTGGAGTGCCAACGCAACACCGATAATAGCGACTCCATCAACAGGCAGCCTCAAAATATATGCAACATCATCAAGAGTAATTATTTTCTCCCCACACGGTAAATAAAATGTGTGTGTCTCGAGCCTCCATCTTTTGACCAACGCATTTACGAGTTCAGGATCAAATTTCACACTTTCCGCGGTTACGGTGTTGATGTATCCAAAACCTGTGTTGCACAAATTCGACGTAATATTCTTGTCAGGTTCAATCAAATGGTTGATATGACAGTCCAATATTCGTTCTTGCTGCTTCAAATTAAATTTTACAAAATAATTAAATAACAAAAATAAAAAACTAATAAATAAATAAATAGATAAAATATATAGAAAAATTATTATTTTACATGTTCATTCCGCCGGTAGTTGAATATGTATCTATCATTCAGTCACAATACCCCACCATTATAGTAAAAAAATTCTAATATCATAACTAAAATCCAAATTTAAAGTAGAGAGAGATAGAGATAGGTGATGAGAGAGACGGGGCATGACCTCTTTTTATAGCATTCATTGCACCCGAAAAGATGTGAGGCTAATGGACCTCGCACCCCCAAACCACGAGGTCCTTTTAAAAGAAGTGGAAAATAAATGGACCAGAGGTACCTCACGTTTCCCAAGATGCGAGCTCCAAAATCATAATTATTTTTTCTTTTTCTTTTTTCATTATCCGAAGATTTTTTTAATAAATCTTTCCTATGTAATTTTAAAAATTGTCTAAACCATACATTTTAGGGGTTTCAAAACCTTTCTTAAGAGTTTATGTAACACCCACTGATCAATGCAGGTGACCCAATCCGATATAGGGTGTCACATTAGGGCTACTGGAGCGACCCACTGTAAAAATCTTGGAAAAATTAATTTTTTTTTTGTTAAAACATGTAAAATAATAAAATAATGTATAAATACAAAAGTAAAATTTATCAATATTCAGAAATAAAATAGATTTCAAACTCATATATATAAAATAAAATACAACATACATGCCCCTTAATCACATGTACCGTACTCCGCGAGCAAAGCCAATAGAACTCCTTTACTGATGTCGATAGCTACACTAGTTTGATTCTTTTAACCTAAAATGGTGAGTAAAAGAGTGAGCTTTGGGAAGCTCAGTAATACAGAACTACCAAATGATGCTGAAGAACATGTAGATAAATGGAAAGCCATAAAATTTCCTTGTTGATTCAGACGTATACATGTTTTCAGAATAAGCTATGGTTCCACAGGTATTTCATCGAGTAAAAGTCATAAAGGTCTCAGTTCATAGGAAACATTTAGAGTACCATGTTTTCATGAGATTGAAATATGATTCTAGTGTGTTCCAACCAAAACTAGTGAAAAGATATATATATTTTTAAAATAGTAACAGTTTAAAACATATTTTTAAAACCATAGTAGAACCCTCCAACCGAGCATCATTATACAGTTCCCCATAACTGCATCCATAAGGACTTACCCTAAGAACACAACAAAGGGAGCCACCCTAAGGGAATGCCTTGGATCCCAAGAACCTACCCAAGAAAGTTTCTCAAGACCTTGGAGCCTACCAAAGGGTCACCTTAGGTTTGTAAGGGTTTACCAGCTTGATCAGAGAAAAACCTCCATACTCCAGAATCTTACCCATATAGAATCCAGTAGAAACCATCTTTAATAGTAAACATTAATATTTAGATCTTGGTACAATAAAATATTGTAAGTGTGCCAAAGAAATAAACCATATAACTGCCCTCCACCCTTACACCATATATAGTTCCCCAGAACTACGTCCATAGGGCAACCTTATACCCATTGGGTATAAGGAGCCAACCTAAGGGAGCCTCTTGGGGCCTGAGATCCTATCCAAGAAAGTTTACGGGGTCTCAAAGCCTACCCAAAGGTTGTCTTAGGTCTGTAAGGATTTACCAGCTTGTTCAGAGTTGAACCTCCATTCTCCAGCCTACCTAAAAAAATGTTTCAATAAAATAATTCAAGTAGTAACCAATGTGTTGAAAACATTTTTGATATTTCGATATAACAAATTAAGTTAAATGAATTTTAAGATTTTACAAATGATTTTACAAATTTATATTCGATTCAATTAACCGAATATCAAATTATTACTCCAAGTTTTTCAAGATCAATTTTAATCCTTACTAAATGTGTAAAATTATGATTTGTACTTAAACTATTTTTGAAACAATTTTCACAAAGTATTTTGAACCAAAAACAAGCCTTAAATCAATTATTCAAAGGCATGCACCGATGCATCAGTCCATGCATCGATGCATCGATGAATGAATATCAAATTATTACTCCAAGTTTTTCAAGATCAATTTTAATCCTTACTAAATGTGTAAAATTATGAACCAAAAACAAGCCTTAAATCAATTATCAAAGGCATGCACCGATGCATCAGTCCATGCATCGATGCATCGATGAATTAATTGAACATCGAATGCATTCCATGCACCGATGCACTCTCCATGCATCGATGCACTCTGAATATTTTCAAAACATCGAATGCATTTGATGCATCGATGTACAAGCCATGCATCGATGCACCAGGCTATTTTTCAAACATCGAATGCATTTCATGCATCGATGCACACTTGGTGCACCGATGCATCAAGTGTTCCAACGGTCAAAATATTTGAATTTTACACGAATGCACCGATTCATCCTTGATCATGCATCGATGCATGAGACGCTCCACCTAGAAAAATTAATTGTTTTCACACTTAAACGGTTCTATTGACTCCACTAATTATCACCAATATTCATAATTGATTCAAGGAGTATTTAAACAAGTTTTGAAGCCATTGATCAGCAAGAAGAAACAATAAGAAACATCAAGCAACTAGAATCAAGAGAGAATCAAAGAGAAAGCATCAAACCTCAAGTTTGAGCATTTCAAGCCTATTTTTCATCCAATATTCATTTGCTTTCAAGAACACTTTTGTACTAAATTGTATTTATCTTTGAGTGTTCTTTTCTTTGTTCTAGAATTGTGCAAACATCTTACCTTGTGAGGTTTTCTTGTAAGTTTGCAAATTTGTAATCTTCTCTTTGGGAAAAAGAGTGTTCTCAAGAGTTGGGGTATACTCTTGAGGGATTTTGTAAGGTTATCTCTTTGGCCTCAAAAGAAAGAACAAATTAGTGAATTTGTTGAAAAATCCTTAGTGTGGATAGCTAAGGTAGTGGACGTAGACTTTGTTTGAGAAAGTCGAACCACTGTAAATCGCTGTGCAATTACTTTCAATTTTCTGCAAAAGCTTCCACGAAATTTTTAATTGCCAATTCACCCCCCTCTTGGCCGATTCTGTCGATCGATTAACTCAACAATTGGTATCAGAGCCTCACTCATTTGAAGGTTTAATCACCTCTTGAGTAGATCCGGGAAGAGTTAAATCGATAAAGATGGCGTCCATTTCCGGTTCATTCTCCATGGAAGAATCCAGACCAATTGGCGTGCCTCCACACTTCAATAGAACAAATTATCGTCGTTGGAAGAGGTTCATGATGATGTTTATTCAAGCACATGATACGGAAGCTTGGATGATAATCGAGAACGAATATTCTTTTCCTACGAAGAAGGTAAAGAAGTGGAGTAATCAAGAACGGAAGGAAGCTCAACAAAACACAAAGGCTATACATATGTTGTGTTGTGCAATTGATCCTAATGTATATAAAGGAGTTTCTTCTTGTTCAAGTGCCAAGGAAATGTGGGATAAGCTTGAGGAGATCTATGGAGACAAGGAAAAAGAAGAACCAATAAAAGTGATGTCTCTATTAGCTCTCACAGAGCCAAAGGTATCTTCTAACTCAAATAGATTAAATTCAAAATCTTTTAGTGAGTTACAAGATGCTTATGATGAATTATTTTCGGAATTTGAGACCATGAACTCCAAATACAATAAATTGATTTCTAAATTTATTACTAAAAATGATCTTATTTTGAAAGCTAAAAAGGACTTGGAAAATAAAAATGAAATGTTGAAAAAGGAGTTAGAGCTTTCAAAAATAAAATCGGAAAACTTTGAAAAAGAAATTTTCAAATTAAACAACTTCTTATAGAAACTAAAATGGATTTTGAAAAACAAAATGAAATTTCGAAGAAGAATTTAGAGCTTTCAAAGATAAAATTTGAAAGTATGGAAAAGGAAATTTTCGACTTAGAAGTTAACCTTGAATGTTTAACAAAAGAAAAAGAGACCATTTTAAATAATTCATCTAGTTCAATAATGACAATATGCTCACATTGTCACTATCATGGTCATAAGGAACATACTTGTCCTTTAAAGAAAGGAAAACGATTTAAAATTAGACAAGTATGGGTTTCAAAAGGAACAAGAGGCATTGAAACTAATGTTCAAGGATCCAAAGCAATTTGGATACCAAAATACACTTAAATGTCTCTTGTAGATGTGTGGGAGCAATGGTGATGAAGATGATGATATTCAAGATGCTCTAGCCACACATGAAAAAGGAATGGGTAACCTCTAAACTTAATGTTATTATTTTATTTGGTTGCTCATTTAGTTTGTGCATACATGAGGTTTTAAATGTTGAATAGTTTTTGATTTTGCATAATTGTTTTATTCTCATGTATGTTGAAAATATGGTTATGATGAACATTTTAAAGTTATATTTATTTTTTTTAGAATTTTAGTTCATCATAATAAAACTTGGTCAAAATTTTAACGTAATTGATATTCATTTTAAACCATTGATATCAATTTTCAAACAATTTGATTTTTGACCTTAAATTTTGTTCTAATGTTTATGCAAGTAATTTCAAAGTTTTAATGATATCTCTCTAAATCGATATCAATCTTTAATGCATAACATCTTTGTAAAACTTTATGCATATGCTCTTAATTTTGATAATCAACATTGCATAATGTTTTATATGTGAATGGATTAAAGCATAATCTATTGAGTATTAGTCAATTATGCGATAAGGGATTCAATGTCTTGTTTGAAATTAATGGTTGTAAAGTCATTGACATTGCATCTAATCGGATTATGCTTGTTGGTCATAAAATAGGAAACATTTACATGGTGCATTTAGACTCTATTGATATGACTAATTTATGCCTAGTTGCTAAGAATGAGCATGATAGTTGGTTATGGCATAGGAGACTAGGACATGCTAGTATGAGTGTTTTGCAACGGTTAATTCAAGGAGACCTAGTAAGAGGGTTGTCTAAGCTTAAATTTGATAATGATAAAATCTGTGATGCTTGTGCTAAAGGAAAACAAAAGCGAGTTTCTTTTAAATCTATTAATGATGTATCAACTAGTAGAGTATTACAATTGATCCATTTAGATCTTTTTGGGCCAACTAGAACTACTAGCTTGGGTGGAAAACAATATGCATTTGTCTTGTTAGATGACTATTCTAGATATACTTGGGTTCTATTTTTAAGTACTAAAGATGAAGCATTAGAACATTTCATCACATTTTCAAAAATAATCCAAAATGAAAATGGTTACTATATCACTAGTGTTAGAAGTGATCATAGTACTGAATTTGAAAATCTTGGATTTATTGAGTTTTGTAATTCTAATGGTATTAGCCATAATTTTTCAGCACCTAGAACCCCTCAACAAAATGGAGTTGTTGAGAGGAAAATCGAACTTTAGAAGAAATGGCTAGAACCATGCTTTGTGAAAATAATTTGCCAAAATATTTTTGGGCGGAAGCCACAAATACCGCTTGTTATGTTGTAAATCGAGTAATGATTAGGCCAATTATAAAGAAAACTCCATATGAAATTTTCAAAAATAAAAAGCCTAACATTAGCTATTTTCATCCTTTTGGATGTAAATGTTTTGTTTTAAACAACGATAAAGAAAACCTTGGCAAATTTGATGCTAAAAGTGATGAAGGAATTTTTCTGGGTTATTCCTTAAATTCTAAAGCCTATCGTGTATTTAATAAAAGAACTTTAGTTGTAGAAGAGTCTATACATGTTGTTTTCGATGATAATCCCCTTCCGAGGAAGGATTCTTGTGTGAATGATGATGTAGGTGTTATAAATACAAATGACGTTAGACATGACGTTGGAGAACCATCATCAAAGGAAGAAACGAAAAAATAAGGAAACTCATGATCCTCTTGAGAATCCAACCATTGAAGAAAGGGAAGTATCTTATCCAAGAGAGTACAACTATGTCAAGGATGGTGAAATTATAGGTGATCCATCAAAAGGGGTAACAACTCGATCTTCTCTTAGAAATATTTGTAATTATGTTGCATTTATCTCATGCATAGAGCCTAAGAATATTAAAGAAGCATTAAATGATGAACATTGGATTATGGGTATGCAAGAAGAGTTAAATCAATTTGAGAGAAGTAAAGTATGGACATTAGTTGAAAGGCCTAGTAATAAATCTACTGTAGGTACTAGATGGGTATTTAGGAATAAGCTTGATGAGAGTGGTAATATAGTGAGAAACAAGGCTAGACTTGTTGCTCAAGGGTATACTCAAGAAGAGGGCATAGACTATGATGAAACATACGCTCCCATAGCTAGGATGGAAGCAATTAGAATGTTATTAGCATTTGCATGTTTCAATGAATTTAAATTATATCAAATGGATGTTAAAAGTGCATTTTTAAATGGTTTTATAAAAGAAGAAGTGTATGTGGAACAACCTCCAGGTTTTGAAGATTCAAATTTTCCGGATCATGTTTTAAAATTGACAAAAGCTCTTTATGGTTTAAAGCAAGCTCCTAGAGTTTGGTATGAAATATTGTCAAATTTTTTTAATTGAAAAAGGTTTTTCAAAAGGGAAGGTTGACACTACATTGTTTTTGAAGCATAAAGGTAAAGATTTATTAGTAGTTCAAATTTATGTTGATGATATAATATTTGGTTCTACTAATGATGTTCTTTGCCAAGAATTTTCTAAGCTAATGCAAAGTGAGTTTGAGATGAGCATGATGGGGGAGCTCTCATTTTTCTTGGGACTCCAAATCAAGCAAAGAAAAGACGACATCTTCATCAATCAAGCTAAGTACGTCAAAGATATGATCAAGAAGTTTGGACTGGAAAATGGGAAACCTCATGACACTCCAATGAGCTCTTCAACAAAGCTTGACTTAGATGAAGGAGGTAAATGTGTAGATGTTAAATTATATAGGTCAATGATTGGATCTCTACTTTATCTAACTGCAAGTAGACCGGATATTATGTTTAGTGTTTGCTTATGTGCTAGATTTCAATCATGTCCTAAAGAATCACATTTTACTAGCCGTTAAGAGAATCTTTAGATACCTTAAGGACACTCCTAGTATAGGACTTTGGTATCCTAGAGACTCTAGTTTTAGTTTGCATGCTTTTTCTGATGCGGATTATGGAGGATGCAAATTAGATAGGAAAAGCACCTCCGGTACTTGCCAATTCCTTGGAAATATGCTGATTTCTTGGTTTTCAAAGAAACAAAATTGTGTTGCATTATCTACTACCGAAGCCGAATACATTTCAGCTGGTAGTTGTTGTGCACAAGTTTTATGGATGAAACAACAACTTTTTGATTATGGAATTGAAGTTGGTACCATTCCTATCAAGTGTGACAATACTAGTGCTATTTGTCTCACTAAAAATCCCATCCAACACTCTAGAACTAAGCACATTGAAATAAGACATCACTTCATTAGGGACCATGTCACTAAGGAATATGTAGTTCTAGAATTTGTTGATACTTTGCACCAATTAGCGGATATTTTTACAAAACCCTTAGATAAAGAAAGATTTTGGACACTTAGGAGAGAATTAGGTTTAACTGACCTATCTTCACTTAGTGTTTAAAATATTTTAGCACTTTTAAATAATATTGAAAAATTCTTATAATAATAATTTTTGATTGCATTCTTGCTATTAGTTAGGGGGAGTTAGTGATTCTCTGTTAAAATTAATTTTATGTTCAAATAAAGTTTGAAGATTAATTTGATTGATTGAACATAATTAATTTGTGATATATGAGTTGCCAATACCATTAGAGCCAAATTATTTAGCATTTTAAGTGTTTAAAATGGATTTTTGACATTTTTGTGCTTTATGCACCGATGCATTTAACAATGCATCGATGCATCCCTTTGAATGTATATCGATGCATGAGGCCATGCACCGATGCATCCGTCGGGTTTTAAGTCAAAAACCCTGGTTCTTCTTCATTTTCTCAAAACCTAAAACACTAAACACACGACCGTTCGTCCCCCTCTCCCTCAAATCTCTATTTTTGCTCAAAATCTTCGGGAAATCATCGGATTCTTCAAGATTTTTATCCTACAAACCTGCTACAATCATTAAATCGCTCAAAACATCTCCACATTCCCCTCAATCCGAATTTTTCAAGGTAATTTTTCAAAAACTCTATTTTATTAATTTTTGAACTTAGGACTCGTTTAGATTAGTTCTAGTTTGAAATAATTATCGGGCATTAGTTATATGATGATTCTAAACTAGTTTCTACAACGAATTTCATCAAAAACACATAATTTTTCAAAATTAAAATTTCGAATTTAAAAAAAAATTAAAATTAAAATTAAGTGATAGTTTTGATTTAATTGTGTTGTTTTCATGAAAACTATACATATTATGATATTATTTTAAAATAGTTTTCAAAACTTTGCCCATTAGGATTATATTAGAGAACCTTGAATTATTGAGGACTCATTTGAGTTTTGGGATTAATTGTTGTGCATACATGTGTTTTAAAATTGCAGGTGATATTCATTTTCCGATTTTCCTTACCATGACTAATCCTAAACGCCCTAGGACATCCTCTAGTCGGTCTCACCAAAACCGTCCTCCCGTTCCTCAACATCCTCCTCCCGATCCTCCGATGGAGTAGACTTACTTGCCATGCTTTCTTGTTCTTAAAACTTGGATTTGATTTTTGTGGTTTGATTGATACTTTGAACTTGATTAGTTGTTGGATGTTTGTTTGAAGATGCTTGAACTTATTATATATATTTGGTTTGACATTTTAACGCTTTCTGTTTATTAATTTTGCATCATTAGAAATTTATGACCAAATTATGCCATTTCACATTTTATTATGAATATTGTTTATGAAAACTAATGGCTAATCTCTCTTTTGATTGTGATCTTAGCAGCCTATTATTAATAAATCAATTGGCTAATGTTTTTCAAAATTCTTGTTTAAAACGTTTTTATAGAGTCTTTTTGATTTAACAAAAAGGGGGAGAAAATTTAAGATGTGCTATAGTAAGGGGGAGTGTAAGTTTTTCAAAATCGATTTCAAAAATAATTTCTTAAACAAATCTTAAAATTACTCAAATGTTTTGTTATATCAAAAAGGGGGAGATTGTTAAAAACATTTTTGATATTTCGATATAACAAATTAAGTTAAATGAATTTTAAGATTTTACAAATGATTTTACAAATTTATATTCGATTCAATTAACCGAATATCAAATTATTACTCCAAGTTTTTCAAGATCAATTTTAATCCTTACTAAATGTGTAAAATTGTGATTTGTACTTAAACTATTTTTGAAACAATTTTCACAAAGTATTTTGAACCAAAAACAAGCCTTAAATCAATTATTCAAAGGCATGCACCGATGCATCAGTCCATGCATCGATGCATCGATGAATTAATTGAACATCGAATGCATTCCATGCACCGATGCACTCTCCATGCATCGATGCACTCTGAATATTTTCAAAACATCGAATGCATTTGATGCATCGATGCACAAGCCATGCATCGATGCACCAGGCTATTTTTCAAACATCGAATACATTTCATGCATCGATGCACACTTGGTGCACCGATGCATCAAGTGTTCCAACGATCAAAATATTTGAATTTTACACGAATGCACCGATGCATCATTGATCATGCATCGATGCATGAGACGCTCCACCTAGAAAAATTAATTGTTTTCACACTTAAATGGCTCTATTGACTCCACTAATTATCATCAACGTTCAAAATTGATTCAAGGAGTATTTAAACAAGTTTTGAAGCCATTGATCAACAAGAAGAAACAATAAGAAACATCAAGCAACTAGAATCAAGAGAGAATCAAAGAGAAAGCATCAAACCTCAAGTTTGAGCATTTTAAGCCTATTTTTCATCCAATATTCATTTGCTTTCAAGAACACTTTTGTACTCAATTGTATTTATCTTTGAGTGTTCTTTTCTTTGTTCTAGAATTGTGCAAACATCTTACCTTGTGAGATTTTCTTGTAAGTTTGCAAATTTGTAATCTTCTCTTTGGGAAAAAGAGTGTTCTCAAGAGTTGGGGTATACTCTTGAGGGATTTTGTAAGGTTATCTCTTTGGCCTCAAAAGAAAGAACAAATTAGTGAATTTGTTGGAAAATCCTTAGTGTGGATAGCTAAGGTAGTGGACGTAGACTTTGTTTGAGAAAGTCGAACCACTGTAAATCGATGTGCAATTACTTTCAATTTTCTGCAAAAGCTTCCACGAAATTTTTAATTGCCAATTCACCCCCCTCTTGGCCGATTTCGTCGATCGATTAACTCAACACAATGAAAATAGAAAACTTTAGTTCATAAACCAGTAAATTTCATGATTCCATAAATTAGGAACAATCATATTTTTTAGTGAAAATCGTAATTAGAGAACACATACCATGTAGCCATGGTTCATAATCCAATAAATCAATAAATTTCAGTGAAATATATTGCAAAACATATAAAACAATCATGTAGTACATAGGAACACACTAGAGGTTCCAAGTATTTTTCAGAGGCACTTGATAGTTATCAGGAATGGAAAACATGAAACTTATGTAATTTGATCTGATTCCATGATCAAGGTCCTATTAAAAGAGATCGATTACTAGCGGATCTATCAGACATTTAAAGTTGATACTTTAGGACCCCTTTATGATTCAGGTATATCATAAAGATGTTCAGGAACCTTTATATCATAATAATTCAATATTCAAATTCACTGAGAGTGATTCCATTATTCAGGCCAACAAGGGCATTTTAGACATTATGATTTCTAGTAGATTTTTAGCAACTTAATCTAATAAGGATGAATCGATGATTCATAGTATTCAAGATTCATGTCAATTTATTAGGATACCAGTTCAAGAACTAATCAAATTCCAATATTGTGATACCTATCAACCACTTTAATACCGACATCACTAGTTGAACTGATCATCTTCAAAACCAACGTTGAACAGAGCTTGAGGAACTCTATTTTTTCCAATGGTATTAGCTTAATTTATGAATTACGATAGTCTCTAAGATGACCAATGTACTTGAGTCGTACTCCTCAACCTTTAGGGGCGATACAATACTTAGGTTTTCTCGGTGTTTCCAGAATTTATCAAATAATATTCACTTATTTCTAGGCCATGAGGGTATTTAGGTCATTTAGTAGTTAAATCTATCCAGATCACTTTGGAGTTTCCAGAGTAATTAAGACATTTCTAAAATTTGGATACATACGGTACTTCCATTCAGCTTAACTTGGTCATATATAAAGTTATTTTGGTATTCGAGGTTGATTTATTCATTTTAGAGCTTCAGGGTATTTAGTTATTTCAGATCTTAGACGTTCTTTGGGTCATTTTACACTTCAGGGGATTTCCAATATAGATCTAGAATTTAAATCGATGATTCTAAGATTCAATTGGATCATGCTATGAGTTCTCGGGTCGTCTCCATTATTATAGCCATCCATTGTGCTTTTTACACTTTAAGCGTATCATCGTCATTCCACTCAATTATGTCAGTGGCATTACTTTCAATAAATTAGGCTTGAAAGTATTCTAGTTTCTTTAGCGTTCAAGGTGTTTTGCTCCTTTGATCAATGGAGGTTATTTTAGTTATTTCATAGCTCGATGTCATTTTGATAATTCTTTTCAATTCAAACATATGCATTGTTTTTGATAATTGGTCAAGTATATCCTTTCTGGGTTATTTTTCACAATTCAGGGAATTCTTGGACTTTTACAATACAAGAGCATTTTTATAATTTTATCCATAGGGTTATTTTTGGTAATTTCATATCCAAATAATCATGGTATTTAACCTTTTAAAAAATTATCAAAATTTATGGATCTTAAAGACAATTCATTTATTAATGAATCACTGAACTTATAATTATTTCCGATCGATCTTCTAGTTTCTTACGCGAGCTATATGAGTCACATTAGGTTACCAACTTTTTATCGTATTCAGATCGAGTTTATAAATAATTTACTATATAGATGAGACCAATCATATTCATCCTTATATCTACCAATTTACAACATGTTCTATAAAGCATACATAAGATAATAATGTATTACCTCGATTTTCATGCCCCACCGATCAAATATTTAAACTCTATTCGATCAATCTCGAACTTGAATTCAATGTCCAATAATTACTCGGATACATAACAACCAAATTTACATTAGAAACTGAACTTAATTGTTAAACCAATTTGAATATGAAGATAAAACACTGAAAACAACTTACCGAGTGCAAATTTGGCAAAATGGAATTCAGATTCGGACTAAGGACGTCGAAAAACATAAAATAAGACTTTTCAAAAAATTTGACTTTTTCGGTCAAGGTCAACGGTCAACTCTGGCCAAAGTCAACGGGTTTGGTCAAAGTCAACGGGTTGGGTTGACTCTGTCTGAGTTGACTCAACGGGTTGACTCACTAGTTGACTCAGTCAACTCGACCGGGTTGACTCAGCTTTCCAGAATTCTCGGCTGGGATAGAAGTCCCATACGTGGTGAACGAATATGGTGGCGTGTGCGACGCTGACAGGGCTTTTTCGACCGACCGATTCTTCCCCAATCTTCTACACACTTCAATTTAACAAAAATAAATCCCAATTCGCAACAATAATACACCAAAGTTTCTGAAATTAAATCGAGAACTTATCATGACGATGAACAACGATGGAGGCGACGATGTTGCATGCCCTGGTAGGGTTTTGTGCGCACAATGACGATGAGGCTGAAGGGTGCGGCGGTGAGGCAAAATGATGTCTCGATCGGCCGAAATCGAGGGAAATCCGACGTGTCAAAAATTTAGAAAATGCGAGAGTTTGATGACTTATTCGTGATAATCGGTGGCCGCTTTCAGTGGGGGAATATGGAGGTTTTTTTCGTCGATCAATAACAAACCGAATGACGGTGATGGGGCGGTCGGACGGTGACGGATTGAGGCAGAAACGATGACAATTAAGGTATAACCAATTTAGGGGAAATTGGTTCAATCCAAATCAGGGGTTTATTATTCACTGACTATTAAAAATGATATAATTTGGGTTTAAGTCCCTGAGTTTTCCACAAGTTCCAAAACCAAGCTATAACTTTTAAAAATTTATGATTTAGTCCTCAATTTCTCCCTTGTTACGACTTTAATTCGATACTTGAAATTATTAAAATCTAGCCCCTAAATTTGGGTGTGACAATTCTCCTCCCCTTAAAAGAATTTCGTCCCTGAAATTCACTCAAGTTACAAAAATGCTTAAGCGAGGTTTTCAGCTATTATTTAATATCTTCAGGTACCTTTTACAGAAGTACGAGTCCTCTACTAATCTTTAACCAACTGAATGTATATTCTCTTCAAAACTCTCTCTCAATACAATAAAAGAATTTGAGCATAATCATCCTTGTAGAATCAATTCGACCTTGGCTACGAGATTAGGTTCAAAGAGCAGTAATATATCCCAATTTCATTTTTGGAGTCAAGTCATAATTTCTCGGGTGAAAAACTCTTAAATTACTCGTGAGGCACTTTACAGAATTTGGACAAACGTTACTATATTCATTTATGCATAGTTCGAGCCCTAACGGATAAAAAACTTATGTTAGCTCATTACAGAGAGGGACTCGACCTTGGAGTTTCAGCTTAGAGAATTACAGTTATAGTCTAGGGGCATGTACTGACCAAACATTCTATGATATTCGATCGGTCGGTCTATTCAGAAAAAAATTACTAAATCTAGGCTCTGATACCACTAAATGTAACACCTATAGACCGAAGCGGGTGACCTGATCCGATCCGAGGTGTTATATTAGGGTCACCGGAGCGACCCACCGTAAAAATTCCTGAAAAATTAAAATTTTTGTTAAAACATGTAAAATCATAAAAAAAATTATTATAAATACAAAAGTAAAATTTACCAATATTCAGAAATAAATTGATTTCAAACTCATATATATAAAATAAAATACAACCTACATGCCCTCTAATCACATGCACCGTACTCCGTGAGCAACGTCGGTGGAACTCCTTTATTAATGTCCATAGTTGCACTAGTTTGATTTTTTAACCTGAAATGGTGAGTAAAAGAGTGAGATTTGGGAAGCTCAATAATACATAAGTATCAGACGACGCTGAAGAACATGCAGATAAATGGAGCCATAAAATTTCCTTGTTGATTCAGACGTTTACAAGTTTTCATAATGAGCTGCGATTCCACTGGTATTTCATCGAGTAAAAGTCATGAAGATCTCAATTCATAGGAAACATTCAGAGTACCATGTTTTCAAAAGATTTGAATAGGATGTTTAGTGTGTTCCAACTAAAACCAGTGAAAAGATATAGATCTTTTTAAAACAGTGATATCTTAAAACATATTTTTAAAACCATAGTAGAACCCTCCAACCGAACACTATTATACAGTTTCCCAGAACTGCATCCATAAAGATTTACCCTAAGCACACAGCAAATGGAGCCACCCTAAGGGGATGCATTGGGGCCCAAGAGCCTATCTAAAAAAGTTTCTCGGGGCCTCGGAGCCTACCCAATAGTCACTTTAGGTCCGTAAGGGTTTACCATCTTGATTAACCTCTATACTCCAGAATTCTACCCATATAGAATCCAGTAGAAATCAATTTTAACAATAAACATTATGGCAATGGAGGCAACGACGGTGCATCACACTGGGAGGGTTTTGTGAGTACAACGATGGCGAGGCTGATGGTCGCAATGATGAGGCAAGACGATGTCTCGATTGGCCGAAATCGAGGGAAATCTGGTATGTCGAAAGTTTAGAAATGGCGAGACTTTGACGACTTATTCGTGACAATCAGTGGCTACTTTCGGTAGGGGAATATGGGGGTTTTGTTCATCGGTCAATGATGAACCGAATGGTGGTGGCGACACGAGCTGGGGCAGTCGGACGGAGGCGGATTGAAGTAGAGGCGACGATGATTAGGGTATAACCAATTTGGGGGAAATTGGTTCAATCCAAATCAGAGGGTTATTATTCACTTACCATTAAAAATTGGATAATTTGGGTTTAAGTCCATGAGTTTCCCACAAGTTCCAAAATAAAGTTGTAACTTTTAAAAATTTATGATTTGGTCCTCAATTTCTCCCTTGTTAAGACTTTAATTCTATACTTAAAATTATTAAAATTTAGCCCCTAAATTAGGGTATGACATTTTAAAAACCTTAAGTTTAATTTATATTATAACTATTGGTTTCAAATTCCTCCAAAAGGGTTTAGAAATCGATCACTTAAAGGCACCTCACGTTTTACATGGCGCGAGGTCCATTGGAAAGATACAAATTTTACTTTATGCAGACGTAACTCATGCTCTACAGGGCGCGAGGTCCATTGAAAGGACACGTACTCTATGCAGACGAACCTCGCGTTATACAGGACACGATGTCAATTAATTTGTTATTTTTTTACAAAATACATGGGATGGTTTCGAAATCACCTCTGGTTTTGAAACCATAATTTCACTTTGTATTCTTCCCAACTGGTTTAGAAACCACTGATACGTGGGCTTCGAAACCCTACATTAGACCTCACATGCTATAGGGTGCGATACCACTTTTTTAACAAAATTAAATGAGTTATAATTTCAATATTTTATTAAAAACATTTACAAAATTAAACCTTTGGTGGTTTCCAAACCCCTAGATGAATAACTTTTTTATGGTCTTGAAACCTCAAATTTCTTACAACCTCTTTTTTTTACTCTTGGCCACCAAGTTTTCTTACCTCAAATTGCTCCAAAACTTCGTACCAAACGTCCTAGGACTGGTCAAGCTTCCAATTCGAAAATTTCAAAATTTCAAAATTTTGAAACCTTATGCTTTCCTAATCCTGAAGCTATTTCCCGTTACCATGCACATTATATCACTGGTCCAATTCGACATGAACAAAATTTTGATATGAATTTCTGTACTTCGAGTGAATATGAATTCAGTTTTTACCGTACCCTTCTTGATTCTCTTTGGATACCATTCATCTCGATTGAGCCTTCTATTTACCCTTAGTTTGTTTGAGCGTTCTATTACAATGCTAGTTTATGTAAGGAAATCCCTTCCAATAAAATATTTGTTATTCGCTCTTTTGTTATGGGTGTTGATCTTGAGCTTACTTCAAAATTTATTGCTATAAATTTAAACCTTCCTTTTGATGGTCCTTGTCATGAGAATGTTTCTATTCCTTTTGAAACTATTGTGGGTGATAATCCCTCATCTCTTCAGTTTGAGGAAATTCTTTTGCACATTTTTATCACTTGGTTCCTCCATTCTTTGGGTCGTCGCACCACTCATATGCGCCACTTGGAATGTTGGTGAATCTATCATTTCTGCACCAACAATTGTCCAAATATTGCAAAAATCATATTTTTTGACTTGGCACTCACTATCTTCAAAGGACTGGATGTTATTGTATCGTTACCAAACGCAAGTGTCCTTAGTCATATTTTTCGTACTCATTCCCGTTAATACTTCTTTTGATCCTCCTGTGCCACTGTCTTGTAAGATTGATTATACTACGATTAAGAAAATAGGCTTTCGGTTTCAAAATAAAAATTGGGCCAAATCTCGTACTAACATTGCTCCCGATATTGATCCCCTCGCTGATGGAGTCGATGCACCCACTGAATGAGTCATGTTGTTTCTCCTCGTCCTCCCATCACATTAGATTCTATTTACACTACATGACCACTCGCTTTGAAGTTGTTATTCACCATGTTGATACCTACTTTGATTTTATGAGAGATCATATTGACGCTTTTGAGGCTCGTTTATCAGGGTTGTTTCCTCCTTCGGGTCCATCTTCCTCTTCTAATTCGGATCCTGACGATTGATCTTTTGTTGAAAATTTTCTATGATGTTTGATTATAATTAAAATACATCGTTTTGATTATTCTTGGTTATTATTAGATTTATTTATCATTATACTCTAATCTTACATTGTATTTGATGCATAAAGCATGCTTCTGAACAATTTCAACGCGATTTTTAACCCGCTTAGAATGTCTCGAATGTAATGATATTAGGCTAAATTTATAGAAAAGTTGCAATATTAGCCCTTTAAGCTTATAACTTCGAAAAATCTGCTATTTACAACCCAGAAATAACACTCAAACATGCATATGAAACACTTTTTCCTTAAACTTGATGAACAAAAGCATTCTTCCTAACCATTTTTAGGGCATTTTTTGCCCCGCTTAGAATGTCTCGAATGTGATGATATTATGCTCAACTAAAAGAAAAGTTGTAATACTAGGCCTCTATGCTTGTAAACTATGAATATTCTGCTATTTACAACTCGGAAATAAGACTCGAACATGCCTATGAAGCCATTTTGCCTTACACTTTAACAAAATCATGCTTTCGAACCATTTTCAGGCCGATTTTTACCCCACTTAGAATGTTTCGAATTTATCGATATTAGGCTCAAATTTAAGACAAGTTGCAGTACTTCACATCTACACTTATAAATTATGAAAATTTTGCAGTTTACACCCCGAAAATAAGACTAGAACATGCCCATAGAAGCTGTGGTGTGGGTTAGGAATCGACTGTCCTCTCACCCTGCAGGCACCCTGCAGGCGCGAGGTGCATGAATTATATCTCGAGAAATTGGTAATTTCTCGTTTACCAGATCGTGGGCCTCGCAACCTGCAGGACACGGAGTATTATATCATACTATTTTAGGCTATTTGACATAACTGACACTCATTTTCTTTAATTTTCCCTTTCTGACACCGTTTGACCAATATTTCCAGAAGTAGCACCCTTTCTGCTGAGTTGGCAAAGGCGCGTCCCCGGGGACGCGCTTTACCCGTGTTTTCGCTGAGTTGGATGCCACGTGTGGAAGGCGCATCCCCGGGGACGCGCCTTTGCCAACTCAGCAGACACGTGTGGAAAGCGCATCCCCGGGGACGCGCCTTCCATTAAATGTCATAAATGCCCCCATCCGTTTTTCCTAACTACCCCTCCTCCTCCCCTATATAAACCCCCTCAACCCTCCCTCATTCTTCACACCAAAATCATATTCTCCTCTCTTATATAACTCAAATTCTCCAACTATTTGAGTTTTAAATTTGTTATTAGTGGTAAGAAATTTATTTTTATGTTAATATTTTTTTAAATAGTTATTATTTTTTAAATTAATATATTTATGTAAATATTATTTTTTTATTAAAATAATATTTATATAATTATTATTTATTTAGAATTATTAATTTTTTTTGCTAATTATATTGTTTTGTCTACAGTTATAATAGAAAACGAAATGTTGTTACGATTGGATATTGATCATATCTCCAGACATTTTAGCGATATGGTAATATTTTTTATAATTAATGTTAATATTTAAATTTATTTTTATTTTAAAGTTATTATGAATTTATATTAATTTTTATTTTTTATAATGTATATTATTTAGGATGTTGATCGTATTTTAGAGACTTTTATTAAAAATCCACGTATACCGATACCGGAACGTATTTTGCCATATTTGGCTTCTGCCGGGTTCGGGTATATTGCAACAATTATAGGCGGTTGCAAACTCGAACCTGTCCTAATTTCTGCACTGATTGAGAGGTGGAGGCCCGAGACACACACTTTTCACCTTCCATGTGGAGAGGCGACAATTACATTGGAGGATGTCTCTATGCATCTGGGGCTTCCCGTCGACGGAAATATGATGTGTGGTATGGCGGATGGTGATTGGCAATCAATGTGCATTGATTATCTTGGAGCTGCTCCGCCAGAGTTTAATGGAGGTAGAATAGCTTTATCTTGGTTGAAAGCTAATTTTGAGGTTTTAAATGAAAATGCTTCAGAGGATCAAGCAAAGGCATGTGCTCGGGCGTATATTCTACGAATAATTGGAGGAATATTGATGCCCGACAAATCTCGCAACCAGGTGCATTGTATGTGGTTGCGGCATCTGATCGATTTTGATGAAGCTGAAAGATATAGTTGGGGTACTGCAGTTTTGGCATTTCTCTTTAGAGAAATGTGTCGGGTGACGAATTATAAGAAAACTGCTATCGGTGGATGTCTTATGCTTCTACAATCATGGGCGTGGTTCTGTATGCCTTTCTTATGCCCGATCGTGAATGAACCATACGTATTCCCCTTATTGTTGAGGTAATTTTCGAACTAAATTTTGATTTAAATATTTTCAATTAAATAGGGTGATATTTAGTTTATATTATATTTCATAGGTGGTCGATGAAAAGAAATGACCATAAAAGTATACCTACTGGGTTAGAGGAAATTCGTTTACTTATTGATATGAAAGCTGGGTCTGATGTATGTTTTTAAATTTGTTTAATTATTAATATTTTAATTTAAAATGTTAGATATAATTAGAATATTTTATTTATTTGAATTGTATATTTATATTTCAGTTTCAGTGGATACCTTATGCGAGCGATGAAGTGAAAGCTTGCATCCCACCCCACCTTAGTGGGTCATTAGAGGTATGGACATCGGTTATACCTCTTATATGTTATGCTATTATTGAGTGGCATCCAGTTGATCGCGTGCTCCGTTAGTATGGTTGTACGCAATATATTCCTGGAGCTCCTAGGAATTTAGACGACGTGCATAACATAGATAGACGAGGAAAGAAAGATGTTAACTGGGTGGTGAGACACAGAGATTGGATTGCGCTTTGGGAGAACCAATATACACTGGTGGCCCCTCGACAATATTACGCTGAAACTGGTCATATGGTTACGGATAACTATATGGACTGGTTTAATGAAAATGGGAAGCCATTTCTACTTTCGGCGGAAGCACGAGGGGTTAACATTCCTAGGCGCCGAGAAAGACGTCAACCGTCTCAATATCATCGTCCCCCGACGTGTGGACGGAGAGAAGGCGCTACCGGTTCTGCATCAGTCCAACCACAACATCCTTATTCGTCGATACCGCAGGGGTACATACCCAGCCCTCCACTTCATATGCCAAGCCCACCAGTTTATATGCCATCTCCGCAGGGTTACATTCCGAGCCCGCAGGGTTACATTCCTAGCCCGCCAGGTTACATGCCTAGCCCGCAGGGTTTTATACCATATGGAGGTGCATATACGACTATGTTTAATGATCCAACATATGGTTCATATGCATCTTATTTGGCTGGTGGTGCTTCTCCGCAGACACCTCAATCTCTATCTGGATCACAGACATCGATGCCAATGTTTCCACAGTTTTCACGGTTCCCGGGGAGCGGTGAGATTGTTACTAGCACTCCTCCAGGGTCGTTATTTTATACAGGCCCTTCAGCCCCTTCAGCGTCATCTACACCAAATGAAGAAAATGTTACTGATGATGATAGTGAAGATGAGGAGACTGAAGAACAAGTTCCACGAAGAAATCCTCCACGAAATAGACAACCACCGCCATGTGGAACTCATTCGAGAAGACGACATCGGTGATCCAGTTATATTTAATGTTATTTAAATAATTATATTTCATAATTTTATGTAATTTGGTTATGTTATTTAAATGTTTCATGGTTGTTACATACATATTTTTTAATGTTATTTTTTATTCACATTTAACATTAAATGTTTGATAAATATTTTTAAAATACAAATTATATTATTCGAAATTTAAAATAAAAATAAAAATAATATTATTCAAATTTAAATTTAAAATATAAATTATAGTATTCGAAATTTAACATTAAATTTCAACTTAATATTCCAATTATATTCGAAATTAAAAGTTAATTTCAACTTAATATTCCAATTGTATTCGAAATTAAAAGTTATATTCCAATTATAGTTCACAATACTTAAATTGAAATTAAATTTATCCATACATATGATTTTATCATTAACATATATATTAAAACGTATACATTAAAATCAACTTATGTTGAGTTCATTGATCGACGGAATCGGCCAAGAGGGGGGTGAATTGGCAATTTATTCAATGTCACATTTCAATGCTCATTCCATACAATTTCAATGTCACAATCAACTTATCACTTCACATTTATTCAATTTATCCATAACATTTTATCTAATTTATTCAAACTTCACATAATGTTTTAATTTAAGTTATTCTTAACTTGCTGAACTTTCAAAAGAAGTTAAATTTTGGTTATAATTTACCTGATTTACTGATATATCTAGTGTCCCCGAGGGATATGAGTGACATAATAGGGCAATGATAACATATTCTATGACAAAATAATGGAAGGCGCGCCCCCGGGAACGCGCCTTCATGTCCCCTGAGAAATAATAGGTACTGATATATCTAGTGTCCCCGAGGGACATGAGTGACATAATAGGGCAATGATAACATATTCTCTGACGAAGTAATGGAAGGCGCGCCCCCGGGAACGCGCCTTCATGTGAATAGTGAAATAATAGGTACTGATATATCTAGTGTCCCCGAGGGACATAAGTGACATAATAGGGCAATGATAACATATTCTCTGACGAAATAATGGAAGGCGCGCCCCCGGGAACGCGCCTTCATGTGAATAGTGAAATAATAGGTACTGATATATCTAGTGTCCCCGAGGGATATGAGTGACATAATAGGGCAATGATAACATATTCTCTGACGAAATAATGGAAGGCGCGCCCCCGGGAACGCGCATTCATGTGAATAGTGAAATAATAGGTACTGATATATCTAGAGTCCCCGAGGGACATGAGTGACATAATAGGGCAATGATAACATATTCTCTGACGAAATAATGGAAGGCGCGCCCCCGGGAATGCGCCTTCATGTGAATAGTACTCCAATTATAGACACTATTATATGCAACATATTATAAACTTTCAAAACAAACTTCAGTTCACAATCTTTCAAATTCTCAAATTCCCAAACTCTAAATTCTCTGAAAATGAGTCGTCTTTCTGCTGTTGTTTTGTATGATGGAGAAATTAAGGAAGCTGAAGAGGGGGTTGTTTTTGAGTCAGATCATTATATCCCCTTAACCTTGAAGAGAAACATCACAATTGAGGAGTTAATCACAAAAATTTCGTTAAAGATTCGTGTAGCAGGCCAGAGAAGACTATCTTCACTTCAGTACAGATTTCCTACTGAACTTTTTCTGCTCACGTATACATCATTTCAGCTTTCAAATGATGATGATGTTTCTATGATGGTTGATGCTCATATGGGGAGTTCACAATCTCTTATTGAAATGTATGCCACTTTTATTGAGGTTCGTGCAACTCGTGGTCTCTCATATTCCTCTCATTTTGGCATTGCATATCAAACTGATCAAGTTGATAGCCCGACACAACTGATCTGTAATGATTTCACATCATTAATGGCGGATCCAACGCCATATACCATGCCATCAAGTTCAATAGGAAGGCATTCATCTGCAACTGCTTATGATCTCAACCCACGTGGCTTCACCAATAATCCATATGGCAACATCTCTTCTACTTCAAGGGGCAGACATTCATCTGCCAATGTTTTCGACTTACATATGGAAATGCCAACGAGACGACAGTCTATTCACATCCCACATGATACAATGGCCTCAAGTTCAAGGGGAGGACACGCAAGCGGGAACTTATTTGACCTCAACATTGGATTATCGGAGGAACCCTCATCTCCACCAGAAGAACCTCTTCGGGAGCCAGGTGCAGATGGTGCTGAAACGGGATTATTCGTTGAACCTGACTCACCACAGTTTAACGTACATTCTGATGATGACGAGGATGACGTTCCGATAAATACAACACCAGCCGAACTTCCTGCACATATGTATGAGGCTGATTATGATGCAATGTATGAGCCTGAATTTCCAGATCTTCCTGATGTTGGCAACTATGGACTTCAATCATCAGTCAATGACGGTAATTTACATATTGGAATGGAGTTCTCATCGAAGGAGGAAGCAATGATGGCAATAAAGAGTTACAATATTCGTAACTCAGTTCAGTCCCGAGTTGATCGATCTAACACGGAGAAATATGTCTGCTACTGCGTCCAACGTGACAACGGATGTCAATGGATGGTCCGTGTATTAAAGAGGAAGAGGAAGAACAACTTATGGGAACTAACCAGATACAACGGTCCTCATACATGTTGTGTAACAGGTATAAACCAGGATCATCCCAACTTGGACTCCAACATTATTTGTCAAGCAATCATGCCCATTGTGAAGCAAAGCTCTCATATAGCTGTTGCAGTGTTGATTTCTGCTATACAGTCACAATATGGGTACATTGTCTCATATAAAAAAGCGTGGTTAGTAAAACAGAATGCCATTTGCAAACTTCATGGCGAATGGGATTCCTCTTACAACGAGCTGCCCAGTTGGTTTCATGTTGTGCAAAGACTTAATCCCGGGACAATTGTTGAGTTCGAAACTCAACATCATTACGTGAATGATCGAATGGTTCGCGATCGCTGCCAATTTTACCGAGTCTTTTGGACTTACCCTCAGTGTATTAATGCAGTCAAGTACTGTAAACCAATTGTCCAAATTGATGGTACTTTCTTGTATGGGAAATACAAGCAAGTTTTATTATTGGCTGTGGTCCAAGATGGAAACCGCAATATTCTTCCTGTTGCGTTTGCCCTCGTTCAAGGAGAAGACACTGAGTCTTGGGCTTTTTTCCTTAAAAATCTACGTTTACATGTTGTCACCAGGGAACGAGTATGCATTATTTCAGACCGAGGAGCCGGGATAAAAGCAGCAATGGACTCTTTGGGTACAATGTATAGACCTCCACATGTTCAACATCGTTATTGTGTCTGTCATATTGCTGCAAACTATTACGGAAAATACAAGAAGAACGATGAACGTCAGTTAGTCGTGCGGATGGGTATGTTACTTTTTCCCAATTTTTCTATCAATTTCTTATTACTTATTTATACTTCATATTAACTATTACATATTCCTAATGGCTTAGGTTACGAACTCTTACCTCAAAGGTTTGAGTCGATGCTACAAGAGCTGTTTGGCAAAAATAAGAAGGGGTGCGAGTACATTATGGACATCAGCAAAGAAATGTGGACAAATGCATATGACGGGGGGTATTGCTATGGTCATATGACAACAAACTTGGCTGAAGCAATAAATTCAACCTTAAAGGGGGCGCGTCATTTACCAGTCACGGCGTTGGTTAAAACGACTTATTTTCGTTTGGGTCAACTCTTTGCAAAGCTAGGTGGACAAGCTCTTACTTGGATGCAAAACGGACATATTTACCACCCAAGACTAGTAGTTGATTTACAGAAAAAAGTGGCTGCATCAAATGGGATGTTAGTTATAAATTTTTCTCGCACCCGTGAATTGTTTCGTGTAACCGAAATGCCACGTCCCCTGCAAGGGATTGAAGCTAACTCTTTCAGAGTTAATCTACAAGAGAGGTGGTGCAATTGTAGTTTCTTTCAAGCACTCAAATATCCATGCTCTCATGTCATTGCTGCTTGCTCACATTCGCATTTGGACTACAAAAATTATGTTGATCCCGTATACCAACTTTCACAAGTATTCAAGGTATATGAATTTGAGTTTCCGCCCATAGGAAACGAAAGAGACCCAAATGAGATTCAAACTTGGCTTACAATTGTACCAGATCCATTGCTATTGAGGGACTCAGGTCGTCAAAAATCTACTAGAATACATTGTGATATGGATATTCGGGAGAAGTCAACAGAACAAAAACAATGTGGGCATTGTAGAAACATCGGGCACAATAGAAAAAAATGTCCAGCTTTGTTATCATCATATAACCGTTAACTCTTATGTAATTAATATTGTATTTAAATGAATGTTTTTGTTTCTAATAATTTAATGTTATTGCATTTATATAATTTGTCAATGTATGTACACCTAAATAATTTTTTTTAACTTTTAAATACATAAATATATTTAATATATTTATTTAATATAATAATTAATATTATTAGTTATAATTTTTTTAAAATATAATAATAATTCCACCTTCTAAGTAGAGGAAAATATTAAATTAAACAAATTAAAAGTTATTAAAAAATTTATGTATATGATGACACATTTCATGTTATGATTGGAGGATTAAATTTATTAAATTAAATTTTCAATAAGACTAATTTTATAAAATATGTAAGTCTTGAAGATTAAATATGTAATTATACTAATTTATTAACTTATGCATCAATATTTTCGTTAAATATTGATATGAGATGACTAGATTGATAACATTTAAATAATTAACTGATAAAATTAATAGATCGATGATCAAAATCAAAAATAATAATATAACCATATGTGTAATATTATAATTTCATACATTTTTCCTATAACTACAATAAAGTCAAAATTGGTTTTCATATATTGTTATATTATATTAATGTAGATAATTCACTCCACCTTTAACACACATTAACAAAATACATTTGATAATTCTTACATTATAATCGAAACATTTTACATAATATATTATTAATTTATAATAATAAAAAAAACTATTTATTATTAAACAAAATACGTGTCTGCTGAGTTGGCAAAGGCGTGTCCCCGGGGATGCGCCTTCCACACGTGGCATCCAACTCAGCGAAAACACGGGTAAAACGCGTCCCCGGGGACGCGCCTTTGCCAACTCAGCAGAAAGAGTGTTACTTCTTGAAATATTAGTCAAACAATATCAGGAAAAAAATTTAAAGAAAATGGGTGTCGGTTATGTCAAATAGCCACTATTTTATGGTCCTACGTAGGCAGTTTATGAAGTATTTTTCTAAATAATGGTACTAGGGACATTTTTTTCAAATAATTATTTAATGGGCTTTTTAATATAAAAATGCCCGAAGTGAATCCCATTTAAATGTGCTTGTGCACAAAATCTAACCGGAGATTTCTCTTACAAAATGGATATCCACCTAGTTTCCTCGACCGACTCGGCCGAGTTCACCCATCTGACTCGCACCCTGTCTCAATCCACAATCATCGGACTCGATGCTGAATGGAAGCCCGTTCGTTCCCAACGGTCCACTTTCCCCACAGTCACCCTCCTTCAACTCGCTTGTCAACTCGGGGACGACTCGGCCGGATGGGACGAGTCGGTTGTCTTCTTGCTCGATCTCGCCTCAATTCCCCTGCCCTCGATATGGGAATTGATAAGGGACGTGTTTGTTTCACCAGATATATTGAAATTAGGTTTTAAGTTCAAGCAAGATTTGATTTTTTTGTCTTCCACTTTTTGTGCTCAAGGGTGCAATCTCGGCTTTGACAAAGTAAGTTTTTTTTTGCCTTTTCTTTTCAAATTTGGTCAAGCATATTGTCATTGTGAAAATGGGGTGAGGATTTGTCTAACATTGGTGAATAGGTGGAGCCTTATATGGACATCACAAACATATACAAGTTTTTGCAAAATAAAGAAGGGAATAAGATATCAAAGAATACAAAGAGTTTGTCAGCAATTTGTGAAGAAATTTTGGGCCTTTATCTTTCAAAGGTATGGCTTTTTAGGCACCCAAGTTTTCATTCATTTTCTTAAATTTCGTTTTTTTTTTGGTAATTTTTGTTAGGTTGAGTATCCAGAATCCTAGTGGTTAGTGTTTTGTGTGACAAATGCAGGATAATTCCATTTTATCTTGCTTTAATTGTGATATAATGCCACTGAATTTTCTATGTTTTAGTGGTTGTTTACTAGCTCACACCAATATGGTTATGCGTAAATATTATCCTATAATTTGGTTTTTTTACTTTTACAAGAATGATACCTTTTCCAATTTTGTCAAGGGCGCAAGGAACACTCTAGGCACTTAAAACCTTATATTGCCTCAAGAGCAAGGCACAAAAAAACATTAGCCCGAGTGACGTAAAGCACAATATATACATGCTTGAGTTTTTGTATGATATATGTATACTGATATATAGCTTAAGATATATAATAAACTCGAAAGTGGAGTCTAATTATCTACAAAACATGTAAATTTTTGGCAGTCAATATGCATGATTTTCTTATGGTCAGTGTTTGGTGTTGAATGGTCAAGTATAACGAAGTATAGATTTTGATATTAACTTTTTCTTACTAGAAAGGTACTATATCAAATGTGAAAAAGTGGAATAAAATAAATTAAAGAGAAATTCAATCAAGCAATCCTTTTTATGCCTATTGCACCTGGTCGTGTGGGCCTAGCCTAAAAGGGTCTGTGGCGCATTTATTGAATAATGCTAAGGTGCAGGCACACCTAGGCACACGCGTCAACAACATTAATTTCCCTTCCTGTTCGCTTCGTATAAAGACAAGAAAGATGAGGGTGATGTAAGTTTTCCACTTTCCAAAACTTGAATGGTGGAAACAATTTGGTTCAATTTCTTTTCCACTTATTGTTTAAGCTTGAATTAACCACTAAACTTGGTAACTTTAAGAAAGGAACTTGGAACTTGCCAGGTTCTGTAGTTCCTGTAGGATCATGTGGCAATTTGTTAATTTAATACTCAAATATTTTCTAGGAACTTCAATGTAGTGATTGGTCAGAACGTCCTCTTACAGAAGAGCAGATAAGATATGCAGCTACAGATGCACACTGCTTGCTTGGATTATTCAAAATCTTCCAGGCCAAGGTTATCAAAAAAGGTGAAGTTGAAATCTGTAATTTGTCATCAGATTCCTTATGCTATTAGCATAACTGTATATTTGAAATGCTTGTTTATCCATCCCAGCTAATGAACATATAGGAAACCTAGACATAGTGTTTCCTCTGAGTTTACCGTCTATAGTATTTTGGCTGTGAAACGTATCTTTTAGAATCACTGGATTGAATCACGTGCATTTTAGACTGTTACCTCTTTTAATCTGTCATCCCTTTATGCATATAATTCCTGGTATTACATACTTTGCTGCTAGAGGAAATTATGTGTGTGTGTGTGTATATATGGTATCTGTATTACTTTTCCACATGTCCTATGATAATTTTGTTTTGCAAATAGGACGCTAGAAGATTGTATGTAATCAAATTTCTGCTTTTTCATTGGTTATGTTAATGGATGTTGAATGTTACTGCACAATTGTAATGAGTATGCGCAACTGTAAAATATACAGAAAGACTTGAGATGTTTTGCAGGGTTCTCTGAAGAGTTACATTGTTTCATGGCAGTTTGGACATATTTTCTCAAAAGCAGCTCTAAGCCGTAACATCTATCAATATAACCTTTTTGGAACCTGTTCCTGCAACAGTGAATTGGTCAACATAAAGAAAAATATCATACAATAATAAAATGCAAGGTCTAGACAATATTTATGTCATCTTTTTAATATATATGTTCAGTTTGTTATGTTAAAACACTGTGTATAGATGGTACGTTCAATGACCCCATGCAAACCCAAATTGTCCCTGTTCTGCTGCTTTTGGTATTCTGGTTTAATTAAACAAATTAAAATAGGTTCCTATCATGTTAGATTTTAGACATCTTTCTCTGCACGCTGTGTGGCCAACTTTCTTTCTCTCCTGATGGATTTTTCCCAGTGTATGCTAGTGCCATAATGTTGTCCCGTACCTTGTATCTCAAGTAATTGCTGAGGTTCTGGTTGTTCTTTAAATACTTCCTTTCCATTTATTGAGCATTTCAGTGGAAAATCATGCTTTATTAGTTGAGCTTCTTTATGAACAAGGCATTTGTTATCATTATCCCATGAGATTCTTATTTACTTATCCAGTTTCACTGAATTATTTTATGAGTTAGGTTGAAAACATCTGGACCACCTTTTATAACAGGGCATTCATGTAATAATGTTGAGGATCAGCAGCAATATGATATTAATTTAGGATTGAAGGATATCCTCGAGATGCCTGATTGTGAGAATAAGCTTGTCGGGACAAAATTTTGCAATGCAGCGGAAATTGTCCTAGCCACTGCTTGTTCTGAAGAATGTGAAAGAATAGCCAAGGGAGTGGAGGTCATCAGAAAAACTAAGCCTATGGATGAATCCCTCTGGAAGATAGTAAGCAAATATGGAGAAAAACTTATTTTGCGAGAATCTGATAGAACTCCTAAAACTTCCAGAAAGAAAGGAAGAAGACGGTCCTCAGTGGCGGTTGTTTGCAAAGAAAGGCAGCTAGATAATTATGGTGATTGGCAAGACCCCCCACCATGGGATATTTCCTTGGGGGGTGATGGAAGCCCTAAGTTTTTGTGTGATGTTATGGTAATGAATTTGTTTAATTGTTCATTGTGTAATCTGCAATGAAATTCTCTCATTTTTCATCAACAATTTAGCTTTACTCTAGGAATCCTTCAAATCATTATCACTGTTTATATTGTTGGTGGGAGTATAACACGGTACTTATTTAGGTTGAAGGCTTGGCGAAACATCTCCGTTGTGTTGGTATAGACGCTGCAATAAGCCAGAACCCAGGTTGTCCTCTCATCTTAAATTTGATACCTTTTCTCTGAATATATATTACCAAGGGTATTAATCTTTTTATCAAACTTTGTTTGCATTTAGGGAGCTAATAGATCAAGCATACAAAGAAAAGAGAGTGCTTTTAACACGAGATGCCAAGCTATTGAGACACAAGTATCTGATAAAAAATCAAATATATAGAGTGAATAGTCTTCTTAAAAACGAACAGCTACTTGAGGTGTGTATGCAATCATAAGGAGATTTAAGATCCTGCAAGTTCTACTTTATATTTCTGAGGCCTAAAACTAAGGGAGTGTATGCGTGGGTCAAAGTAAAATTAAAATGAGAGAATTTACTCTAGGCCTAAAATTCATTAGTTGTTTTGTAGGTAATTGAGGTTTTCCAATTGAAAATTAGTGAGGATCAATTGATGTCAAGGTGCACGAAATGCAATGGGAGATTTATCCAAAAGCCTCTGACAACAGAAGAGGCCATTGAAGCTGCGAAGGGTTTCCAAAGAATTCCGAGCTGCTTGTTTGACAAGAATTTAGAGTTTTGGCAATGCAAGGACTGCAACCAACTTTATTGGGAGGTAGTTTATTGCTTCTTTCCATGTTTCTTGATATGAGTTTCTTTTCCGACATGGATAAAACATTGCAAGGCTTGAATCTTGGATCTCTATCTACACCCATCCCCATTGCCAATCATTTCAGCCACATTAAAGGGTCTTGTTCATTAGATGGTTATATCACTTAACAATGTTATTTTCTGAATGCCCAACGTTGTACACATGCGCACCAGGGTCAGGGTATTTGAACTTTGGACTTCCAATGGTCGAACTTGCCCCGGATTAATACTTTCAATGACAATTTTGTCAAATCCTTCTGAATGTTAGATCGGTCTCAGTTTGTAAAAAATAATCTGCAATAATAGTGACTGACTATATGTGAAAAAAATAATCTGCACTAATGTTAGATCGGTCCCGCATTTCAAAGGGGATAGTTTGACAAAAACCATGGCGATGTTGAGTTGATAATAATAGTGAGCTTAGGATGACCAACTGACTATATGTGGAAGGGGTATTATCCAGAGGAGTCCTCAGCGCCATCACCTTCCCGATCATAATTTTAATTTTAAATGGCAAAGAATTGATCCCTCAATATCTTTTCTGGGGTTTCTCTAAGTTAATCCCCATACCAGCATTTGTAAGAGCAGCCGAACTCTATTTTAAGGCAGCAAGTGAGAAAGCACTCGAAGTTTCTGAGGACTGTTTCTGCTTTTATGAGGAACATCGGGTAGCCTTGAACTTAGAACTCTGTGATCCTATGGTGTAGTTTTAGTTCTAAAACTGTTGATCTGTCGATAAATTATGGTTTCTAGCAATGCATGTGTTGTTTATGTAAGTTATTAGCAGTTGGTTTGGTTTTGTTACAGGGAACCCAGTACCACAATGCAATTCAGAAGTTCATCGATGTCTGCAAATTGAAGGAATGATATGCAACTTGGAAGAACACTAATGTGATTTATATACAATCATGTGTTGTCAACATCTTCTATACAAACTTTAAATGTATGATCGAGTTTAATTCGTTTATTAATTTGATTTACAATAGTTTTTAATATCGTATATGAAGTTTTGTATGATTCTCATCGATATTGAAGTTTTTTAAAAATATATTTAATGGTTTAATTTTTCTTTTTAATATCAATTTTATAACTTGTCATTGGAAACTGATGTTATCACCATCTACTATGAACCAGTAGAACAGCTTCACTGCATTTGCTCTCACTCTCACCATTTGGTTGTTTATCTCACATAATTGAACCAATACTTGGACGGCAGGAAGCTGATGATCAAATAAACATTTTGAATAACGTAAAATATTATATATAAATTCCTCAATTCATCGGAAAAACGAAAAAGAAAAAAAAAAAGTGAAGTAGAAGATGAGTCGGAATCAATGGGATTCCCTCAAGATATTGTAGTCCACTATTTTGTTTTTATATATATCGTAGTCCCTTCTACTACAAAAATCAAAAATTACAATACTCCATCAAAGTAGTAGGAATTGCTACAGTATACGGGATGGAACTACCAATGTTGTTTCTTCAACCTGCATAGAAACCTTGGTGCTCTACAGGCTCGTCGGCTTAACATCGCTCAATCATTCAGTGGCTCAGACTCGGGGTCCATTGCTGTCCAACTTTCCGTCTCTGAAAGTAAAAAAGAACAACCAAAAGTTTGAGGACATAATAGCCTCGAAAATGCATGGAAAAATGGCAGGAAAATGAAGAATGTTTCGGGTCCATGCAGAACCCGGCACTTTGGCTTTTGAGAACTGCAACTAATGTTGATTTACGGAGCAAAAGTGCTGTATAATGTTTGTACATACTTGGTTTGTCGGATATTGCCATCAGCCGTCTTTGCAAGATAGATGCCACGAAGAGGAAATCGAGCACATACCAAACATAATAGTGATGGGAAATGCGTCAACCTTCAGAGGCCAAACCAATACGGCTAATTAGTAACTGAGTTAAAGACCAGAGTTGTCGGCCAGCATATATTTATCTGTCAATGGCAAGTAATCAAATGAACCTATTATAGGAAAGCCTATAACATACATTGTACAGCACGACGCAGACAAAGATATTGAGAGGAATGCGGAAAAAGTTCATAATCGTGCTCCTAGCTTCCTCCAGGATGTATTGGGATCTCATGTTCATAATGGATGGCCAGAATATGCCTACACAAGCCTCAAAAGTGCAGAAGCCTAGAAGCTGGAGACAGCCTGCAAATGAGATACTTCCGCCTTTCTCGTTAGAAGGTGCCACCAAGAACTGTTGCTAATTCATCCTCGTCACAAAACACTTAAAGAATGATGATACAACATACACACAAACAGAGGGATGCTGAACTGTACACTGGTTATAATGGGAAGCATGACAGAGGCAGAGGAAATCACAAAAATAATCTGCATGTAGCTTTCTACCCTGGGTGAAGAGTGGACCATAAATCGAGATGCAAAGGAGCTTCCCAACATTGAAGCCAACATGAATGTCGCAAAGATAAAACCGTGAGTAATCTCCTCATCATTGGGGCCCAAAGTAGGAGTCAAAAGGAACATAAAGATGTACATCAAACCTTCAAAGAGAGACTGGATGGCGCCAAGCAAAGTAATTTTTTCATCTGCACTGAATATTTGGCAGAGGGAAACCAGAAGTAAACAATGTAATGAATAAATTCATTACGGAGGATGACTGATAACATGTAACGAAGCATCTGAGAGACAGTAGTTGCTTGCAACATGTCAACCTGTTTAATGCATTGAGTTTAAAGTAATTGCTATAGCAGCCCCCCTGAATTGGGTAAGCAGGTTTATTTTCTGAGGGGTCCCCAAAGTTTTCATGACAATATAATGGCCATCCCAATAGCAAGAAAGCATGCAGCGGCATCAAAAGGAGCCACAGGTCCAAGGGAAAGTAAATCAACAAGTAGGATCCCGAACAGCCCAGACAAAATGGCAACAAGGCCGTTCCCAAGAAATATTGCCTTTGAAAATGTTAGTGACAACCATTGTTGCTCGAAGTCCCTCTGCAAAGATTAGAAGCAGTAAAGAAACTGTCAGCAGAAAATTAAATTTAAAAGACGTATCAACATCAATTGCAACATATAAAGTTCATAGAAGACACCCGGGGTGTGGAATTGTGAAACAACCTGGCAGGGAGTAACAACATACAGCGTCTAATACACCAAAAAGAGAGAGAAAAGAAAATGAGTGAAGGACACAGAAGCAAACGGATCAATAATGCAAAAAGAGAGACAAAAATATATGCATTAAGAGTAAAAGGGAACAGAGGCAATGCCTCACCTTATTATCCTCCGCAACAAGCCATGACTCAAATGCTGAAAACAGAAGAGAGGTGGTGATACCTCCCAAAACTCGACTGACCATCAAAACTCTGTATTCGGGAGAATGCTTGGTGATACAGCTAAGTATGTACGTTATGCAGTAAGTAACACAAGCTCTCCTCCGGCACCTGAATTAAACACATGAAGATATTTTTTGTAGTTCGACTAGATGTTTCATATGTATGAAAAGATTACAAAAGAAGTCAAAAGTAAAAACCTACTGTTTGTCAGCTAGAGATCGAACAATTGTCCCAAACAACATGGAGGATCCAAAACCAGCAATAAAAAGCTGTCCAATGTCCCCTTTTCCAAAGCCATATGTACTGTAAAGATAGTAAACATATGGACCCTGCAGCCAGTCTCCAGCTATTGACATATGAACACCCATTTATCAAAAGAACAAGATGGACATATGCCCATTAACCACAGTAGTATAAGAAGGTGCGCTTTTACAATTACCATTACAAATATCTACAAGTAAGATCACACCACCAAAACCAATTAAAGTGAGCAGGTAACTACATAGGTTTTTCATTTTAAAAAAGGATTTCCAGCCAAAGGAAGTAATATGCTTGTGATGCAATCAGTAAGTCGTAAATGATACAAATTGAGCAACAATGTCATTAAAGACTTGTAGCAAGAGCTACATTAACCATACAATAAGATACTCTAACAAGAAATTAATACAAGAAAAATTGAACGTTTGTAAAACAAATTATTAATTTGTCAAAAGTTATATGAATATAAAATGCTTTAAAAGTGATTATGACACGAAAAGTATACACGAACACGATATGAATACATGAATTGGAAACCAGGCCAAGCAGTATTACTACATTCAGCAACAATTACACATCAACTCTAGGCCGCAACAACAATAGACAGTTGATCCCCATAATGAGGTTGTTTCTTTATAAAAACCAGAACCATAAAAACCAAGCAATAGTGACTATCTCCAACCCACAAAAATGCCCCAGATCCAATGTCGCAACCATAAAACAAAAAAGGACAGAAATCCACAAATCAATTATTGTAAATAAATTTTTCTTATACCATTTCCTTTTCTTTAACAAGCCAAAATAAATGCATGTATCCCTTTCTTCCATTTTCCTTTTCATGATGAGCTCGTTTTCCATTTCCAAAAGCGAAGCAAACAGTCTGTAACTTTCAAAGTAGCCATTAATAACAAAAGCATCATCAACTAACAGAAAACACACCACAATCACAATTTAGAAACACAAATCTATGGAATAGGTATCCAGATTCCAAAACATTAAAAAAATCGATCAGATTCCATGTCTACGTAAAACAAAAGAGAGATCTAAAGAACAGAACTGGAAATCAGATCGGGGTAAAATAAAAAATGAGGGGAATTAACATGATAGAGTAAACAACAAGGTAATTGTTCTTAAAGGAATTGAAAGCAGGAGATGTGTTGATTCGATCCTTGATGCTCTTGCTTAGCTCTAAGGCAGCCACCACCGCTGCCAATGCCCCGAACACCATTAAGTAGAACAGCTCCATTGCTGAAAACTACTACCCTAATCACGGTCACCAGCTGAGTTCTTCTTCTATTTCTAACAAAAGATGCATACGACAACAAAAACAACAAAACCCTATTCCCATATATAATGGGATAAGGGAAGCTAGGGTAGTAGGCTGCCCCCAACTCCAGGTTGAGAGCAGCTTCCGTGGAAGACCTCCAACATTGAGAAAATTAAAAATAAAGATAAAATGCAATGCATGTATAAATAAATAAATAAATAAATAAATACATAGTTGAACAATCTTCATATGTTCATATGCTCGTCTGTAATGGGGAGTAATCTCTGCAAATAAATCTCTGAGTAAAAATCTCTGCATATAGACAGAAACGTAAGACCCGTCTAAATTTAAAAAGAGGAAACCTGAAGAGAATGATACACAGAAGTCAACGATAGCAAGCTACGATAAGGAATAAAGTCAAAAGGGTTAACACCTAAACTAAGGCAACACTACTCCACTACCCTAGTTCTAAGCCTTCATAAATTCGAATGAAAGAAACGTATATAAAGTAGAAGTAATGGAAGTTACTACTAAGTCATTAAAAAGAAGACAGAGATGTTACATCCTGTGGTTGTTACCCGCACTACTCGGCTACCCTGGTCTTAAGCCTCTATACTTTCCTATTAGAGGTCATGTCCTCGGTAAGGGATAAATCCTTCAAATCAGATCTCAAGCAGTCTTCCCATTTCCGCCTTGGTCGTCCTCTCCTTCTAGAACCGTCGACTGTAATAAACTCTACCCTCCTGACCGCATCCGACGGTTGTCGCGTAAAGACATGCCCAAAACCACCGTAGTCTTCCCTCCCTCAATTTTTCGGATACAGGCACCACCCCAAGGACATCATAATAGAAGAGTTTGGTGTCATGTCCCACAAAGTCCTACCACATGCCCATCGAAGCATTCTCATTTCTGCGGCCTCCATCCTCCTTACGTGATCCTTCTTGATTGCCCAACATTCTGATCCATACATCAGCGCTGGTCTTATTGTCATTCTATAAAAATTTTCCCTTAAGTTTTAGAGGCACCTTCTTGTCACACAAAACTCCAGTAGCAGCCCTCCACTTTAGTCATCCCGCCTTTATACGGTGTGTAATGTCATCATCTACACCCATATCTTTATGTATCATAGACCCTGGGTATTTGAAACAATCCTTTGAGGGGAGAACGTGTCATTCTATGCATACTTCTATATCTTCATCGTTTTGGAACCCACTGACGTTTGAACATAAATACTCTGTCTTTTCAATATTGATTCTTAGACCTTTTTCTTCCAAAGTAGTCTTCCAGGTAGCCAGTCTACTATTCAGCTCAGTTTTTGTTTCAGCAGCTAGACAATGTCGTCAGCGAAAAGCATACACCATGGAACACCGTCTGGTGTCGCACAAAAGAAATTGTCCATAATCAAGGCGAAGATGTAAGGGCTAAGAGCCGACCCCTGGTGGAGTCCGATTTCCACCGGGAATGCCTCGGTGTCGCCAATTGTAGTCCTGATGTAAGTAGTAGATCTACAGTACATATCACGAATCGCCCGGATATAAGCAGTTGGGATCCGTCTCGTTTCCAAGGTCTTCCAGATCGTATCGCGGGAAACGTTATCATACGCCTTTTCAAGGTCAATGAACAACATGTGAAGATCTCTATTTTTTTCTCTATATTTCTCCATAAGCCGTCGAAATAGATGAATCGCCTCCGTAGTAGACCTGCCTGGCATAAAGCCAAATTGGTTTTTCGAAACCCTAGTAACCTGTCTCAACCTAGCCTCTATCAACCTTTCTCATAGCTTCATGGTATGGCTGAGTAGTTTAATACCTCTGTAGTTGCCACGACGTTGGGGATCTCCTTTATTCTTATATATTGGTATCACCGTAGACTCTCTCTACTCCTTTGGCATCTTAGCAGTCTCTAAAATAATATTGAAGATATTGGTCAACCACTTTACTCCCTTTTCTCCTAGGGCCAACCACACAGTGATAGGAATTTGATCTGGACCGACAGCTTTGTCCCTCCCCATCTTTCTAAGAGCCATTTTGACTTCCTCAAACCCAATCCTACTTGTAGGGCAGTCGTTGGCCGTAGTATGATGGTCGGCTGACCCATCAACAGAACTATCTCTACAGGGGGAGGCACCGTCATTAAATAAGCCAAAGAAGTAACTACCTCAAACTCTCTTAATATCATGATCTTTCACTAAAAGAACACCATTGATGTCCTTAATAAACCTAATGCTACCTAGATCCTTTTTCCTATTTTCCCTGGTTTTTGCAAGCCTGAAGATGTCGTTTTGTCCTTCCTTAGTGTCTAATCTCTTGTACATTTCCTCGTATGCCTTATCCTTTGCTTTAGCCACTGTTTTCTTGGCTTCCCGCTTCGCCTCCTTGTATCTTTTTTTAACTCTCGATCTTTTTTCGTCGTCATTGCATTGTAGAAACTCCTTGAAGCAAGTTTGTTTTGTCTTCACCTTAGTTTGGACTTCGTCATTCAACCACCACGATTCTTTATGTTCCTTGACCTTCCCTGTCGACAACTCAAGGGTGTTTTTGCCTACCTCTCTGATGGAATTTGCCATGTTTTTCCATAACATATTTGCATTATTTGCGTTTGTAGTTCCAAAACCTGTATTAGATAAAACTTTACTCCTAAAATCATCAGTTGTCGCTCCATGTAAGTTCTTCCAAAGGATCCTAGGTTTACCAAGTTTAGCCCTTCTATGAGTGCTCATCCTGTGGCTTACACGGAACACCAAAGCCAACAATCTGTGTTGTGATGCACATGCCTCTTCAGGGAACACCTTACAGTCAATGCAAGCCCATCGATCCTAATTTCGAACCAGGATGTAGTCAATTTGAGTACAATGTCCCCCGCTATGGAACGTAATCAAGTTCACATCTCTCTTGTTAAAGAAGGAGTTAGTGACCACCATACCGTCTGCAGTAGCAAATTCAAGCAACGTACGCCCCTTCTCGTTCCTACTACCAAAACCGAAACCCCCATGAACACTATCATATCCGTCAGTTGCACTACCTATATGGCCATTGAAGGCTCCCCCTATGAAAACTCTTTGGTCCTCCGGAATGCTCCTAAGTACATCATCTAATTGATCCCAGAAGCAACATTTTTCCCCCTCCCCTAGGTCAACATGTGGGGCGTACACTGAAAGGACATTCACCACTTTCGCTTCTATAATAACCTTAATCATCATGATCCTATCCCGGTATCTACAAACTTCAACTACATTTTCCTTGAGCCTAGAGGATACCAAGATACCCACCCCATTTCTAGCGTTATCTACGCCTGAATACCACAACTTGTACCCATTAAACTCTTTGGCACGATCCCCTTTCCACCTAGTCTCCTGAATACATGCAAAATCTATTTCCTATTACTAAGTACGTCGGTCAGCTCCAACAACCTAGCATTTAATGTGCCTACATTCAATGAACAAACTCTAAGTCTAGTCTCCTTGACACCACTCTGTCGAGCCATCCCCCTATACGCCTTATGGGATCTAAAAGAAGGACATGACCTCAAGTAATCATCTATAGCCGAAGCTATGAGGAACTATGAAAAAGGAATCCAAAGAAGACAGAAGATGCACCAATAAAACGCTAGAGAATTGAGGGGTACTAAGAAGCCTAGTTGGGTACTTAATAGAATTTTAAGACAAATTAACACTATCTTACTTAACTTTAGGCCAACAGCTAGAAACTAAAGATTGGATTTATATCTTACTTAAAAATGTAAACGTAAGATACAGAGATCATTTTTATCTTTGTATCCGAATATGAACATGTCAAATAGATTTAACTTATTTAACACCCAAGATCTATAACTTTTAAAACATCAACAGATTTGATATAATAAATTTCTAGCTACCATAAACAAGACTAAAAATATAAGCCAAAAGAAATCAATTAAATGCTAACTCTAACAGGCAGATCTAACTAGAATAACATAGAATCATATTATTCAAAACCAAGAACCCGAGTTAACTATCAAACGCTAACAAAAATAGTAAGGGGAAAAACAACTGAAATTGTTGGGATATATATAAAAAGAAAGGCTGAACAATGCTTAAACTTTTTAGCAGATACTTTTTGACTTGAACATTTATACTCCGTGTAGATCTAACTTCAACTTCTCTATAGTTTTTCTTTTCTTTTTCTTTCAACTAGATGATAAAATTTAGGCTCTTTCTCAAAAATATAAAACACATCCCTAAATTGATAAAATCAACCAAAAAATATCACAAGCAAGAGCATGATAGAATCAGACGTATGAAGAACAGGCAGCGTCAGATTCAATCGGAACGAAAAACCGGACGGCTGCCTTATTCGGGATAACAGAAACTTAAAAACAGGAAAAAGGTAAAAGAGAGGGGACAATATCGGCGAGGAACGGCCGTGAGAAAATAAGAAAAAGCCCAGAAGAGATAGATGGATGAAACCTGAGATAAGATGGAATTGGGGAGTCATCCTTCAACGAAAGCCTCAGAGTTGGATTAGATCGGGGGATCGGAAAATAGAAATAGATACGTACAGTAAATCGCACTCAGAGGTAGAGGTGTGCATTATCCGATCTGAATTTTCGGATATCCGAAAATTTCGGATACCTAAAGTAATGATCCGTATCCGATCCGAAAAAATCGGATATCCAAAATTTCGGATCAGATATCTGAATATCCGGATCCGAATCCGTTTTTTTTTTGCAAAAAAAAACATAAATTAAAATATTTATATTTTGTTGTTTTCTAACAATTTTTTTATGTAATTACTTGCCCCATTACAATTAAAATTTTAAATAACATAGTACAATAAAAAAATCAATGATTTAAGAACCCGATAATTGAACATTCAATCATAAAAGTGGGAGAGTGATCTCGGCTCTAGGTTTCAATTTGGTTTTAATGCAGAGCTTGCACCACAACCTACTTCTCTGCATCAAAAGCATGGTAAAAAGCTAAACGTATTAACCGCTATAGTTGGATATGACACTTTTAGATCAAATAAATGCGAGTATTTCAACCATTTGCCAGAAGAATATTGTTAATTAATGACCATAGAGTATCTGAATCTTTAGGCACACTTACACCAATAATTTAATCAATTGTTTAAAGTATTAAGACCGAGATGTTGTGCAACATAATACGAGAATATTTGTGTTACTGTTATTCAGGAAAAATAGAACAATGCAGTAAAGGGAAGAAAAATAAAGCACAGAATTTTGAAAAATGCAATCAAGTTTTCCAACAGAGCTCGTAAAAAGATCACTCACCTGTCGATGATGCAATCCCGGAAAGACTGCCACAAGAGAGACTGACCAGAACAGTGGAAGGGTTTGGAAGAAATGGGGGAAATAAAGGGTTGGAAACCGAATTGGAAAATAAATGTTTTTTTTATCTAAAATAGCTAAAAATATTCGGACTTTCGGATAATCTAAAAATTATTTTTTATCGATCCAATAATTCAAAAAAAAATTGAATACCCAATCTGAACTATCCGAAAATTATAAAACAGATCGGATATTCGATTTTTCGGATCGAATCAACAGATCAACGGATAGGATCAGATTAGATTTAGGAGCCAAATATTGTTTCTTTTATAAATACAAACACTTCCAAAAGTAGATTTGTTCGGGACCGGGCTAACAGTTACAGCATGGTTAGCATGAGCCCGGTTTACACAGTTTTTCATAAATTCAAGTTAATCCGGTATTATTCAAACCTATATTTAATAAATAATAATAATGTAACAACCCGAATATTTACAAAATAATATTAATTAAAATTGGAGGTAAATTGTGAAAATGGGTGAAATTAAGTGACTAAATTAAAATTTATGGAAACTTGTATGCCATTTTCGAAGTAAAGGAAATTCAGGGACCAAGCCTTGAATTTCCCCTAAAACTGTCGGTAGGCTTGATGATTTAAGCGTGATTTCTGATTTACAATCAGAAATCACAAATGTTATTCCTTCAATTTTCTTCCTCTCACACCTCCACTTTCAAGTCCGATCCAAACGCCGTCCAAATTCCGATCGTTGTTTTGAAACCACCGTTGTGTTCATCATCGAGCGAGGAACAAACCCTTCAAATTAATTGAAGCGAAACGCGGCCAAACGTCAGGAATTTCCAGTCAAAGTAGCGACGGTTTTGTTAGCTCTATCGTCGAGAAAATCTTAAATTCACCGCTGATCGTTGCTCCGTTTACGACACCTCCCGCACCATCGTGTTCCTTGTGCCATTCCGAGTTCACCGGTGTCAACATTGTCCGCCGTAGACGGCGGCGCGTGAGGAGGTGGTGCAGTCAAAGATTCGGCCGATTTGAAATCGAGCTCTCCGCCGTTCAAAAATTTTAACCGATCGTTGTAAGTATCTCGAAATCGCTCAAAATAATTTTTAGAAATTTTTCCAGGATTTTTAGGGCCCCGGAGGACGCCTCACGCGCCACACGCGCCGCCGTAGGGCGAGTGGCTGCTGGAAACCGGTTTTCAACCGGTTCTGACCGGTTAGACCGGTTTCAACCGGTTCGAACCGGTTTGACCGGTCTGAACCGGTTTGACCGGTGACCTGCACCGACCCGACCGTTGACCCGACCCGACCCGACCGTTTACCCGACCCGACTCGACCGTTGACCGTTGACTTTCTTTGACCAAAACTTAAAATGGCTTTGACCGAGCATTAAACGACCGTTAATCTTTTCCGAGTATACCTGTCCTGATAATTTTCGACGTGCCAAATACGTTTCCACTGTCTGTTTCGTCAAATTCGAACCGGAAGGACTCCAAATCGATGGTCAAAGTAGTTGACTTTGACTTTGACCAAGAATCTGAATTTTCGAAAAGTCATACTTTATGTTTTTCGACGTCCTGATTCCGATTCCGCAATTCGTTTGGCCAAATTCAGACTCGAAATACCCCAAATTGATAGTCAAACCCGAAAAATGCTTATATACTTAAGAAGTCTAGTTTTGAACAATTAAATAGGATTTGGGACTGATAGATTATTATTGTTTGAAGGTACAAGAGACTCTCCGGATCGTTCGACAACTCGACCCAGCTCTTCTAGATCAGTTAAACCACGTGTGCCATTATTCACGCGTTCGAAAACGGTAGCAGAGCGTGGTGAAACCAGCAATCAGTAGATTTGCTATTTGAACCTATTGTCGAGGTGTGTTCCCTACTTATTACTGAACTGTTTCATTGGTTTTAATATGTGGTACACCGAATTCATTGGTTATTGTTTTATGGATGCACCAATTTAATGTGACAATTTATGGAATATGGCTGCTATTTAATTTTTGTTTTGAAATGGTATATGATTACCATGTTTTTGGATTTATGGAATTTATGTCACGGTGCAATTGAATTTTGGAATTGAATTACGATGGAATAGCTATGATCAAGCTAAATGGGCCTAATGTGACTCTTGAGGGCCCCAAGATGTTTAATTAGGTCGGCTTTCCTTTGCTGTGTGCTTTGGGTAAGCTATATGGACTTATTGACTTGGGCTTAAGGATACAAGCTTCAGAGCCTATCCTTAAGTCGGCTTTCTTTTTGCTATGTGCATAAAGTAAGCTATATGGAAAATAATTTTGAGAACTACTGATGGTGTACCAGAAAAGGGTTTAAACTATGATTTTCAAAAGTTAAACTCTTTTACGAATTTGTGAGATTACTGGACTATGATTTGTACCTATTGACATTTTATGGAAATGTTGGGACACACTGAGCCTAGCTCACCTTTTGAAAATATTTTCCCCCTTTCAGATACTGTTGGTTAGATACCTCAGTTCGAGCACTTGGAGGATCAACATATCTCTTGAAGTGAATCAGATTGTAATGTTTTATCTTGCAAGTTGACTTTATTTTGGTGACATTGACCTTATTTTAAATATTGGATTTTATAATGATGACTCTTTTGCTAGTACTGCTCGGTTTATTGTGATTTTGAATTTGAAGACATGTTTTAAATTAAATTATTATTTATTGGTACTATATTTACGAGTTGGATTTTGATAGTATAATTTGTTTATAATTTCATGTTATTTATAATGTGATTTTATATTGATAGAATAACGATTTCGAAAAATGTCCTTAATAATCATAATGCGATCCACTAGACTTAGTCGAAACGCATAGGCCGGGTCTAGGGGGTTACATTCATTGGTATCAGAGCTTTTGGTTTTTAACCCTCGGACTGTGTATGAGTCCACATTGAAAATACGGTTTTGAAATATTTTACAAAACGAGTTATTAAGGCCATGTCACAAAGTTATTAAGATTTTAACTATGTTTGAGACTCCAAGTGCTTATATAACCCTAAGTTTTATCTTCTGTAGTAAACTTGAGATCCATCAAAATGAGTGCTAGACGTGGTCGACGAACTAGCCGTGGACGAGGTCGAGTGGCTAGATTCACAGATCCGATCGATGAGATACGGGTAGATCCCCCACCTCCGATAGGTGATCATGCTCCTACGACCCCAACGGATCTGCCTCCTGCCGCTGGTATTGGCATGACTACACCGATAATAGGAGTGACCGATATTGAGTCAGAGTCTACCGGAGTTGCTTTGGATGAGAATTTTGGTAGACAATTTCTGCAGTTAATACAGGGAGCAGTCAGAGCTACTGGTGTTGTATCTGAGGTTCCTATTTCGCAGACTTTGATTGCCAATGGAGTTAGAACTTTTGGGGGACAGATAGGTGGAGCTCCTACTGAAGCTGAGGATTGGCTCCAGGATACAGAGAGACGCATGGATCAGTTGGGTTTGGACTCAACTAAGAGATATCAGGCTGATGTGGCGATGTTAGATGGCAATGCCTACACTTGGTGGGAGTCAGTGACCAGTAGTGTTCCTACCGATCGTTTGACCTGGAATTTCTTTAAGGATCGCTTTCGGAGCCGTTTTCTGGGAGAGCGCTACTTAGCTCAGAGACGACAACAGTTTCAAGACCTGGTTCAGGGAGACATGACTGTTTCTGAATATGAGATCGAGTTCCTGAAGTTGCTGAAGTATGGATTCAGTATGGTACCTACGGAGAGAGATCGATGTCGTAAATTTGCCCTTGGACTCAGATACGAGCTGCGTAGGCAAGTTGTAACCCATCAGGATGAGATATTTGATGTGCTGGTGGGCAGAGCCAAAGATGCGGAAGAGGTGGAGGTTTTAGCTTCTGGTAGAGAGCGTGTTGATCAAGATCGATCTAAGAAATTTTCAAGCCCGATGGAGTCATCAGCACAGTCCGGGAAGAGGACTCGTACTTCAGCCTCTCAGAGAAGCAATACACGTTTCAGGCCTGCAGCATCCTCACCTTTAGCTGTCAGTCGAGGCGATTCCTCGTCGTATTATAATGGGCCCCTTTGTGAGTATTATGGTAAACAACACTCAGGAGAGTGTCGTAAGAAGATGGGTCTTTGCTATCAGTGTGGATCTAGTGGTCATTATCGGAGGGATTGTCCTCAGTTATTTTCGTTTGAGCAGACCACTACCCAAACTCCTGTGCGTTCGCAGACTACAGTACAGACCCTAATTAGAGATCGTAGTCAAGGAAAGACTCGAGGATCAGCGTCCAGGACAGACAGTAGAGCCCGACCTCAGCAAAATAGAGGGTCAACAGCTTCTGAGGCTATACAGCCAGCTTTAGTTTATGCAACTAGACGTCGTGATGACAGAGATAAGCCTGAGGTTATTGCAGGTACATTTACTATTTATTCTACCCCATACTTTGCATTATTGGACAATGGCTCCACTCACTCCTATGTATCGAGCTCAGTATCTCGAAACCTTCAGATTCCGATCGAGAACACTGAAAATACAATTACAGTTACAAGTCCAGTAGGACAAGCGGTATTAATGAATAAAGTATTTCGGCGTTGTCCTCTCGAGGTTCAGAGAGAAATTTTTCTCGCTGATCTTATGGAACTTTCTTTAGGGGAGTTCGATCTAATTCTTGGAATGGATTGGTTGAGTAAACACAAGGTAAAGTTGGATTGCGAATACAAGCGGGCTACTCTGAAGACTTCAGATGGTCGGACTGTTGTGTTAATTGGTGAATTGTGTGGTTATCTCTCCAATATAGTTTCAGCGATGGAAATTGATCATATGATCCGGAAGGGATATGAGACCTTCATTGCTTGTATTTTGAACACCAAAGGTGCATTGTCCACGATCGAGGAGATTCGTACAGTTAGCGAGTTTCCTGATGTTTTTCCGGAGGAGTTGCCTGGGTTACCTCCTGATAGAGAGGTAGAGTTCGAGATTGAGACTTATCCGGGATCTTCACCTATTTCTATGGCACCTTATCGTATGGCTCCAAAGGAACTTAAGGAGTTGAAAGTCCAATTGCAAGAATTATTCGATCGAGGATTTATCCGACATAGTACTTCACCATGGGGAGCTCCAGTTCTATTCGTGAAAAAGAAGGATGGGTCGCTAAGATTATGTATTGACTATCGGAAATTGAACAAGATGACAGTCAAGAATAAATACCCATTACCCAGGATTGATGACTTATTTGATCAATTGCGAGGAGCTACTGTAATCTCTAAGATTGATCTTCGTTCGGGGTATTATCAATTGAAAGTTAAAGGATCTGATGTTGCAAAAACGGCCATTCGCACTAGATATGGTCATTATGAATTTTTAGTGATGCCTTTTGGTTTGACGAACGCTCCTGCAGCTTTTATGGATTTGATGAATCGGGTGTTCCGACCATATTTGGATCAATTTGTGGTGGTCTTCATTGATGATATTCTGATCTATTCTCGTACTGAGGCAGAGCATGACGAGCATTTGAAGATCGTTCTGCGGACTTTGAGAGAGCATCGTCTATATGCCAAACTAAGCAAGTGTGAGTTTTGGCTTCAAGAAGTGTCATTTCTGGGGCATATTATTTCTGCGCGAGGTGTTCAGGTTGATCCCAGCAAGATAGAGGCTATTATGAATTGGAAACGACCTAAGAACGTATCTGAAATCCGCAGTTTCTTGGGCTTGGCTGGTTATTATCGACGTTTTGTTGAGGGCTTCTCGATCATTGCTTCTCCTTTGACAAAGTTGTTAAGGAAGAATGTGTTGTTTGACTGGGGCGAGGCACAACAGGAGAGCTTTGAGAAATTAAAGGCGGTTTTGACTCAAGCACCGGTGTTGATTCAACCAGAGTCCGGGAAGGATTTTACAGTGTATAGTGATGCTTCACATTCAGGACTTGGTTGTGTTTTAATGCAGGAAAGTAAGGTGGTGGCTTATGCATCCCGTCAGCTGCGGCCGCATGAGAGTAACTATCCTACTCACGATTTAGAGTTGGCAGCAGTAATTTTTGCCTTGAAGATTTGGAGACACTATCTTTATGGAGAGAAGTGTTACATTTTCACAGATCATAAGAGCTTAAAGTATCTTCTGACCCAGAAGGAACTTAATTTGAGACAACGTCGCTGGTTAGAGCTTCTAAAGGATTATGATTGCGTGATTGATTACCACCCTAGTAAAGCTAACATTGTAGCAGATGCTTTGAGTCGAAAGACGGTATCGGAGTTGAGGTCTTTAATGGCCAAGATGAATTTATATGACGATGGCACTTTGTTAGCAGAATTGCAAGTTAAGCCGACCTTGGTTGATGAGATCAAAGCTAAGCAGCCCCTTGATAGCTCCTTTCTTTCCATCTTTGAGCAAGTAGAGCAGGGGACAACCTCAGATTACGCAATTGATCAGGATGAAGTTTTATGCTTTAAAGGTAGATATTGTGTGCCTGATGATGCTGAGTTGAGGCAGACTATCCTTACTGAGGCTCATAGTAGTCCATATACTATGCACCCCGGAGGAGATAAGATGTACCGAAATTTGAGAGAGAGGTATTATTGGATTGGTATGAAGAAAGACATATCTGACTTTGTGGCTAGGTGTTTGACTTGTCAGCAAGTTAAGGCAGAACATCAACATCCATCAGGTTTGTTACAGCCTATCAAGATTCCTGAATGGAAATGAGAGCGTATTACTATGGATTTTGTTATTGGCTTGCCTATGACTCCTTCGAAAAAAGATTCAGTTTGGGTGATTGTTGACAGACTTACAAAGTCAGCTCACTTCATTCCTGTGCGAGTAAATTATACTTTGGATAAGCTGGCAAGGTTGTATATTTCAGAGATTGTCAGATTGCATGGTGTTCCATTGTCTATTATTTCTGATCGAGATCCGAGATTTACTTCGAGATTTTGGAAGGCGTTACATACGGCTTTGGGAACAAGATTGGATTATAGTACATCCTTTCATCCACAAACTGATGGTCAATCTGAGAGAGTAATTCAGATTCTGGAGGATATGTTGCGGGGTTGCGTAATCGATTTTCATGGTAGTTGGGAGAACTTTTTGCCGTTGGCTGAATTTGCTTACAATAACAGTTATCAGACCAGCATTCGTATGGCACCCTATGAAGCGCTCTATGGGCGTAAATGTCGCACTCCGATCTGTTGGACTGAGTTGCGTGATAGGAAAACGTTGGGACCTGAGTTAGTGCGAGAGACGGAGGACACAGTCAGATTAATCCGTGACCGTCTGAAAGAGGCGTTTGATAGGTAGAAATATTATGCAGATCAAAGAAGGAAGGATATACAGTTTGAAGTGGGAGATCGGGTCTTTTTGAAAGTTTCACCCTGGAAGAAAGTATTGAGATTCGGGCGTAAGGGTAAATTGAGTCCAAGATTTATTGGACCATTTCGTATCTTGAAGAGGGTAAGACCTGTTGCATATCAGCTTAAGTTGCCTTCTGAGCTAAGTCGTATTCATGATGTCTTTCATGTATCAATGTTGAGGAGATACCGTCCAGATCCAGGTCACATTATTCAGGTTGAAGAAGTAGAGCTGAGACCTGATTTGTCATATGAAGAGGAGCCCATTCAGATCTTAGAGAGAGATGAACGAGTTCTTCGGAATAGACGAATTCCAATGGTCAAAGTTCAGTGGAGTAATCGAGGCCCCTTAGAAGCTACTTGGGAGACATTGGAGTCAATGGAGGCTCAGTTTCCTCAACTATTCTCATAAGGTAAATTTTGAGGACGAAATTTCTTGTAGAGGAGGAGAATTGTAACAACCCTAATATTTACAAAATAATATTAATTGAAATTGGAGGTAAATTGTGAAAATGGGTGAAATTAAGTGACTAAATTAAAATTTATGGAAACTTGTATGCCATTTTCGAAGTAAAGGAAATTCAGGGACCAAACCTTGAATTTCCCCTAAAACTGTTGGTAGGCTTGATGATTTAAGCGTGATTTCTGATTTACAATCAGAAATCACAAATGTTATTCCTTCAATTTTCTTCCTCTCACACCTCCACTTTCAAGTCCGATCCAAACGCCGTCCGAATTCCGATCGTTGTTTTGAAACCACCGTTGTGTTCATCATCGAGCGAGGAACAAACCCTTCAAATTAATTGAAGCAAAACGCGGCCAAACGTCGGGAATTTCCAGTCAAAGTAGCGACGGTTTTGTTAGCTCTATCGCCGAGAAAATCTTAAATTCACCGCTGATCGTTGCTCCGTTTACGACACCTCCCGCACCATCGTGTTCCTTGTGCCGTTCCGAGTTCACCGTTGTCAACCTTGTCCGCCGTAGACGGCGGCGCGTGAGGAGGTGGTGCAGTCAAAGATTCGGCCGATTTGAAATCGAGCTCTCCGCCGTTCAAAAATTTGAACCGATCGTTGTAAGTATCTCGAAATCGCTCAAAATAATTTTTAGAAATTTTTCCGGGATTTTTAGGGCCCCGGAGGACGCCTCACGCGCCACACGCGCCGCCGCAGGGCGAGTGGCTGCTGGAAACCGGTTTAACCAGTTTTCAACCGGTTCTGACCGGTTTCAACCGGTTCGAACCGGTTTGACCGGTCTGACCCAACCCGATCGTTGACCCGACCCGACCCGACCGGACCGTTGACCGTTGACTTTCTTTGACCAAAACTTAAAATGGCTTTGACCGAGCATTAAACGACCGTTAATCTTTTTCGAGTATACCTATCCTGATATTTTTCGACGTGCCAAATCCGTTTCCGCTGTCCGTTTCGTCAAATTCGAACCCGAAGGACTCCAAATCGACGGTCAAAGTAGTTGACTTTGACCAAGAATCTGAATTTTTGAAAAGTCATACTTTATGTTTTTCGACGTATTGATTCCGATTCCGCAATTCGTTTGGCCAAATTCAGACTCGAAATACCCCAAATTGATAGTCAAACCATAAAAATGCTTATATACTTAAGAAGTCTAGTTTTGAACAATTAAATAGGATTTGGGACTGATAGATTATTATTGTTTGAAGGTACAAGAGACTCTCCGGATCGTTCGACAACTCGACCCAGCTCTTCTAGATCAGTTAAACCACGTGTGCCATTATTCACGCGTTCGAAAACGGTAGCAGAGCGTGGTGAAACCAGCAATCAGTAGATTTGCTATTTGAACCTATTGTCGAGGTGTGTTCCCTACTTATTACTGAACTGTTTCATTGGTTTTAATATGTGGTACACCGAATTCATTGGTTATTGTTTTATGTATGCACCAATTTAATGTGACAATTTATGGAATACGGCTGCTATTTAATTTTTGTTTTGAAATGGTATATGATTACCATGTTTTTGGATTTATGGAATTTATGTCACGGTGCAATTGAATTTTGGAATTGAATTACGATGGAATAGCTCTGATCAAGCTAAATGGGCCTAATGTGACTCTTGAGGGCCCCAAGATGATTCATTAGGTCGGCTTTCCTTTGCTGTGTGCTTTGGGTAAGCTATATGGACTTATTGACTTGGGCTTAAGGATACAAGCTTCAGAGCCTATCCTTAAGTCGGCTTTCTTTTTGCTATGTGCATAAAGTAAGCTATATGGAAAATAATTTTGAGAACTACTGATGGTGTACCAGAAAAGGGTTTAAACTATGATTTTCAAAAGTTAAACTCTTTTACGAATTTGTGAGATTACTGGACTATGATTTGTACCTATTGACATTTTATGGAAATGTTGGGACACACTGAGCCTAGCTCACCTTTTGAAAATATTTCCCCCTTTCAGATACTGTTGGTTAGATACCTCGGTTCGAGCACTTGGAGGATCAACATATCTCTTGAAGTGAATCAGATTGTAATGTTTTATCTTGCAAGTTGACTTTATTTTGGTGACATTGACCTTATTTTAAATATTGGATTTTATAATGATGACTCTTTTGCTAGTACTGCTCGGTTTATTGTGATTTTGAATTTGAAGACATGTTTTAAATTAAATTATTATTTATTGGTACTATATTTACGAGTTGGATTTTGATAGTATAATTTGTTTATAATTTCACGTTATTTATAATGTGATTTTATATTGATAGAATAACGATTTCGAAAAATGTCCTTAATAATCATAATGTGATCCACTAGACTTAGTCGAAACGCATAGGCCGGGTCTAGGGGGTTACAAATAAGTTGGGTAAACTATCCTCTTGTTCACTGAACTATTAGAGAGATTATATTTTGATTACTTAACTATGACTATGATCCCTCTTAAATGATAAATTTTATTTGTAATCCCTTAGATTTTAAAGTTAAAGAAATGATAAAATTATCTTTTTAAAATTTTAAAATTAATATTTAGTTGAATTCTATTAAAAATTATATATTTTTAGATTAAATCAATTATAAAATTACATTTTAACTTTTCAAAATTTTATAATTTAACTTTATTTTATAAGAAAAAAAGGGGTTCACCTCTTATAGCTATCAATCTCGTCTTTAAAATTTAAAAATAAATCCTCTTCAAGAAAGTATAATATATCTTACTATTACATTCAACACTTATTGATAATAATATTTATTAAACCTATTTAGGTAGTAAATTTCAATCGATGTCTAATATTATTCAACACAAATATAATCATCATTCACGATTAAAACTTTACATTTTATGAACGGGTCATACACATTTGAATGATGCAGATTTAATATATTAAAAAGTAAATGATAAGATCCCAGTGCTATTTACGAAGGAACAAACATGAACAGTTAAAATTATAGACGTAAACGTGAGAGATAATCAGAAATCCTGAAAGGGCAACCTGTAAATTGTAATTTGATGTTGTTTGAAATACCGAAGACCCTCCTCATCTACAAGCACAAGATTGAAGTAGTACTTTACATTGAATTTGTTGTTAATGTTGTGATGTGTTGGCGTCAGGTCATAAGGACTAAGAAATAGCCTGACCGGAATTAAATATATAATATAATCGGCTTTTTATTGGTTTTATTCAATATTTTATAGATTAAACCGATTTTTAATCGGTTCAATATTTTTTAGATAAACTATACGTTTAATACCTTAACTATCACTTTTGTTCCATTTTGGTCACACAACTATTTTTTTCAAATCTTATATAGTGTTATGTTTTGATTTCATTTTGGTCACCCATCGTTAAAAAATTAACAGAATTGTTGATGTGTCATTTTTTAAAATTTCAACGATGATGTGATATTATCTTATGGCGACACATCGGCATCACCGTTAATTTTTTAACGTGCATGACCAAAATGAAACCAAAACATACCTTTTGGTATGATATTGAAATAAAAAATAGTTGGGTAACCAAAACAGAACAAAAGTGATAGTTGGGTACTAAATGTATAGTTTACCCCAATTTTATACGTTAAGCTACATATTTAGTCACACAATCATCACTTTCGTTATGTTTTGGTCACCTAACTCTCTTTTTTCAAAATTATATCTAACACTATGTTTTGGTTTCATTTTGGTCACCGGATCGTTAAAAATAAACAAAACTAACGTGGTAATATTTTTATTTTATTTAAAGATGATGTGGCATTACCTTATGGTGACGAATTATCAAAATGAAACCAAAACATAACGTTAGATATGATTCTAAAAGAATAGTTAGGTAACCAAAACGAAACCGAAGTGATAATTGAGTGAGTAAATATGTAGTTTTACCCTTTCTTTATTCTAAAATAGTTATTAGATATGGCAGTCTATTAGTTTTTCCTTTAATTAGTTTAAGCACTTGATCAATTTATGAACATACCTCTTATAGGAGCACCATCCATCAATTCAAATTTGGCTAATGTTTCGGTCTCAAAATGAGTAGTGGTTCCTGATACTGTTGATTCTCGGCGTTAAGCTACATGAATAAAGTATATATTCCCAATAATAACATCTTTCAAATGATACCTGTGGAATGTGGATTTCAAATCTTAATTATTTCAAATTTCGAGTTGTAACCTACATCATAAAAGAACAATTAGGAACATGACTAATATGATAAAATAAAGGTATAATATCAAAATTAGCCCTTAATGTTTATCAAAATAATCATTTTGACCCCTTTTTTTAAGTATTTTGGCCTCCAATTTTTCATTTTGGGAGGAAAGTTGCTCAAAAAAAAGGACTAATTTAATCTATAATTTTTTAATTTTCATTTTTTTCAATTCACTCAAAAAAAAAAGAAATAAACTATTTTTTTGGAAGTCTTTATACCCTAAAATGAAACATTGGGGTAAATTTGCTCAAAAAAAAGAAAGGGACTAAAATGATCATTTTGATAAAAGTTAGAAGTTAATTTTGACATTATGCCTAAAATAAATTAGATTCTAACCTTTGATCTCGTAGGGGATGTTTGTTTATTTCAGAATGATTAAATGCAGAATGATTCAAATGCTGAATGATTCAGAGGCTCTGTATGAATTAGCTATGAATGTGACATGCTATTTGATAATGGCTCTGAATCATTCAGAATGTACTTCTGTGCTGAATCAGTCAGCGCTGAATCATTCAGAGGTGCGAAACAAACGCGCTGAATGCTGAACCGTTCAGCATTTAGCGTTGAACCGTTCAGCATTTAGCGTTGAACCGTTCAGCATTCAGCGCTGAATGGTTCCATTAAGAGGCAAACAAACAACCCCTTAGTTTTATATTAAAATTTATTCTTATTAAATTTAAATAATACAAATTATTTTTAAATATTAAATTGAAATTGTCTATATAATATATACATACATGTTTAAAATTAGTACATGTATTTTAAATATATTTTATATTAAATCCAAATTAAAATAATGTTTAAACGTATTATTAGACTTACAATCTTACATAAAGTATTATTAGAATAGTATTAGTAGATAAAAAATAAGGGTTAGAATAATATTAATAGTTAAAATATTTTAACATTATTATTAGAATATTTGTGAACCTGAAACCATAAACCAAGAAAAAAGTAAAGCTGCTAAGACCGCGTCATTGACAATTAAATAAATAACACCAAATAGTGTAAGGCATAATGGTAAAATTAGTTTTTATCATTAATTAAATTAGTTATTTTAATTTTAATATTTTAATTTTTAATATTTTATTTTAAAGAAAACTTATTTTTGACGTTTGACTAAATAATCATTCTAACTCTTATTTTTGAAGTATTTTAACTCCTAATATTTTATTTTAAAGTTAAAAAATCTATATTTTAAAAAGTTAATTATCGGTTAACTTGTAAGTCAGGTTTACGAACATTGACACCTTTTTTTATGCTTCGTAGAAAACAAAAACTATAAAGAAAAGAAGTGAGTACCAATTACCATAAAGTTGGTGTATTCGACAATGGTTCCACCATAATTACGACAAACTGTTACTTTCAAAACATACCTGGGAAGAGCAAATAATCAAACTACTGACTGTAACAAGAACTGTCACATTATGCATCCCATCAGCAGACCAACAAAACTTGAAGAAAAGGATTCTAGACCTCCAAAATTAGCACATCATATTATACATATCATATCAGACTAATTTCTAACCTCTATCAAGGTAAGTACACCAAAATATATCATCATAATAACAATCAAACTGATTCATATATACTAGTGCACAGGGGGGAAAATATTATCTTTAGAGGTTTTAAAGCAGTGGACAACATACCTAAGCTGCACATTTACACCATTATAAGATTCATATCGCATTTCAACCATAGAAAATTCAAATGGATATGTTGTTCTCTCGTATATATCCCCAGGACAATCCAATTCAAGTACTGCAAAATTTAGGAATGAGAAAAATGGTAAACAGTACAAACCAGCCAACTTAGTTTAAAAGGAACATTTTCATGTACAATTTGAGCCTCTAAAAGTATTAAAGGATATGGATAACCAAGAATGGACCGAGGGGCAGGGTGGGGAGATCATCCCTTTTTGAAATTTTCAAATTCTCCTTTTCTTTTTGAATGTTTTAGTGTATTTTCTATTGATAATTGTTTTCGTCCCTAAAATTTTATAACTTCGTCTCCTAGCATAAAATACTACATCTATCCTTATAGATAGCCATGCACTGCAAAGCACTAATTTAACTCTTAAGATCTTATATTCATCCCAACCCACTTCACATGCAATTTAATGAAACTAATACACTACTTAATGAAGATATAACCAATTTTCAGGAAGAACAAACAGATGGGAAGACAGAAAACACTCACCAAGAGAGGTGAAGTCATAAAAGTTGCCAGTGTCAAAATACATCTCTGGAAAAGTACAGCCGGATTCTGTTTTTACTTTATTTTATTTTCTGTTATTCGAACTTAAGTGTGACTGATACTCATATCGGAATATGCATAGGTTATAAGAGTCGAACACAAATACGTTCCAGAAAGATCAAATAAAATAAAAACTCAGAAGAAATTAAGAATAGGCTTCAAAGTTTATATTCAGCAATTATATCATTCAGAATTATAATTAAAAACATGGGACTGAGAGTGAAGAAGGGTAAGAACAAACCTATTTGACAAAGGAGCTCAACTTTCACACCATTATGTTTAATTCTCTTCCCTTGCCGTGGTTCTATTGTAATATGAAGATAGCAACGAATAAAAAACTCTTCAAAGCTATGATCCTAAGTCTGTTAAATATGGATAAAAACTAGAAAATTACCTTCCCGGCAAAATTATCTTGATCTCGGAAAAGCGGTACCATAAGCGTTTGGCCATTTTCCTTTTTTAATGGGACCTAAATTGAAAAACCAGATCCCGATGCAATAGATTACCTAATATAACTAAACGATCGATATGATTAAATATAAATTTGCAGATCCAAACGAAACTAAAACCGAGATGATCAAGAGAGATTACCTTCTTGCGAGTCCTTACATCGGAAAATTTGATCGAGATTGTACACACCGGCTTGAAAGCTTCAATCAATAAATTATATTTCAAAAAAAAAAGCTCAATTGCATTCAATAAAACCGCATTTTGAATATCCAATGAAATGAATGTAAGATACTACCATATTCAATTGTCGTAAACCAAAATCGAGGGAAGAAACGAAGGGATCAAGTTAAAACCGGAAGTTCGAACGAAATGTATGATTAGCTGACATTTGATTTTTGTTAAAATCGATTGTTTTAAGTTTCATGCATACATATATCAAATATTAGTACATAATTGTGTATTTTCTGGATTTAGTTTTCTCTCGTTGGTAAGTTGTTCATCTCTTTTTCTTTTTATCTTTGTTAATCGACAGCGGCATAACCTTTAATGTTTGTTGTCGAGTGTCGGTATTACTTATTGTCCTTTTATTTTTTGTTTTTTCAATAAATCTTCCTGCATGGTGTGTTTTCCTCTGTCTGCATGGCACGTTTTCTTCTAACTTTTGGCATTTTTTTTTGTCGTTTGATCATTGTTTTCATTTTTCTTTTTCTAAGGGTTGATTAGACATCACCAGACTGATCAAGATGACGCTTATATGATAGATTGTTTATCTTTCCTGCTTTGGACCCTCAGATTGGATTTGGATACCCGTTATGCGTTCGTTGATAGCTTTTCACGTCCTAAAATTAGTGATTTATTAAAAAAAAAGTTTCATGCATACATCACATGGGGAATTGAACTATAATCCATATATAATTTTGAAGTAATATTTATATTAACCCGAATAAGTTATAATCCACCATCATATTATTATTTTATATAGTAATTTTTGGATAAATTATACTCGAGGTCAATTTTGTTTTCGACTTGCCTTATTTTGATCACTGAAATTAAAAAAATTGTTTTAGTCACTTATATTAATAATTTATTACATTTTGATCACTAGACATCAATTTCTTTTCATTTGAAGACATGACATATTAAAAATATAAATTTTTATTTTGACTATTGAACTTTATATAAAATATAAATTTAACTCCTAAATTCCCCCGAGCTCTCTTTTAACTCGCACTATCGTCGCTACTCTGTCCATGCCTGAAGTGCTCATCAGATTTTTATTTTTTTTCAAAAGTCACTATTTACATCATCAGAATTTCGTAATGAAAAAACAAAAAAAAGTGAATAGACAAGTAGAAGCATAAACGCCTAAAATAAAGATGATATTATGATTATGGAAGTAAGAACGAGTCTCCTTTCCACTAGAGTGGCCATGTTTAAAAGAAAAGCATTCCCAAGGCATCCCGATAGTTGTAGCAAAGTCGATACATGAGAATAACACTCAATTTAATTACTAATATCACTTAATATGTTTTAACCATTAAGATCACTTAATAAGTTTTACATAGTTATGACATGTTTATTTTATATTAATTATTAATTAACAGTTATCATTAATTGAATAATATAATTTCAATCTTATATATTTACAATATTCTTAAATTTTAAATTAATAAAGAATTGTAAATGTTTAAATTTTATTTTACCTTCTGCTATAATTATATAGTTATATAGTTATCATATCAACAATTAACGCTAAAATTGAATAAGATAAAATAGGGACCGAAATTTTCAAATAGAAATAATACAAGGACTCAATTTCACAAAAATAAAATATGACTAAATTTTAAATTTTGAAATAGTGTAGGGACCTTTCACATATTTTAACCAAAATAAAACATCACATACATTAAAAAACAAACAAACAAACAAATTTTGTGATGAAATCTCTCTTAAAGTTGTATTGCATAACCAATAATCATGTTAATCAAGCATCTTTTAAAAAGAAAAAAAAGGTTGCACAACAAAATCCAAGTATGCAGTTTAGGAATTTCAAGAGTCCTGAGAATCTGATTGAAGGTTAGCAATTTGGGAAGCTACAAGCTTGGAGAGTTCATTAATGGCAGCTTGAACCTGATAATCATCTGACTCACTCTGGTTTTGCCTTGACCATCCAGGTAATTGTGAACTTAACCTGCTATATTCATTTGCAGAAACCCCAGTCTTCCTCGATGTGGCAAGAACTCTCTCCAAATCAGTTTGTGATAATGGCCTCGGAGCCTAGAAACCAGAAAAAGTAATTTAGCCAAAAAAACTCGGTAAGATAAATAATTGACTATTCGTGTTGCAAAAAATACAAAGGCTATATGCAAGATACAAGAGTTCATCGATTCTACACACAAACTGAAGTTTTACTCATAGATAGGTCATAGGTGTATGTTTAAGACAACTCCTAGAATCCCATCCCCTACCTCATTCCAACTCTCCATTTTTATTTTGAAATACTTGTGTTCAACACATATTTGGATATGGGCACTGGGGATATGACCCTCCAAAGTATAACTACATCTGACATTCAAACTTGAGCCGAATAACATAGCTCACTCAGCAATACTTCCAAAAAATGAAACATGGACGCAGAAAGAAATAAAAGAAAAATGCACTTACTCCAGATGGTTTTCCTTTCTTCTCCTCGTCTAGCAAGTTCCTAATAGGAAAGTATGCGGCTTTCTTACAGAGTTCGAGAATATCAGACCCTGTGTACCCTTCACATAAACTGGCAATGAAGTCAAAATTGATGTTTTCTTCAACATTCTCACCCTTCAAAATCACCTTGAGTATCTCAGCCCTCTCCCTGCGGTCCGGTAGTCCAATCTCAAAAGCCTGGGGAAGACGCCTGAGTATGGCTTCATCTAGTTCAGATGGCCGATTCGTTGCAGCAAGAACCATAACTCGGCCATTTTCTGCACAACAATATACGATTATTCAATTCTGTACTATAATTCAAAAACAATCCCTATAACATTCTAGACAACCCTTCATCACAAAACTGGAAAGATGGTTCTTTGAATGGCAATGATAATAGTATATAAGAGCTTTTTGGTACAAAAATACTCACGATCAGTGGTAAACCCATCCCATAAAGCCATGAACTCAGTCTTCATGTTTGTCATTGCTTCATGATCTGTATTACGACGCTGTCCAAGAAAACTATCGACCTCATCAATAAATATAATAGCAGGCTGAAGTTTATGTGCCAAGCTGAACACTGCAGCCACTGCATAGTAGAAGAGGAAACAAAAAATAAGATATAAGACGCATAACATTAATAGACATAAGCGGGGACTTTAATCCATTAGAAAATGCTTGATGAAAAAATGTTTAATTGATAAGGGCTAGCTTACTACTACTTGCGCATAATATGATAATTATCATCTTTTTTCTATCTTGTAATATAAATTTCAGGGTAATGATATAAAGAAACGCAGGCCATTGATTTTAAGAAAAACGAGCCTGGACATGGAAGGGTTATGCCGTTATGGCACATATTTATGTGATGAAATTATTTTTGGGCCCTGGCCTCGGGCAAAGTACATTCTATGAATCACCTCGGCATTCCGCAAAATTGTGGGATGGTTGAACCAGTTTTCTCTTCTCTTAAAAGGGTTCATTTATATGCATAAAGCGTCTTCTCACATTTCCACAAGAGTTAAAACTCCAAAGAATAAATAAATACTAGGAAAAGAAAGTGCTAATTCTGATCACTTTCAACCATATGAATTAAGGTGTAGTCGAAATAAATGCAAAAGCCTCAGAATCAATATGGATAGAGTAAACATTATCAAAACTTTACCAAGTTTCTGTGCATCACCAAACCACTTGCTCATCAGATTTGAAATCCGCACATTGATAAAAACAGCTCCAGACTCCTTAGCAATTGCTTTAGCAAGCATGGTCTTTCCAGTACCAGGGGGGCCATATAATAAAACCCCTTTTTGAGGACCAAGAAGCTTTCCATGTGAAAACAGCTCTGGCCTTCGTAATGGAAGAATCACTAATTCATAGAGAGCTTGTTTGATAGATTCTAATCCTCCAATAGACTCAAACTCCACGTCAATGTGATCAGAATTTATTACATCACATGCTATTACATCCTATTAAATGAAAAAAAAAAATAAGGTATAAGCATGCAGGCCACCATAAAATTAACAGTTAGGATCCTTTGCTTCTATTCTAATACTGAATTTCAAAGCATATATTCCACCAAATATATATTTTTGATTACCGAACATGCACGACTACCAAAGTATAGTGGTATGCATGCATTCTCAGATATGATAATTTCAGGTAAAGAGGACATTAATGAACATAATACAAAAAACACGAAAGGAAAAGAGTAAAAAATTACAAAAAATAAAACAGAAAAACACCAAAAGGCTGCAAAAAAAATAATGCAAAAAGAACACACACACAAGGTCATAAGGCAAACACACCAATGTTAACCGAAGAGTTAGTCAAGTATGATTTCATTTTAGCAACTTGAGAAGAAAAAAAAAAAGGAGGCAACAATCAAATCAAGCAACCCTAGTATCCCTTTAGCAAGCTTTAATTAATTCTATGTTCAAAATTCAGATAAAGGGCATTGATTTACATTTTAAAAAATTGCAATTCTGAACTACAAACTCCAGCCTTGGATTCTATTCCAAACAAGCAAAACCCTATCGAAAAGGGGGGAAAACTAAAGAATAAACATTCACAGTAATGGATGACTAATTCTCGCGTATTAATTTAACTTTCTACAAAACTAATTAAAAATCCACTTTTAAAAGGAAACAAATACAAATTATCATTTAAATAAGATAAAATTCTCCCCAAAAAGTGTACCTCGTAGGGATTAGTATGGATTAGAGGACGACCCAAACGCTTAGCAATTTCCTTCTTGTGCTCCAATGCTTTTTTAGAAGCTTCCCGGTTAGGGTCGAGGTGTCGGAGCCCCGCGAAGAGAACCAAACAACTGAGGGCGGCGCTGGCGGCGTATAAAATCAATTCTTGCAGGAACTTCGTCTCCGACGAAGATGAACCCATTCTTCGCATATATTGATTTGACTAATTTCTTTCTTTTATCATATTAGGAAAAAGAAAACTTTCACGTTAAGACTTATTGGGGTTCTAAATTTTAACAGAAGACGAAACAGAAAATATTTTTTCCCCCTTCGACGACAGTGCTTACGATTTTCTGAGGCCATTCAGCTTTTCTCGAATAGGATTAAGGAAACATTATGGGCCAGACCAGACCGAACGGGTTGGGGTAGACCCGTGACCGAACGGGTTGGGGTAGACCCGTAACTTTTAGGGCAAACTGAATGTCTAGTATCTAAATTATTATTTTAATTTTGTTTAAGTACCTAAACTTTATTTTATTTAAAAGTCATACTTAACATTTAATTTAAGTATTATTTTGGTATTAACCGTTAAAAACTTTATGGAATTGTTGTATGTGGTATTTTATGGATAAATTACATCATTCATCACTCAACTATCTTTTCACTCCTATTTTGGTCACTAAAGATTAAAAAATTTCAATTTAACTACTCAACTTTTAAATTGCTCTTGCTTTAATCACTCTAATTTATTTTATTAATAATTTTGTGACATAATTTTTTTATTTTATTAATATATAATTAAAATAAAAAAGTTAAATTTAAAAGTTATAGTGATTAAATTAAGAGTAGTTTAAAAGTTATGTAATTAGATTTAAAATAAATAAATTTAAGTGACCAAAATAGAAATGATAAGATAATTGAGTGTTGAATTACCCATAAAAAGGTGCCATTAATCATAGTTCCATTATGTTGTTAATGACGAGGTATCAAAACGGAACAAAAAGTAAACGTTATGTATGATTTTTTAAAAATAAAAATTTAAGTACTAAAACGAAATAAAAATAATAATTCAAGTATTAAGTTTCGGTCACCCAACTTTTTTTTATCAAAATTATACTTAATATTTGGTTTATATTTTATTTTAGTTAACATCCTTAAAATTTTAATAATGATATTGACGTAACATTTTTAAATATTTATTTTTAATTTTCATGTCATTTCCTCTAATCTAATTGTATTTTCCAATATGTTTTGGTCTAATAAGATGTCACCACCTTAAAGGAGTAAAATCAAAGGAAATAAACAAACACCGCTAGATGGGAACCAATCGCCTAGACATTGGGTTAGAGTCGTTATTAGGGTTGTAAATGAGACGAGACAGATCGCAAACTACTCGAGATCGACTCGATCTTGGCTCGATAAATACTCGGATCGAATGGACTCGACTCGAGTTCTTAACGAGCCGAAACGAGCTACTCGATATTCGACTCGAAAAGCTCGTGAGCAGCTCGAAAAAATATTATATTATAATTTTATATTTTTTAAAATTACATTATTAAAAATATATTAAAAATACATTATTGATGAATAAATATTCTTGAATTGAAAATGGTTAAAAATTATTTTTGAATAAATATTCTTATATTTATTTTAAATTGATAAAAAAATTATTTCTCTAATGACAAATATTTAATATATTTCTAATGATAATATTTGTAATAACTAATTTTTTAAATTGTTGTTATATTTTGAGGCTTTGGGTTCAAATATCATATATATCAAGGGTTTGAGCATTTAATATCAAGATACTATATTGTACTTACCTCATAACTAATTATGTGATAAGGTTTAGGGTTTAGGATTTAGAATTTATGTGATAGGATTTAAGGTTTAGAGTTTAGAGTTTAAGGTTTATGTGTTAGGGTTTAGGGTTTATGTGTTAGGGTTTAAGTTATGCCATGAAGGTAACATACAAATTATGCAAAATGATGTTATGTTATGTGACTCGTAAATAAATTATTCACATACTTATACATAAACATATCAACATGCAAAATAAATATACACAACTAATTAAAGAAAACAATCCAAAACAGAGACTAAATTAAGAAAAATCTAAATGTGAGGACTAATTTAAGCTAAAATTTAAATAATTGAGGGACTGTTTTGTACAAAATGCATAAATCTAGAGAGCCTAAAGCTAATTTACCCCTAAGGTTATGGTGGCTAAATGATAATTAACCCCAAAATTAATTAGGGTTTAGAACCTAAATTAAAACAAACCTAAACTAAATATTCATTTCAGTCGCTCAAGCCTCACGTCCTAACCTTCTCCAACTCTCCCCCTCTCATTCTCATGCAAACCAGAAAATAGTGTTGCAGGCCCGCAGCTGCCGCTCCTCTCGACTTTCTTCAACGGAGTTCTACACTTCAACTTCTATCATTTTTCCTCGCTCAACCCTAACAGAGACCCACAGCCTCTGTGGCTTCAGTCGCCTAGTGCTCCGATGTGGAGCTTAAACTTCTCCTAAACATATTTCGGTGACAACCTTCATAAAAAACATCCCCAAAACCTTAAACTTAAACCCATAAGACCCTCGTAAATACCCAGCTTCACCACTCCGTAACCATGCCAGACCACGGCCACCGTTGCCACCGCGGCCTTCGCCGTCCCCACGAGCTCCGATGAAGAGTCCTAAAGCCTGGACCACTCTTTCCTCGCTGACCTAGGCAAGAAACCCAAACTTTACTGCACATTAATGTATGCTCTAGATATGATATGTTCTCCTCAGTACACGATCTATGCCCTTCGAAAATCTTGGTGAACTTTTTTTTCATTCTTGCGTATCTTTTACCTGTATATCTGAAAACTTAAAAGAGAAAATCTTTCGCATGTGACAACATTTAGGTTTTTCAAAGTGGAGATCTCGCTGCTGTTGAAGTTGTTTTGTCGAACATGGCTGTTGCACTTGACCGTGTGCTTTTGGATGTAGAGGTAATTGTTCTAAAATGCTCTTTCAAGATGAATCTACAGTTTGTAACTTTTATGAACTTCCTTTTTCAGATACTGCATTTCGATTATAAGTTTTTATGAACTTCTACATGAAATATGACGGTAGCTTTTCAAGATCCTTTGTATTTCAACCCTACCACAAAGCTTTGCGGGAGCCATTTGACTACTACAAGTTTGGTTGCAAAATATTCGACCTTTGATTGATTTCAGGTGAGTGGACAAATACCACACTGTCTTATTATAGTGATTCTTATTTATGTGATTTAGGTTGCAGAAAACTCCGCTGATAATTGAATATGGTTTTGTCAAGAAATATAGGTTGTTAAATTCATAACTCTATTAAGGTGAACCAATACATTAGATTTTCACGTTAATGATTAGGACATATGTGAATGTCACAAGTAAGTTATATAAATTTTTGATTAATTATATCTTTGAATACAATCTAAGGTTGAAATTGTTTTATATTTTGTATTATCTGGTGGTTCATTCGTTGTATATTTCAAAATTTTCACTCCCCTTCTTCTTCCCAGAAACATATTATTTTACATGTTCCATAGTACAATTTAATTCTTATCAACTGCTGCATAAGCTGTTAATTGTCATTTCTAGTATTGGTTTTGGTGTTTGGTTCTCTGTCCCTTGTTTTTTGCTTGGTGCTCTGTCCCTTGTTTTGTGCTTGGTGCTCTGTCCCTTGTTGTGTGTCTGCAGGGCATGGATTCGAGCATGGCCAGCATGGGCGACGACAGCATTGGTTTCGGTGGATGGCAGACTAGCATGGGTCTTCCTCGGTGGGTTCACGTGGGTGGTGCACTATCTCGGGCTTCCTCGTCGATTTGCACCACATGTTAATATAATAAACATGAGTAATAATAATACTAATAATTATTATAAAAACTTCAAAACTTATATTAATTATCCTAAATTTCTTGTAATTGTATTTTTTATTTTTTAGATTTTTTTATAGTTCATACATTCATATTATAATGTATTGGTAATGGTTGATTAAAGGGAAAATTATTTATATATTTTAAATGTAATATAAGATTTTTGTAGGATCAAATTCGAGTTTGAGTTCGAGCTTTAATCTAGTTCGAGCTTGAATCGAGCTCAAAATCGAGCTTCAATCGAGCTCGAGTCTCGAGCTTCAATCGAGCTCTTGAATTTTTTTTGAGTTCTAGCCTTTTCGAGTTCGAGTCGAGTTTTAATATTATCTTTCGAGTTCGAGTCGAGCTTGAAAATTTTAGGCTCGCGAGTTTTCGAGTCTAGTCGAGCCTACATTTAAAGTTTTCGAGTTCGAGTCGAGCTCGGCAATACTCGAGCTCGACTCGGCTCGTTTACACCCCTAGTCGTTACTTTGGATAATTTTATTAATAATTATATTTCACTTATATTAAATGATAACCACAATAAATGAATTTAAATAATTTAGAATTTGCTAAAATAAACAATTTTTTGACATAATGCATCAGCTCTAAGGCATTAATATAATCTCTGCTGAGAATAAAACATCCTAAAGAAATAACATTAATATTGAGAAATTAAAAACCAACAAACATCTTATATCACGGTTCAAGAAACATAAAATATTTGATGCTACTCAGTATATACAGCATTTAGAACAGTATCCTAAGAAAGATCACAAGAAAGAGTAGACTCACTTGGGACGGATGTAGAAATTTGTGTCAAGGAGAAACGAATCTTTAAAATTTTAGGTAGGATATGACGAATTTATAAAATTATAGAGGACAAAAACATATTTTCAATAGTAAATACATAAAAAACTTAAAAATATATGATGATTTTAAATTTCAGAGATACGAAAACAGACTCACTCTCGATTCATTGTAAACATTGATACCAGTCCTATACGTTTCAACAATGATTTATTTTACTTAAGTTTTTAAGTTTGAATCTTAAATCATTCAAATTGATTTATTTGTGATTATCATTCAGTATAAGTTAAATATATTTATCTTGGCTTAGTGGTTAGGTATTTGGCCCCATCCAAGGGGTTCATGGACTGTTTCCTCCTAACAACAACAATTGTCATATTTTTTTTTTATCATTTTATTGGTCGTTTTTCAAATTTTATAATATCATTTTTAATTTTAATATTTATACATTTTATATTAAAATAGTAATTTATTATTATAATTATAAAATTAATTTTATATGGAATTCGGGATGTACATCTATTTTTTTAAATAATTTGAAATAATATAAAATAATATTATATGTATTTATAATATTTCTTAATCAAATATAATATTAGTTTTAAGAATAATAATATTAAAATATAAAATTAATTGAGACATTATTAAAATATTGCAACGTAAAACTGTTCTTTTTACCCTATGAATTGAGGCCGACAATGGCCACTTTGTCAGGCTCTTCTGGAGGCAGGAGTAATGACCGGGTGTGCCATCGGTGTATGGTGTTAATGTATTGCCACATTTCCATAACGACTGTTCGTAAAATGGATATAATATAACAATATATATAAGTTATTATTTTATGTATAAATTTTATAATAACTTATTTTATAGGGATTTTATTTTAATTTTGAATCTTAAAATATAAAATTTCAAATATTAAATTTAAACTATCATTTCATAAATCTTAAACTATAAATATAACATATAAATCAAAATAAATACATTTATATAAATTAAAATTTATATTTATATAGGATTAAGACACACTTAGATAATGTAAATCTTATTTAATTTTACATAAATTTAGAATCGTTAGATGAGTGAAAATAGATAGTTGAGATTAATTTCTTGCTCATAAGTTATTTCAACTCATCCAACAATCTTATATTTATGTAAAACTAAAAGAGTTTTACATTATGTAATAGTATTATGTATCATATATATATATATATATATATTCATTATAATTTTAAATATTTGTAATAAACTAATTTGTTTCTATTTGCATATAAAAGAAGTTAACATAAGATAAAAATTATGAATCAATATGAGATAAGAGTGACAACAAACTAATACATAAAACGAGTAATGAAGGCTAATTTAATATATGATTATGGTTCAATTTCCGAAAAATAAAATAAATATTGGGCAGTGTTAAGGTGTTGTCACTGGTAAGGTGAGTCCAATATTTAATAATTGAGAAGCCAAATAAAGATAAAAAAGTAAAGGAAAAGGAAGCATATTGATGGAAAACTTGTATGGTTCTTTTATTTAATACATAAACGTTACTACTCAGAAGAGGAATAATTAAGACGGGATAGGGGTACATGCGTAGGCTCTTTTTTCCTCGACTTCTTTGATGATCAACAACTCAACTTCAATCACCCTTAAATGTACAAATTCCTTGCCTCTACCATTTGTCCTCCTCCAAATTCATTATTCCCCATTACACGTAAAAAAAGAGACCCACCTAAAAGCCAATAATACTAAAATTAACCCTCAATTTTTTATTAAAATAATTCTTTTAATTTTTTAGTCTCTAATATTTTATTTTAGGATTAAAATACTTCTAATATTTGATTAATTCTTATTTTTTTTCCTTTCCGAAGCATTTTTGGACTCCTACGTCTTATTTGAGGGTAAAGAGACCTATATTTTGGAGCAGAAACCGTTTTTAAACTAGTGGTTTACAATTACGGAGAGACATTTTTGTCTCAAAATAAAATGTTGAGGACTAAAATGCTTCCAAAAATTATTAGTCAAAGTGACTATTTAGTCAAACGTTAAAGATTTTTTTATGACGTTATGCCTATAAAAAGTGTAGATATATAATTTTTCTAATTCTAATTTATATGTAAATATTTTATCAATTTAATATTTATTTTTTTTATTTTTCTTCATGACCCTTTAAATGTATTTTTTTAATTAAATGACTGTTTTATAATATGATGAATAATTTAGTGATATGAAATGTATTTTACTTATTTATAATTTAATAAACAATACATATTAATAATAATAACATTTGTTCGAAACAATGGATCTCAGTGGTCAATGAATTATTATTATTCCTTGAGATATCGGGTTCGAACACCAGAAATGTCAAATGTAAGATTGTTTAATATCAAATGGTTAAGAGTTTATCTTTAACATATTTTATCTTATACTTACTCCATATCAATAATAATAATAATAATAATAATAACAGTCTAATCACACGTATTTTATTTTTATTACATTGAAATTAACTTTTTAAAAGATGTATAAGTATAATCATATCAAACGTTATAGTGTATACTCATTGGCAGATTCCAAATTCGAATTATTAATCTAGGTGCTTACAAGTGGATACTGGTAGTATCTGTCTTAAAGTCTCACAACTATTTGACCATAAATATTTAAATACCCTATAATATTTAGTGCTCGAATCTGGAACTTCTAAAAATAACAATCATTCGTTTAATCAATGAGATAGTTTGGTTCGTGCCTAAATTTGAATTAGGATGTAAATGCTATTCTAAAATATATATGCTCACTTTTAAAAATATTTTTAAACTCATATATATTTGAACAAAATGAGAAATTAAAATATATATAGATTCAAATTATAAAAAATATGAATGAATAAAAAAGTTTGAATCAACACATAATTTGAGTTAATATAAAATCGGAACATAAAATCTCAAAGATCTCCACAACTTTAAAACAAAGGATTTAACTTCATAAAAGGATGTCTTTTTGTTTAAAATAAAGCAGAAGTGTATTCAGTGATGTCAATGGAATTAATGATAGATTCTCCCCATCTAGAGGCTCTAAGGTAAGACACGTGTTCGTCATATTTTCTATTTGCATGATCTGCACGCTAAGGTGTATTCTTAGAATTATCTAATTCACAATTATACTTAAAATTTATATTTATTTATAAATATTATTACATGAAATCAAATTAAATAATATTTTAATTAAGATTTGATTCTTCAAAAATGTAATCTTTAAAATTATATTAGGCTGTTATCATTTAATATATACTCAAAATATTATAAAGTTATAATAAATTGAATATCAACAAGGGATGGATAATTTGATACGTTTCAACTTGATTCGATAGGGTTGTTTTTTTTAATTGAAATTTGGGTTAGATCGAGTTTTTCTAAAGGACGAGATCGAAGTGAGTCAGGTTTAAATTTAGGTAAAAAGAATATTGACTTGAGAAAATAATATAATTACCATTTATATATTTTAGAGATTATTACAATTATATCCATGTCTATTTTCTTCAACTAATTCTTTATTTTATCTATTGAAAATAATATATATATATATATATTGGGTTGAATCAGATGTGAATTTTAACCTAAAAATTGAATCGAATTTTGAGTTAAAAAATAAAATCTCCCTAAATCCTCGTTGTATTGAATTCAAATTTAGAGGTGTAATTTTATACTTAGTTTAGATGGGTCAAAAATTTGAGACGATCCACGATCATTTAGGGTGCGTTTGGTTCACGGAATATAAGATTACCAGTGGGAATGTAAGATTACCAAGGAATAGCATTACTGGGAATGTTGTATTTTGTGTTTGGTTGGCTTAGCAGGAATGTAAGATTACCATTTTGGTTAAAGGAATAAAAGATTATTGGAATGTATATTTGACCAAATTGTCCTAATTATATTTGTGTAATATTACAAGTTGGAAAATATTATATATTTCTTTAAAAAAAAATTAAATTCATAATATTTATATTTTTTATAAAATAAAAATAAAAAGTTTAATGAAAGGGTTAAAATTTTATTTAAACCTTGAACTTTATAAAATTTTAATTATAGATTTTTTTTTGTAAATCTAAAATAATTTAAGGATAATTTGTAATTTAACATTCGTAAAATTTTTATTATTCGTGACAGAATAATATATTTTGAAAAAATAAAAATTAGGGCATTTTAGTCTAAAACGCCGGTAATCCAACAATACCTAAGGAAAGGGAGGTAATGACATTCCCGGTAATATACCCCAAAAAATCCACTATTGGTAATCTTACATTACCGGAAATAGGATTTCCGTGCTAACCAAACGGGGGAATGTGGATTCCATTCCCATGGGAATCCCACATTCCCCAATCCAAACACCCCCTTATAGTATTAACACACATATGAATAATATATCCAATATATATTTAAAATTTTATAAATATTATAACAAATTAAATATACTTTATAACAATTAAAATATCTATACAACGACTGATAATTATTTGATTTATGTGATGGAGTATTAGATTTTTTTAAATAAAATTAAAAGTTTAAATTGTAATATTATAAAATAAAGTAAATTAAATTAAGATCGTTGTCTAAAAATGATAATTAATTTCAATTAATTTAAATAAATTAAAAATATTTATTTATAATTCTCATTGAAATTTTATTTTATTCATTAATAATATGATATATTGTGATTCACTAATAATACATTATACATTTATTCGTCCTGCACCTCTGGAAACTTGTTTAGTAAATTGATTTTTTTTATAGAAAATAATATTAACTTTCGATTCCTTTAAATTAATTAAATCTTTTTATCATGCTATTATTTATATTTAAACCATCATATTAATTATAAATTATTATATTAATATTATCGCAATTAATAAAAAAATATTAATCGAAAGAATATATTAGTATAATTTAAAAGTTTAAAAATAGTATTAAAAAGCGACAGACAATATGAACTAGTGTACTCGAATTCCGTACAAAAATAAATGAGATCGTGGGATTGTAACTATATGTGGAGTAGTAATACATATTACAATTTAACTCGAAACTGATAAATTCTGAATTAATCTGATTTGTTTTGATTTGATAGGATCAATTTTTTATTTTAAAATTCAACTTCAAATAAAATTTTATATAAAATAAGATCGGATCAATTTAAATAAAGATTGAAAAATCTTTAACTTGACCAATCCAAGAATAATAGTGTAACGTTTACATATAAATTTTACGAACAATTAATATAATTCTCTCTTTATATTTTTTTAATTAAATTCTTATTTTATAATATGTAAGGTCAGATCAAATTTATACCTTACAATATAAGATTAGATTGAAGAAATGTTATTTTCAAATCAAATCAAATAAAGTGTATTTATTTTATATAGATTGAATAAAATATATATATTTTTAAAATCGAATCGGTTTCACAAAAAATCCAACCATATCGTTGCCATCACTAAGGGCATCTCCAATCCTATCTCTACTCTAAAGCATCTCTATCTCTATTGTAGAGATGAAATAATAATTCATCTCCAGCGTTATCTCTACATTACCATCAATTCTATTTTATTTATAATATTTAACTATTATAATATTAATTTTATAAATATAAAAAATCAGAAAAATATAAAAAAATCCAAAAAATTACAAAAAAATTAGTAAAATTATTTATCTAATTTTAATATATTTTAATATATTTTATAATTTAATATACTTAAAAAAAAAAAAAAAATGTGGCGCAAGTTACAGTGCCGCGCCACATCTAACGCGGCACTGTAGCAGATCTCTACTGTAGAGCAAGATCTGGCGCAGCACTGGAGCGCTACAGTGCCGAAAATCGCTACAGTTAAATAGCATTGGAGATGGGCTAAGTAGTAAGTAGTACCTACAACCAAATAAAAAATAAAAAAATCGAGAGCACGCCCACTTTCCTAGGGAGCGAGTTACAACCACGCTCGAAAACAACACCATTGGAATCACGGAGCCCATTTGTCCGAGCCATTAACAGTGACATCTAAGGTTATGCTTCGATCTGACGCCAACAGATCAACTTTGATACCCATTTCCATGGTCCCTTACTCACGCTATCTCAATTTGTAATCTCTGAAAGTGTTTTTCCTTTTTCGATTCTTTGACCTTTGTAACCTGTAAGCCTTTTTCGCTGAATTTCTCATGTTCGTTGTTAAAGGACACACGCCTTTCCCCGGTAGAGCCGCTTTCAATGCGAAAGGACTGGAACAAGTTCCATTGAATCTCTTTGAAAGGACCTCCATTTCCATGGCTACCCCTCACTTTCTTCTCTCTGTAAAATTTGTAGCTAGGATGGCAGTCGGCATAAAGAATCAAATTTTATGGCTGGAACAAGTTCCATTGAATCTCTTTGAAAGGACCTCCATTTCCATGGCTACCCCTCACTTTCTTCTCTCTGTAAAATTTGTAGCTAGGATGGCAGTCGGCATAAAGAATCAAATTTTATGGCCACCAAGTGTTTGTCGAATGGTTAATAAATGTACAGCGTGGTAACTCTGTTTGTATATATCTGCTTTACATGCAAAGGGTCTTCAACTCTTCATCCTTTTAACATTCCTTTTTGTTGCGGTTACTAAGCTGTGGGGTTGCTTTAATATAAAGACTTGGCGATTTGTGCCAAATCCACAAGCCTTGAAGTGCTGATTTTGATATACCCTTTCTGAAGTTCCTTTTTTTGGGGTCTTCTTGTTTCAGATGTGGAATTCAATGCCCTTGTGATATTGCATTGAATTGAATTTATGTACCCTTTTGGCTTTTTCGGCGTGTGGATTGCTAGTGGTCCTTTTAGAGGTGTTTATTTACTGCTGCCTCGACCATTGAACTCAAACTTTGATATTTCTATATTTTCTTCATTGTATTCGGAGCTTTCTGCTGGTCAACACGAGGAAGGAAAGGCTTGAGGTGAGAAATGAGTAAAGTATTTTATTACTTCCATGGCATGTTCTTAGATTCAGCAAAGAAAAGCATAAATGGAAATCCCAATTTGAAATTGTTTCATGAATTCTAGTTAATATGATGGACGTGAATTAGAAGAAACAAGTTTGATTTTGAGCCTGGATAGGTGTTTACCAAGCTGAACTTTAGCAAGAAGAAGATCAAGCTGATCACCAAGTTTGATTTGTTTCCTCTTTGAACCGGTCCTTAAAAATATTTGGTTTTTGTGATGATTTTAATCAGACTAGCATTCCAAGAACCAGATTTTATCAAGGGAAACGTGAACATGGAGGAGATGAAAGAGATTGAGAGGGTTGAGAGAGAAGATCCAGAAGAGATAAATGGTGAGCAAGAGGAGTTGAAGAGGATTGCACCTTGGACGAAACAGATAACAATTAGAGGACTCGTAGCTAGCCTTCTTATTGGCATCATATACAGTGTGATAGTCATGAAGCTCAACCTCACGACCGGGCTAGTTCCGAACCTCAATGTCTCAGCCGCTCTTCTTGCCTTTGTATTTGTTAGGTCATGGACAAAGCTGCTGCAGAAGGTTGGATTTGCTTCAACTCCTTTCACTCGACAAGAGAATACCATAATTCAGACCTGTGCTGTTGCTTGTTATAGTATTGCTGTTGGAGGTATTTTTTGTCTGCAATCAGTTTTTGGTTCCTTTTTGAATTATTTTTTTATCATTGATTGGATATCAATTCACCTGTTTTGTTGTTTTTGTTTTCCATCAATTGTTCAGGTGGATTTGGTTCTTATCTATTGGGTTTAAACAGGAAGACTTATGAACAAGCTGGCGTTGACACCGAAGGCAATAATCCAGGTAGCATCAAGGAACCTGGGATTCATTGGATGATTGGTTTTCTCTTTGTGAGTTCCTTTGTCGGGCTTTTGGCATTGGTTCCTCTAAGAAAGGTATGCCTATTTCTTCTACTTCACTTTCTTGCTATTCAGGGTTTCCAAGAAAAACTGATAGATTCATTCACAGCCATATCATCTAGTCTTAGTTGGTAATTTGGGTCTTTATCATGTAAGATCATACCATGGATATATCATCTTAATAGTCGAGCATTTTTGTTCTGTCAGATCATGATAATCGACTACAAATTAGCTTACCCAAGTGGAACCGCTACAGCTGTTCTGATTAATGGATTTCATACTCGTAAAGGAGACAAAATGGCCAAGTATGAACCTACGGTTCCAATTCTTTTCTTTTCAAATTCAAAACTAAACTGGTTTCAATTGTGGCATAACTCGACCTTTTAATGTTCCATTTTGCAGGAAGCAGGTTCACGGGTTTCTGAAATTCTTTTCACTTAGTTTCCTTTGGGCTTTCTTCCAATGGTTCTATGCAGGTGGAGATGCATGTGGGTTTTCTCAGTTTCCTACATTTGGTTTGAAAGCATGGAAAAACTCGTATGTGCTTTAGATTTCATGTTCTTTATGTTTAACATTTTTCCACCTATACATCTCTTGCCATATTCATTGATTCAAGAAAGTTTGATTTTGCAGATTTTACTTTGATTTTAGTATGACTTACATGGGAGCAGGAATGATCTGTTCACATCTAGTAAACTTATCTTTGCTCCTCGGTGCGGTGCTTTCTTGGGAGTAATGTGGCCACTTATTGGAGGGCTCAAGGGAGAGTGGTTCCCTGCTACTTTACCCGAAAGCAGCATGAAGAGTCTAAATGGCTACAAGGTTTGCAGAGCTTCTCCCTTAATGATATTTTATTATTTTAGCTCCAATATTGGTTCACATTTCTCATTGGTTTCCGTTTATAATGCAGGTTTTTATTTCTATTTCTTTAATTCTGGGGGATGGGCTCTACAATTTTCTGAAGGTTCTGTTTTTCACTGCAAGAAACATCCACACTAGAGTTAAAAATAGTAACCTTAAAACATGTAAGTCAGCTACATTGTAAAATGTCTTTGTTGGCTCCTCTCAAGCTCATTACTTCAATTACTTTTTACTCATTAGCTATAGCTACCATCTTGTATGGATCTAGTAGAGTCTGTTTCCATTTTACAAGGGTATGTAAGCAATTAAAATATTTTGTTTTCATGGTCCCTTTTTATCACGAGACATGTAAAACGGTGTTCATTTGATCTTGGAAGTGCTAAACCCTATAAGCATCGTCATGTTCACATAGATCCTCGGAGAATAAAAACTTTACTTTAGAGAGAGTATTCCTAGAGAATAGCAGCTTTATTAACATTCTTTACGTGTAATGCAGCATCCGATAACCAGAAGTCGCATCCGGACGATCTTCATCGAAATGAACTATTCGTTAGAGAGAGAATTCCTATGTGGGTAGCATGTGCAGGGTACACTACTTTTTCTATCGTTTCCATCATTGTTATCCCTCAGATGTTCCCCGAGCTAAAATGGTATTATGTAGTTGTTGCTTACATTCTTGCACCCTCTTTGAGCTTCTGCAATGCTTATGGTGCTGGTCTGACTGACATGAACATGGCGTACAATTACGGGAAAGTAGCTCTCTTCGTTCTTGCTGCCTTGTCTGGAAAGGAAAATGGTGTCGTTGCAGGACTCGTGGGCTGTGGTCTTATTAAATCTATTGTTTCTATCTCATCTGATTTGATGCATGATCTCAAGACCGGTCATCTAACTCTCACTTCCCCAAGATCCATGCTTCTCAGCCAGGCTATCGGAACGGCCATCGGCTGTGTTGTAGCTCCTCTTACATTCTTTCTCTTCTATAAAGCTTTCGATCTGGGGAACCCCGATGGTCAATACAAAGCCCCATATGCTCTCATTTACCGAAATATGGCCATTCTTGGTGTTCAAGGCTTCTCTGCCCTTCCCTGGCATTGTTTGCAGTTCTGCTATGGGTTTTTTTCCTTTGCCATAGCGGCCAATTTGTTGAGAGATTGTACTCCCAAGTATATCGGGGAAATGGGTTCCCCTTCCAATGGCTATGGCTGTGCCTTTCCTTGTTGGTGCTTATTTTGCAATTGATATGTGTGTGGGGAGTTTGGCTGTTTTTGCATGGCACAAGCTAAATGGCAAGAAGGCTGGTTTGATGGTTCCTGCCGTGGCATCTGGCTTGATATGCGGAGATGGGCTATGGCTTCTCCCTTCGTCGATCCTTGCTTTGTTTAAGGTTCGTCCTCCAATCTGCATGAACTTCTTTGCAACAACATAGACTATTGTGTTAAGAGCACAGTGAGGAAGATAGAGAGTGAAGGGGCTTTGTTAGTTTACATATAACAAAACTAACTTTGTCGTAGATGGAAACGAAAACCAGTATAGCGTTCAATACACAATCTGTCCTCGAGTTATAGGTAGACGAACAATAGTTTAGGCATGTATTTATGCTGTTCTAAAGTAACATACATTATATGAGCTTCAAGTCTCAGGAAAAGTTGGTTCTTATGCAGATCAATGTATGCAAAAATGTTGTAATAAAATCCAGTTTAGATGATGAATAAAGAGCAGTTCGATACCGGAATCCGATTCAAGCAACCATTATGTTACTTGTTCTGTCATTCAGACAATTTATTTGTGCTGCCTGGATACACTGTTCTTTAAACTGTTCTGATTGTCTTGTTCATGCTTCACAAATCACAATGTGTAGAAACCCTATTTGCTTGTATGTACTTTAATCCCAACGTTTTAATTCTTGTTCAAAATACACCATGTTGAAAGGAAACCATTAGTTACCCATGTTGTTGACATATCTTTTTTACGTGTGCTTAATTGTTAATGTGATATGTGTCATGGCACTAAAATGATAACGTGAAATATATCATATCACCTGAAATGATGATGTGATAATTACCATATCACCTACAATAAAGAATTAGTATGTGTCAAGTCAATAATTAAACACATGTAAAAATGTCATGTCGGTAAATGTATCAACTGTTAGTCAACTAACGATTTTCTTCCTACAGAGATAATCTGACCAAAAATTGTTTATTAGGGGTTAAAATACTTAAAAATAAAAATAGGAATTAAAGTAACTAATTTATAAACGTTATGAGGTAATTTTATTATTATATTTTTTTCCCGAATACATGATCATACTTCACAGTAGGCAAAATCTTTTTTGCTCATATTTACTTTCTAAAGAACTGGAATTTTAGTGTAGCAGTAAAAACCTGGTTGAATATGTCTCAGTTAATATCATTATTTGCATTATTTCTGAAGCCATAAACTTCATTATTTTTGGTTTTTTCTGCTGGCAGAATGTGAATAAAAGCTACATATACAGAAATTGTTAGCAAAGGAAACAATGCTGCAAGAGTGTGTACCAGGAGGAATGGACTTTCTTCTACTCTACTGAGAATCAAACAGAAAAAAGGGCTTATCGTTTCTCATGACTTTAAGATCCAACGGGAAGATTGAAAGACATTAGTGTGCTGATTTCATTTTGTTTTTTCAAATTTTGTTGAGGATTAATCGGTGACCGACGATGTCGTGATAAGTTTGAGGCCTTTAAGATTTAAAGCTAGTTTTATTCCAGGTTTAATACAGAATTAAGTGTTTAAGTTATAATTTGTTTCTTATTCAAGTGTTAATGTTTTCCCGGTTAATATAGGTGTCTAATGTTACTAACATTATTATTTTAAATGTTCAGTTCGTAATGGCCGTTAAAAAAATTACATATCTTAAACGTGTCACGTTTATATTTTTCTGAAAATTTTATTTTTTAAAATCTACTTTTTTCTAAAATCCAAAAAACCCTAAATCTCTAAAATCTCTAGTTTTAATCCCTTTATTGTTGTCACTAACCATCTCTGCCACCACCTCTATCGTCGAAACCCATTTGTTGTCGCTCTCCACTGTTAGGCCAAGTTATATTATTATATGTTTGAAAAAAGGAATTTGAGGTTAAACTATGTTTAAAGCTAATTACATATGAACTTGTGGATGAAAGTGAAAGATTCAAAAGTTTGGGATCAATCTAGAAAGATGGTCATAGTTTAGGGATGAAATTAGAATGTTCAAAAGTTTAAGGATAAATTTAAAATGAGAGTCATAGTTTGAAGATGAAATTAAAATATTTAAAAGTTTAAGGACTAATTTAAAATAAAAGTTATAGATTGAGAACATATAATACAATTAACTCTTATTTAAAGAATATAATTTTGTGACCTTGATGATAAATTTTTTTTTGTTATTCTTAGAGGTCTCGTGTTCGAGCATCAAGTATGCCAGAGGTACGAGCGTTTAATGTCAAAAAATTGATAATTATCTTTAAATAGATACTATATTGTACTTACTTTAAATTAATATATATATATATATATATAATCTTGTTTATAGAATAATTCTTTTATAGTGCTAGTGCCTGAAATAATTACCATAAAAACATAATTCAAGATTATTTTATAGTTGTATATAGTATTTATGAATAATACTGTCACGTTCTATGAGCACGGATGAGTATTGTTAAATTAGTTTATAAAATGTTAAATTATAAAAATATTAATCATATAATTATAAATTAATTAAAAATATAAATGTAATTGAATAAAAATACAATAATTATAAAACATTAGTTTTAGGGTAAATTATACCATTGATCACCTAACTATTTACCCCTTTTACTTTAACCACCAATTTTTCAATTTTTTCAATCGTGTCACCTAACTATTTGAATCTTGTCAATCAAACCACATGCCGTTAAATATTAACGGAGGAGATGACGCGTCAATTAATAAAATTTATTTAATTACACATTTAGTCCTCATTACTTACACATTCTATTAATTTTGTCCTAACTTTTATTTATTTCAATAAATTTAATACTCAATCTAATGGTGACATTCGTCACTGTGTGATTGAATAAATGGAAAAATAAATTAAATCAATAACCGCAGTTGGTGGGTTTAACCACTAAACTGGACCACTAAATTTGTCTAATATGCAAAACATAATCTATATAATTTATAATATAATTAATGATAATATATGACCTTATAAGGACTCAAACATGAAATAATTTGAATAGTATGAATATATAAAAAAGTATTATAATTGATTAATAAATGAATATTTTTTATTTATATTTTAAATCACATTTAATGAAAAAATTAAAATAAAAGTGAATATAATATGTTATAATTGAAATGAATCATTTTACATATTTTAAATTAATAAATTGTCTTCATTATTCTAATTTTATTGAACTAAAATGTATCATATATTTTGAAATATTATAACATCAATCGAATTCTAATCTTATTTAACAACTCTATATTAAAATAGACTAATTCAATAAAATCATGTTTCTCTTAAAATTTTCTTCAAATATATAATGAATAAAAAATAAAATATATAATTCTTACTCTAACCGGGATATAAACAAGTCAATACATAAGTTAAAATGCTTACTACGATAAGCCTCAACTATCAGGAAAATTCAAAGTCAACAAAGCTCTTCGTTATATTTCAATTATAATATATTAAAATTATTTTTATTTTTTCATTAAAATGATTTAAAATATAAATAAAATACATTCAAATATTAATCAATCATAATATTTATATATATATATATATATATATATATATATCATATTATCACATTATTCAATTATTCCATGTTGGAGTTCTTATTAGGTAATTTTCCCTTATTTTATTGCCATTAATTATATATATTATGTCGTGATAAATTTATCATTTAAATGGTGCAGCCCAATGATTAGGGCATTTGGTACCTCTCCTCACGTCTTGGGTTCAAACCCCACCAACAACAATTATTGATTCAATTTATTTTTATATTCATTCAATTGGTGACATGTGGCACCATTTGATTGGATGAAAATTTTATTAAATTAAATAAAAATATTAAGAAAAAAATATTCAATCACACAGTGACACATGTCACCATCTGATTGAGGATTAAATTTATTGAATTAATTAAAAGTTAGGACCAAATTAATAGAATATGTAAGTAATAAGGACTAAATGTATAATTATACAGATTTTATTAACTGCCACGTTATTACTCCTCTATTAATATTTAACGGTAGGTGACTTGATTGACAAGATTTAAATAGTTAGGTGACCCGATTAACAAAATTAAAAAATTGGTGGTTAAAGTAAAATGGGTAAATGGTTAGGTGGTCAATGATATAGTTTACCATAAAAACTAATGTTTTATAAATATTATATTTTAATTAAATTACATTTAGATTTTTAGCTAATTTACAATTATATATTTAGTACTTTATAATTTAACATTTTATAAATTAATTTAATAATGCTCGTCGTTAAATATGCTCATCTATGCTCGACGAGCGTTATATATTTTTTTAATATTTATATGCTTTTTAGAAATCATATAGTTTATTGATTGTTTTAGTTATAAAATTTTAAAGTAATATATAAAAAAATAAAGTTTTTAGATCCCAATATACGCCTAAGATAGCTGCCAAGAAGCACAAGCCAGAAAATACAATATGTGCTCCGGTCACACCTTCGAAACTTTAAATACCCGGATTTGTTATAGTCCCCTTGTATTTTATTAATGGGATTAGTTTTCACATGTAACTAACAGAAAATTTATTTAAAAAAATTACATATAGTTGGATTTAAGTCAACGTTTGACTCAACACGTGGTCTAGAATTTTAAAATATTATAAAACAAAAACAAAATAAAATAGTTAAGAATATACTCCAATTTACCAGTATATGGCTGCTCAAACTCGGATTTCTCGTGTCTGGGTTGAGTACAAACCATTCCTAGTAGGCTGAACTAGAAATTTAAATAATGATCCGCTATTGAAACAACGGTTGCTATATAACGATAATGATGTCATTTGAAACCATTATTTCACCATTAATTTGCAACATATAGTCTCTGAAAATGCAGTATAATATGTAACAGAAATTAGTACATTCATGTCTTTAAATTCCCATACAACTCTACGAGTTGAAATAAAACAAAAACACAGTTAAACCACTGCAAGTAACAAATGTACCGACCTAGGACACAGGAACAAGATGATAACATCAACTCTGAAAGTACTTTTGATTTTCGTATCACATAATGTATGTGCATATATATATATATATATATATTGGTCGTTTGCAAGCAAGGATGACTCAGTGCTTTGCAGGACGAGGAGCACGACGGCGAACAGGCGTCTTTGACGGGGCTACCCTGCATACGTAACAGGCAAATAATCGCATAAGATTACGCAAGAATTCAGATTTTACGACCTTGAAAATTTTGGAGCCTCAAGGACCAACCTAATCGGCAGTGATCCCAGAACTGCACCACTGAAGTTGAGAGCTGCAGTAGCACTCTCAGCCTGCAAATAGTGATTATAGAACATAAACATCACCCTTACAAACAGCATCGACAGATATTCCGGTCTTACGAATTGAGCTAGAAGTATGAGAAACTCTGGCAAGCAAGTTGCAGCAGTTTCGGTAAACTGATAATCTAATCGACACCGAAAACCTGATATCGCAACCATTTCGGTAAATAAAGTTAGCAAATGGGAAAATACCATTGTGAACTCAACAAAAGCACTCTGAGTTGGATGCTGAGAGTCTTTCAATAACCTCAATCGTCGAATCTAACATAAAGAGCAAACGTTCAGTAAGAAGTCATACAAGGCGAGAAATATGTCCACCAGGGCTTTTACTGCCAGTTCCAATCCTGGATAAAGGTCACAAGGGAACAACAAACCTCTCCACAAGATGATTCGAAGAAGAGCTTGACGCCAGCTTGAGTAACCTGTATCAGTTGAACAAACAAACCAGGAATCATTGCTCCGGTCGTCAATCACACTTGCATTCGAGAAAAAAACAGGACATTAGAAACTACCTTCTTGTGTATGTTTGCACAGTAAATGGTCCTTGAGCACATCTCACGTTCGCCATCGGACTGAAGAGCATAAAACAATCGAAGAGAAGTAACAAACTATGGTGCATATTTAACCTAGAACTAAGAATGAAGTTCGTTCATCATATTCATGCTGTACCTTGGGTAAAAGTGTGGGGTTAACAGGTGCAATTGCAGTCTTGGAAGGCACCACTTTCAAAGGGTAAAACCCGAGAATGGTTCCGGACAAGTTCAAAGCAGCCTTTGCAGCCTCTGCGAAAACATCGAGACATCGATGTCGTAAAATGAGGGCAGATATCAATGCTTGCCAAATTCATAAGACTTCCGTAATACCTTCGTTATGAAACTCGATGAAGGCAAAGCGGAGAGCTGATGTAGGATCCCTACACATGCGACAGTCAACAATCTACAGATCAAAACCAGAGTAAAGTTAAACCTTAGGGGAACAATCCAACACTATTAAGTTAGATAAACTGATAATTTTCGCATTATATCGGAGGAAAAACAGATACCGGTCCACAACTCAGAAAGAGACCTGCAAGAACCTCCTCAGTAACCTATATATAACAACCATTAGCAATCAATATTTTCATGCATATGAAGGTTCCTTCGAAGATCATATCTCGAAAGTCGAAATTCATATCCAAATATAGGTTGAACACGAGTAATTCGATAAAAATGAAGAGTCAGAGCAACATAAACTAACTATACCGGTGACGAAGAGCAAGAAAAGATGGATTCACCTTTTGATCAATATACGTAACATAAATGGTGTTCCTAATAACATCATCACTCTGAGCAATGCCTGTTTTCTTATTCAACTTTCTCTTCGCTTGACTATACTTTTTGTTCCTCCCCTGAGTGGAAAAGAACAAGAGAAGATCAACAAAAGCAACCAAATTGAAATCATTTTCTGATAGAATTAAAAGGAATTTGCCAAAGGGAAATGAAATATACCTTTCTATTTTCAGAAGATCGATTAGCAAGGGAAGGTGGTATGAACTCCTTAGCCATTGGATTAAGCTTAGACAAAATCTCAGCCAAATCACTCGTTCCGTTCTTCAAAATTTCACCATTCTGCAGGTCAGTGTTGTTATCGCCATTGCCATCTCTGTTAACAGCTGCTGCCGGTTTTTCTTCTTCGAGATTGCCTTTCTTAGCATTCTCCACATTTCGACCCAATGACCCCGAATTCTCAACGACCGCCATGATCAAATGTGTTTCAGATTCTTCTGTAAACAACCAAAAGAAAAAAAGAAAAAGAAAAAAACAAAAGATCCCATCTTTACTACCCAAAAAAGAAAAACTACAGTTACTGTTGTTAATGTCGGAGAGAAACGGCAACGTACCTGCCTTAACCAAATGTTTCTCCCCTCGATGCTGGAGGCCAAATCAACCTCAAAGATGGTTACTTTACGTACTGGGAATCTAACTAAGAATTAATGATGAAACGAACGAAAACAGAGTGTAAACGCTTTGTTTTTGGCTTGTGTTTTATGTTCTATGATACCATATAAATATGTGGTTATGGTTGTAACGAAAGGTTGTTAGGATTGAATTCTTTCCAACGTGATAAAATTTTATTTTAATTTAGTAAGGTTGTTAGGATTGAATTATTTTTACATTTACTAATTTTTAAATCTATCTATTAACTCAATATTATAAATGCTAACTACCATATACTTTGTCTTATTTAAATTTTAGTAACGTTAGATTCTAATAAATTTATTTTTTATCTCATAATAGTAATATAAAATATTATTAATAAATGAAATATATAATTAATAATGTTCTTTAAAATAGTAAAAATAATCATTAAATATAAAAGTAATTTATAACGTATTTGTTTATTTAAATTATGTTGGTAAATGAATTGATGTTATTCCTTGAGGTCTCGGGTTCGAGCACCATAAATGGTAGAGGTATGAGCGTTCAATATCAAATGGTTGAGAGTTATCTTCGAACATATATTACATCGTATTTACCCCAAATTAATAAAGAAAACAATTATGTTCGTATTATCATAGTATGTTTAAAATTAAAACTTAATAGTAATATATTAGTATATTTATTTCATGAAAAACATATTTTGAAAAACGTTTTCTTCATTTTTCAATGTTTAGTTGGCATAAAATAAATTTATTAATGTAATTCATTTTCTTGATCAACATAATTTTCTTTGTATTTTCTAAAAAATGACTTACAACCTGTTTTTTGTAATTCATTTTTGAACTTTTTATTTTAAAGTATAATTACTTAAAATAATATTATTTTATGTATTTAATGTTAATATATATATATATATATATATATATATATATATATATTAGTATCATTTTAATAAAAATATTAATTATTTTATAAAAAGTATAATCCATTTTTCAAAAAAATATTTTCTATAAAATATTTTCATTAAAACAAACAAACCCTATATTTATTTGCCTATATTATATTTTCAAGTACGTAGATGTTAGGTAGAAGTGAGCAAAACTCAACTCGATTGAAAAAATATTTTTTTATTTTGAGTTGTTCAAGTTGAGCTATTCAAGTTATTTGAGTCAATTTTTAAGTTCGAGTCGAGTTCAAATTTAAAAATTTCGATTCGCCTGGAAAACAAAAAATGTGGCTGAATATTTTGATAGTTTTACGATTTAGCCCATTATTTCCTTATTCCTTCAATTTCATTTTTATCAAATATGAACCACATATTCCTAAACTATTGTAGAATGCCTATGCACTTTTAATTTCTATTTTTTTATAACAATTTTTCTATTTTTCAATTTAAACCCTCAATTTTACATGATTTCCATATTTTAATTCATTCTTCATTTTAAGTCCGTTTTGACAAAATTTGAACCGCTCTCATACCACTATAGAATAACTATGTAACTTTAATTAATATTTTTTTTACTAAAGATATACTCTTTTTTTTTAATTTAGTTCTTTAACTTTGTACGTTACTCAATTTGGTCTTTTGACTATAATTATTTGCAAATTCTTTCTCTAGTCAATTCATTGACTCCTTTATACTCCCATCAATATTTTACCTTCAAAATACATTCTTTGAAATATAATATTATAAATATATTTCATAATATTAGATTGTATTTGATATATTAAATAACACTATAATGTGAAAAGAATATATAAAGTGATATATATCTTATATGGTTAGAGAAGGTCGAGAAATTGGAATCAACCTGTATCATATACTATAAATAATTATAATTAAATTTCTATAAAAACACGACTCAAATTTTATAAAATCGATTTGACTCGATAAATTTCATATTAAGTTTGAATGATAAAATACAACTCATCAACTCGAAATTTGTTGACTCGACACGACTCGATCGAATACTCACCCATAATATTAAGGATCATAATTCATATTACGGATTTGTCTAATTTATTTTTTATGGATTCATATAATATTTAAATTGGATTATAAATAGTAAATAATTATTTATTATGGATTTATAGTAAAAGTAGATATACATTTACATTATTTTTTTAAAGCTGATGTGAATTCAGATATTCAAATTTTATTTTAGATTATAAAACAAAGAATATGTTTATTTCTGGGGGAATTTGAAACTCGATCATCTTGAATTATAGTGGATCTAGATTTCTACATATTTGGATATCGATGAATAATAATATTTGATTCAAATTTGGTTTCAGAGAGTAATAGCTGGATAATTTACAAATAAAAATGGATTCAAATTTTAAATAAATTTATAGATTCGAATAATTTAAAAGTACATATTACTCACACTATGTCAATCCTATAAGGTAAACATAACCACAAGTATTTGATAAAGTCGAGTAGAATAAATAAAACATATTTAAATTGGTTAAGTCGATGAGTGTTGTTTTCAGATAATAATGGTTGAGTCATGTTCTATGAAAAATTTCCACGTTTTTCTCGTGGATAATAATTTTTACGGTCGTTAGCGAAAAGGTCAACATGGGAGAATGCATTTGGATATTTTATGTGATGATTTTTTTTATATTAAAAAATTGACTATTCAATCTCAATATTTTAATTATTTATTTCCAGATCTACGATCCTTTTTATAAATATCATTATCTTAAGAGAAGAAAACTATCAACTTTTATTACAAGGTCATCTTAAAATTGTAAGAGTTGTGGAAGCAAATGTTATTCTATGAGTATGGACACATTGAAAATATTCAATTGTTTCTTTTTTTTTATTCGGCTCAAAATGTAAAAGGTAAATTCTATCGTATATTATTAAATGTTAGGGTTCGTATCGATCATATTATTAAATTTTCATTTACTTCAATTCTAATATTAAACATTTGAACTTTAATTTCAATTATGTTATTCGATCGTTGATTTGATAACGACGTGATGACATGGACTCTTCTTATGCCGCTGTGCTAACAATGTACTCAACTCACATCTTTTAACAAGTTACCCACCAGACCTATAACGTACTGTAATGACCTAATTTCATCCAAATCCCATTTCAAACCTAAATAAAAAGGCTTAATGTCAAAAATAAGTGCAAACATAAATTATCTGACCCCAATTTAACAATTTAATTACGTTTTCTTAATCAATTGGTTCGATTTAGAAACTAATTAAAGACCGTAAGAGATAAAAATAATAATAACTAAAATATTTTTTTATAAAGTTTGAGGGTATAAAATGTTGTGGAATTCGGGTTAATTTCTACCAATAATAACAAATTCACCTTGAAAACTATTATCTAGGTGACTAGTGTAAAAACGATTGTACTAAAAATCACCCCAAAGTATATTCCCAGGAAAGAGGAGGGGTCACAATGATCCCTCTTAAAACCCACTTTCCTTAGTCAGAACTACCAAGACAAGTAATTTTAATAGGACAATAATTAACAACAACTATACTCGACAATAGCTATTAAATAGACATAAAAGAGAACACCAAATTTAACAAGGTTCGGCCAAAATTATGCCTATGTCCTCGAACACTACTAAAATAATATTTCACTAATAGAGGAAATATTACAAAGAGAGAAAGAGTACAAATAGCCTTTAATAGTGAAGAAGGCTTATATTTGTGGGATGCTAAACTAAGGAGGAGGAGGGCTCTATTTATAACAAAAGAATTTCCCCTCCTCCTTATACACAACCAATGTGAGATTTTGCCAAAAAACCAACAAATCTTCACCTTGGCAAATTCCACACACATCTCTAAAAAATCCAATCTTCAGTAGTGTCTGCAAATTCATCTTTCAATTTGTAACAATATTGACAAAGTCTAAACAATGTTTAAACTTGGCCGCAATTACCACTTTTGTCAACATATCAGCAGAATTCTCAATGGTTCGAATCTTCTGGATTATGACTCCACCTTCTTCTAGAATCTCTCGTACAAAGTGATATCGAACATCGATGTGCTTCGTCCTTGCATGGTAAACCTGGTTCTTTGCTAAATGAATAACACTCTGACTGTCATAATGCACTTTGATGTGCTTCTGTTCCATTCCCAATTCACCAAGCAACCCTTGAAGCCAAATTGCCTCCTTCATAGCCTCTGTAACTACCATATACTCTGCCTCTGTAGTAGACAAAGCTACTGTTGATTGTAATGTGGACTTCCAACTGACTGGTGCCTTTGCAAATGTAAACACATAACCAGTAGTTGATCGATGCTTGTCCAAATCACCTGCATAGTCTGAATCTCAATACCCAACTACACACTGACCATCTTGTTTGTCCTGCTGAAAGACCAAACCAACATCTACGGTGTTCATAATATATCGCAGAATCTATTTTACAGCTTGTCAATGCTCATTTCCAGGATCATGCATATACCTTCTCATAACCCCAACTGCCTGTGAAATATCAAGTCTCGTTCATACCATTGCATACATCAAGCTACCAACAACACTTGCATACAGAACCTTTGACATGTATTCCCATTCTACATCATACTTAGGTGACATGGATGCATCAAACTTGAAATAAGAGCAAGAAGTGTACTAACTGGTTTTGAATTCTCATTCATGCCAAAACGTTTTAGTACCTTACTCAGATATTCTTTCTGAGACAAACAAAGCCTCCCCAATTTCTTATCCCTTGATATCTCCATGCCTAGAATCTTCTTCGCTTCACCAAGATCCTTCATCTCAAACTCCATGTTCAATTGAGTCTTTAGTTTCGCAATTTCTGTCTGACTCCTGGAAGCTATCATCATATCATCAACATAAAGAATAAGATAAATATAGGACCCGTCTTGTAGCTTGCGTAAATACACACAATGATCATATTTTCTTCTTATGTACTTCTGCCCTATCATAAACTTGTCAAATCGCTTGTACCACTGCCTTGGAGATTGCTTCAAATCGTACAACAATTTTTCTAATTTGCACACCATATTTTCTTTTTTAGCAACTTTGAATCCATCTGGCTGAGTCATGTAGATTTACTCATCCAAGTCTCCATGTAAAAATACAATTTTTACATCCATCTGAACTAGTTCCAAATCCAACTGTGTTGAAAACATTTTGATGTTTCGATATAACAAATTAAGTATAAATGAATTTTAAGATTTTACAAATGATTTTCTAAGTATATTCGATTTAATTACTCGAATATCAAAATATTACTCCAAGTCTTTCAAGATCAATTTCAAACCTTACTAAATGTGTAAAATTGTGTTTTATACTTGAACTATTTTTTAAACAATTTTCAAAAAGAATTTTGAACCAAAATAGAGCCTAAAATCAAATTTTTCAAAGTGATGCACCGATGCACCAATCCATGCATCGATGCACCAATCCATTCATCGATGCACCAATGAATAAATTGAACATCGAATGCATCTTATGCATCGATGCACATACCATGCATCGATGCACATACCATGCATCGATGCACTCAATGCATTTGATGCATCGATGCACAAGCCATGCATCGATGCACTCAGGCTATTTTGAAACATCGAATGCATTTCATGCATCGATGCACTCTTAGTGCACCGATGCACTAAGGGTCCAACAGTCAAAATATTTGAATTTTGCACTTGATGTACCGATGCACATTGTGAATGCATCGATGCACTGACGCTCCCAACTATTTTATTAATTGTTTTCACACTTAAACGTCTCTATTGACTCCACTAAGTATCCCCAACGTTCATAATCAATTGAAGGAGTATTTAAACAAGTTCTAAAGCCATTAATCAACAAAGAAACAACAAGAAATTATTGAGAAACAAGAGAGAAAGCATCAAACATCAAGTTTGTGCAAATCAAGCCAATTTTCCTTCAATATTCATTTTGGTTTCAAGAAAACAATTTGTGCTCATTTGTAATTATCTTTGAGTGTTCTTATCGTGTTCTAGAATTGTGCAAACGTATTGCCTTGTGAGGTTTTCCTTGTAAGTTTGCAAATTTGTGTATTTCTCTTTGAAAAAGAGTGTGCTCAAGAATTGGGGTATAATTCTTGAGGGAGTTGTAAGGTTACTCTTTGTCCTCAAAAGAAAGAGCAAATTAGTGAATTTGTTGGAAAATCCTTAGTGTGAATAGCTAAGGTAGTGGACGTAGACTTTGGTTGAGAAAGTCGAACCACTCTAAATCGCTGTGCAACTTCTTTTAATTTTCTGCAAAAGCTTCTACCAACTTTTTAATTGCCAATTCACCCCCTCTTGGCCGATTCAGTCGATCGATTAACTTAACAATTGGTATTAGAGCCTCACTCATTTGAAGGTTTAATCGCCTCTTGAGTCGATTCGGGAAAAGTTACATCGATTATTAAGTCATCAATGACCTCTACTTCAAACTCCGACTTCGGTCTTGATTCATTGCTCGTTAACAAGCCTCCTTTATTTAATGGAGCTAATTATGCTTATTGGAATAATATAATGA